>NW_027481250.1:0-297357 GCF_051309035.1 Mrakia frigida | reverse complement strand
GGTTGGGTTGGGTTGGGGAGTTGGGAGGGAAGGTGTGGTGGTTGGAGGGAAGAAGAAGAGGGAGAGTCGAAAGAGATCCTTGATTTTATCCCCTCTCGCGGCTGAGAAGAGAGGAGAGGGTCACGAGCAGAGCGCCCAGCGAGTCCTTCCGGAGAAAAAGATCGTTCGCCTTGATGTCGAGGCTTGGAGCTTTGGAGGGCGACGGTGAGCGACGCGTCGACGCTTGGATCAAACGTCAGACGCCAACGGGCGACGGGCTCGCCTGAGGGCTGTCAGCTAAACGATGCACAGTCTGAGTTGATCGATAAAGTCCCGGTATACACGAGTTGCCTCGAGGAGAACGAAGTTGACGGCTTTGGGAGAGAAGCAAGGAGAGAAGGAGGAGGAGGAGGACGAAGGTCAGCTCACGCTAGCTTCGAAGGAGAGCGAGCTGAAGAACTTTGAAAGTGAGAGTTTCAAGTATGGGAGATGACAGGCTTACCGGTCGAGCTACTTCCCTCAAACAGACTGAGCTTATCTGTTGGGGAGACTGACTCCTCCAACTTTCATGAGCTTCCTTCGATTGAGGACCCGTTTTGAAGACGTTGATGGTGCAGAGAGGCGAATATGCAGAGAGCTTCTGCCTAGACAGAGCGAGTAGAGCCGAGTCTGCTGTGCGGCTCAGCAGGGGAGTCGAGAAGGAGGCAGAGGCGAGGGTGGTCGGCCGATGTTGAGCTCGCAAGAAGGAGTCGAGGAGGAGAGAGCGAAGGAGGAGGTCGGACGAACGAGGGGGTACCTTGAAGATAGGTTCTTCGAAACGCAGAATGTGTAGGTCGGCTAGAGAGGAGTTTATAAAAAAAAGCCTTCGAGTGAGCGAAATGCGAAAGAACGGTCGAGAGGGAAGATGCGGTTGAAGGGGAGAAGGGAGGAGAGAGCGAGCTCAACTTGATTCCAACGCCCATCTCGCTCCGCCCTTCCCTACTCGTTAACTTTTCTCTAGATTCTCCCCCTCTCCACCATGCCCGCTCCTCTCACTCTCCTCTCCCTCAACGAAGACCTCCTCTTGGAAACCCTCAAGCACCTCCTCCTCGACACTCCGGGAGAACTCCATCGCACCTCCTCCTCCGAACCTGGTCCTCTCCTTCTCGAGCTGGGATTTCCTCTCCTCTACCGATTCGTCGACCTCACAGTCTTCCGGTCGCAGATCGCTCTTTCAGGACACTGGAATTCGCTCTTTTCAGACGGAGGAAGGTAGGCATAGGCAAACTTGTCTTTGAGCTGAGGTTGAGATGGTTGGGGACCGACAAACCTTCCAACCTTTCCTGGTTGGTACTTTGTGAGTCTCTCGAGAGCAGCCAATTGATACTTACCTCGTTAACGATTTCTTTCCTGAGAACTTTCATCCTTTGGTGTGTCTGACAGACGGCACTCTTCCGAACCCTTTCCGCCCCGTCCACTCGCTCGACTGCTGCTCCTCCCTCACCCTCTGCCCTTCCTCTCCGACCAAGTTAGTCGAGTCGTCCCTCAACTCCCAATCCAAGACTTGGTGATCTCGTCGTTCTTTACAACGTCGACTTTCTTGTCACTTCCTACCACCATCGCTCAGTGGCTTCCTTTGCTTCCCCTGCGGAAGGTCGTCTTCAGAGGACCCTTTTGGATCAACACCCGTTCAGATGAAGTCCATCTCGATCCTTTCTCCCCAACGCGCCACTTCCCCTTGTTCCCCTCGCTCACCATCTTCGTCGTCGAGCTCGAAATCCATCGCTCCAGGCCGCTTGACGATCGGACGCGAGCGTTCAAGCTCTTTTTCAAGCCCGACATGAGGAATCAGTTCCTGACCCATGCGGAGCGGGTGGAGTTCAGGTTGACTGGGGAGTTTGCTTTGCAGCTTGTGGTGGGGTTCAAGAGAGGGAGTTGGAGAAGAGGGTGGCGAGGGGTCTGAACGCGTTCGAGAGGACGATGGCGTTGAAGATTGTGTTCGTTAGAGGGGATGGGGCAGAAATGAGATTGATGAAGGAGTCCTAGCCAGTGGAATTACTTCTCTTGTAACGATTTTGATGGTTTTGAATCTCAGTTGGGTGGACGAGAGGAAAAGAGCTCGAATCGAAACGGACGCGACGCGTTGCTTGTCCTTCTTCTCGATCGTCTCACTGTACCATGCTCCGCGCCGCTTTCTCTCACTTAAGAAAAACACCCTCGAAGAGATTCTCGCCTCCGTTTCTCAGGAAAGAGCGCAAACTATTCTAGCAGGGCGTCCGACGGGACTTGAGGTTCGAATTTGTGATCCCTTTCGAAAAAAGAAAGCCTGAGCAATACGATGGTTCTTCGCATGAGCTAGTTTCATCGATGGAAGGCTGGAGGTTCAAGGACCAGTTTCCAGACTGTCGAACGTCCCCATTTCTTCTGACGAGAAAGAAGCGGTCGTGGCGAGCGGTCGCCGACTGAACTGAACGTCGTCGCTCGGTTTCGCGACGGTGAAGCTTAGCAAATTTCCTTTCACCTCAACTCGAGAGTAGGAATGAAAACTTATTTAAAGGTTGATGCATTGGGTCGGGAAAAAAAAAGGAAGAGGTGGGGAGGGGGAAGCTGATTGAGGTCGAGGCGACGTCGACGCGTCGCGCCTTTCTATTCCGTCTCAGTTGTCGTCTTTCTTCCTTCCTCTTCCCCGAGGCTCATCTGACGGATACTGGATGAAGCTGTTTCCACTTGCAGCTTGGGCCTGGGTTATTGAGATTCAATCCCTCTTTCGTTGATGCACTGCTCACGAGAGGCAAAACCTCCGTCGCGTCAAACTCCCTCCCTCGCTTTCAAACTTTCGTTCGCTCGCTTCCAACGATGAAAGTGACCATACATCCCCTCTACAAAGTTTCCACCTTCTCCAACAACCTCCGCTCGCTCCCATCCTCCTCCACAAACACAATCAACGACGCGATCCTCTTCTCGAACTCGCTCAACCCGGCCTCCCTCCTCTCCCCAATCACCCTCCTGAACTCCTTCTCCACGGGAGCCCCTCCTCTGATCTCCACCCTTTCCGTACTCCTCAAGAACCCTTCCAGGTCCATGGGATCCGGATCCAAGAAGAGATAGACGATCCTGCCCTCGTCCCAGCGGTCGTACGACGCGTCGAACCGCACAACGAGAACCTTGAACGACCACGTCGAGAGCGCAAGGTTCGCACGCTCGATTCCTTCATCGGTACTCATGTCCTCCCAGGATACTTCGTCCGCCCACACGCTTCCTTCCATAGTTACAACGACGAGATCGTCCCAGATCTGGTCGGACGGTAGACCGACGTCTGCAAACAAAAGGCCATCGTCGGTGCTAGGTTCTAAAGGGGAAGGGTGATTCCCTTGGGATGGGTGAGATGTATGGTCGCGAAGGGTGAGGTTCTGGACTGGTAGCTGAGAGATGATGTGAGGGAAAGGACGAAACGTCCAATGATCGAGGTGTTTGAGGTCGAGGAGGAGGGTGGAACAGTTGGGGAGGAGAAGCGTGGGGACGAGGAAGTCTGTGAAGATAAACGGCAGAACACTACATATCAGAGACTGCGATATCACTTTTGATGGAAAATCGAGTGCATACGTTCGTTCTGACACACATCGGAAGAGTCTCCAGGACAGCCCTCTGCTCCTAGTCTGAGCCCTCCTCGAACGAAGCTTCCCACCTCGCCGTTCGCCCCCCCTACCCTGAGAACGCCACCTTCTCCGAAGAGGGTCTCCCAATGCTGCAATACCTCATCCCTCGTTTTGTATCCTGTGAGATCGACGATCCTGTAGAGGTGAGGGAGACCGAGGAGGCGAAGGGAGGAGCAGGTCCGAAGGATGGAAGCTCGGTTGAGCGCTCGAGGAGTGTCGAGGAGGAGGTGGGCGAGGATCTCCGAGAGGACATCTTGGTTGAGAGAGAGGAGAGTACGAGAAGCCATTTCGTGGTGTAGAAGCGAAGTACTCGATAAAGAGAGAAGAAAGGAAAGGATCGAAGATGGAAGTCAGGAGCGAGAAGGCTGAGTCGGGGGAACGAGGCGAAGTCCTCCCCATCTTTTCGCCCCCAACGACGTACACGAGCAAGGAACGGAGTCGACGAGAGTGCATTCAAGCTATCCACTGCCTCTTCTCGTCGTTATACTGTGAGATCATTCTCGGGCTCCCGACTTCCCGCGAAGTCCTTTCTCTTCTCTTCTTTGGCAGCTTGTTTTCCTTCGACCGTCCCCTACTTTCTCTCTTGCGACCAAAAAGCAGAAGAGAAACTATCATCATAGACGTTCGTTACAAAGAGGAGACCGCAAAGGCATACAAAAAGAAGAGCAGAACATCGAACGAACGTCAAAGGGCATCAAACGGGACGGGGAGAAAAGAAGAAGAGGGAGGCAGACGCGTCGTCGACTCGAGAGCCAAACTACTGCAAGTCGAGAACGATTCGTCCATTGAGGGTGAGGGCGTGCATCCTCTCGAAGACGGAGGGGAGGTTGGCGAGGGGCTCGATGGTGAAGGTGGTGTGGACCTTTCCGGCAGCGGCGAGCTCGAGAGCCCTGAGGGAGAGGAAGGGAGAGGCGAGGGAGTCAGCGACGAGGAGATGAAGGAAGCGAGAGACGAAGCGGAACGAGAGACTCACTCGATAGCATCCTGTCGGTTTCCGACGTAGGAACCGATGATTCGGTGGGACTTGACGACGGTCCAGAAGACGTTGGCTCGGATGTCGGCGTTAGGAGGCTGGTTGAAGAGGGAGAGAAGAGAGGTCAGCTTTGAGAAACGATGGGAGGCCTCAGCTTGGAGAAGGACGAAAGACTCACCATTCCGACGCAGACGAGGGCTCCGTGAGGCCTCAAGTACTGAAGAGCTGTGAGGAAAAGGGAAGGAAGAGATCGAGTCAGGACGCGTCGAAACGACTCGAGGGCGGCGAGGAAAGGAAAGGGAAGAGAGCACGAACCCTGCTCGTAAGCCTGAGATCCAGAGGCAACGACGACGGCAGCGTGGGCACCAGCTCCGTCAGTGAGCTTCTGAACAGCCTCAACGACGTCCTGTGAGAAGAAGAAGAAGGAAGTGGGGAGCGTCAGTAAAGAGGCGAAGAGAGAGAGAGGGAAAGGCGAGCGAGGAGGAGGGAGAGTTGAACGAACGCCTTTCTGGTAGTCGATGAAGTCGGTGACTCCGTAGCTAGCAAGGAGCTTCTCCTTCTCGGCTCCGGAATCGATGGCGATGACTCGGTAGCCTGAAGATTCGACGAAGGGGAGAGAAGGAGAGGAAGGTCAGTGAACGAAGAGCGAGAAACGTTGAAGGACAAGAAAGAGGACGACGACTCACCCATGGCCTTAGCGTACTGGACGGCGAGATGTCCGAGTCCTCCTCCGGCTCCGGGGATGCTGAAGAAGAGGATGAAGAGGAAAGAGGAGGTCAGCACGAGATCGAGAAACGGGCGACGCATCGAGGTCCAGGGAACGAAAGACTCACACGACGACCTCTCCCTTGAGGATGGCAGCCTCCTTGAGAGCCTTGTAGACGGTCACTCCAGCACAGAGGATAGGAGCAGCGTTGGCAAGAGGGAAGCCAGCGGGGATAGGAGTGAGGTGCTAAACAGAAGCACAAAACCAAACAACTTTGATCAGCTCGAGTTGCGACGCGTCGAGATGGAAACAGAAAGAGCCAAAACTCACAGCTCCCCACGAGACGGCCCACTGCTGGAAGGATCCATCAACGGAGAATCCAGAGTTCTTGGCCTGTCCACAGGAGGACTGAGAAAAGGAAGAGGAAGAAGAAGAAGAGACGAAGGAAGGAAGGTCAGCGCTCGAGATCAGCCATGAGATGGAAACGATTCAACGACTAGACTCACCTCGAATCCCTTTCCACACTCCTCGCAGTGAAGGCACGAGTCGGCGAGCCACTTGATACCGACAGCGTCTCCGACCTTGAGGGTGCAAGGCTCAGCTCCCTCAAGAGGAGGACCGATGAAGGCGACGTATCCGGATCCCTCGTGTCCTCCGACGAGAGGAAGCTTGTTTTCGAGTGGCCAATCTCCGAGCCAGGCGTGGAGATCGGTGTGGCAAACTCCAGAGTAGACTGAGGTATAGGGAAGGAGAGGAGAGGACCGAGTCAGCGAGTGTTGGAAGATCTCAGAAGTCTCGAAAGAACGAGAGGGGAACGGAGGAGGAAGGGAGGACGGAGAAAGCTCACCGACTCGAACGAGAACCTCTCCAGGCTTGAGCTCAGAGGGCTGAGTAACTGGCCAATCAGTCTGGATAGTGTGAGGTCCGTGAGTCTCGGCGAAGGTAACGGCCTGAAGGAGAGAAGAGAAGGAGAGGAGGAGGAGGTGAGCGACGAAGTTCGGAGGGACGAGGAGATGGGAGCTCAAGGAGCAGATGGCGCGGCTGAACTCACTCGCTGAGTCTTGGGGATCTCGTAGGAGGTTTGGCTGACGACTTGAGAAGACATGGTGTGAAAGGTGAAGAGAAGGTTGGGTTGGGTTGGGTTGGGGAGTTGGGAGGGAAGGTGTGGTGGTTGGAGGGAAGAAGAAGAGGGAGAGTCGAAAGAGATCCTTGATTTAATCCCCTCTCGCGGCTGAGAGAAGAGAGGAGAGGGTCACGAGCAAGAGCGCCCAGCGAGTCCTTCCGGACAACCAACCAACCAAGTTTTTTGATGCGCCTGTTTCAAGTTTGAAAATTGCGATCGCAAAGAGTCTAGGCCGTTGTATTGGTTGGTCGGTAAGTGGCAGATCGAGCGGCGAGAGTAGGGAAGACGAAATAAACACCCGAGGAGGGAAGCAAGACGAGGAGATGGACGCGAGAGAGAGAGGACTGAGTTTGAGATTGATCTCCTGATGAAACTAAGAAGTTTTCCTTCAGATCAATTGGTCATCAGCATAGTTATACAGGACGTCGGAGAGACAAGGGCTCTACCTGACCCTGAGCTAGACCTTAGATCTCACCAGGAGATGGTGAAGAACCGAGAGTCGGCGGAAAGAGCGAGGGCTGAACTCGACCTCTCCATCTCTCCAAGCTCCGGAAACTGAAGGAGATGGGTAGGTCAAGCGAATCCCGATGTCACAGAAACCGCAGACCTATATTTTCGTTGGGGAAGAGGTCGGAAGCAAGCGGTGGGGTGGTTGGGGGACGAGAGCTGGAGGGAAACGGGGAGGGAAGGAAGAAAAGGGTGAGCTCGACCGATTCACTCAACCCAAAATAAAGGTCCCTACGACTTCCTGCTCACTTTAGCAGGCCTGGATCTCATCTATGGCATCTTTCGACGCATCTTGGTGCTGATCAAAAGGTCGAAAGCGAGAGGTAAGATGCTGTTGGAGGTGAAGGGGCCTTGGTAAAAAAGACTGCATCGTCCTCCACCTCACCCTTCTCCGTCATTCCTTCTTCCAGCCCCTTCAGATCGTTCTAGGCCCTGCTTATCATTACCAAGCAGCCGAGCAGCAATAACACTTCAGAAGACGTTCGTTCGCGGAGATGGTTCCTTCCGTTCATTTCATGATCCGGTTTCATAAAAGTCGAACTCCGACGCGTCGCTCGAATCGTTTCCGAAATCCCTTTCGCAAGCTTCCATCTTGGACAAACATCGTTGATCTAAACGATAACAATACAGTTCTAATTCCGATCCTTAACCTCCGTGAGCAATTCTAACAGCCTCCTCGACGTCCTTGCTCGCCTGCTCCTTCGCCTCCTCACCCAACTCCAGGCCGACGTCCTCCTCCTCCTTCTTCTTTCCAGCCACCAGCGTCTCTCCCTCATCACCACTAGACTCCGGTTCGGTAAGAGCCTCCGAGTCCGTATCCTCCTCGGTCTTGACTCCTTTTCCCTTTCGAGGCGACTTGGTTTTCGCTCCCTTTGAACTGTCCGAGAGACCGAGGAGAGGGCATGGTCCGAGAGAAGGTCGAGAGGTCTTCTTCGAAGCCGCACAGCGAGTGCAGGACTTTCCGTGACTGTCGGAGGGAATGAAGGGAGACGAAGAGGGGTGAGTTTGTGGAGGAGGGAGACGCGTCGTGAAAGAGAGGGAGAAGCGACGTACGCGATGAGAAGGACGTGAAGAGGGTATCTCAGCTCAGCAGGAATTCGAACGTCTAGATGCTCGTATGTTGATTGACTGTGACGGCAGAAAGTCTGAAAATCAGCGAGCGAGGGAGGACAATGGGGAGAAGAAACGAGCTGACCGAGTTGCCTTCGCAGGAACCCAGCCAAGTTGCTGGGAGAGCCTGAAGACGTGCGTATCGACGGCGAAAGAATCCCGAGCGAGGCAGAATAGGAGGACGCAGGAAGCAGCTGTGAGGGCAAGAGCGAGCATCAGTTCTCCTGCTCGTTCGAATCTCGACGCGTCGAAGCCCGGAACTCACTCTTCGGTCCAACTCCTTTGAAGCTCTCGAGCTCCTTCATAGCCAGCTCGTCTGAGAGACCGTGAACGTAGTCCAACGAGAGAAGCTTCTCCTGCGCCGCCTGAGAGAGCTCGGCCTCTCCGTCCTCCTCCTTCTTGACGGCGGACGTTGATGAAGACGACGACGAGGGATCTGCGACTCGAGAGACGTTCCTCTCTCTGACTTCAATGAGGACGTTTCTAATGGCCTTGCTCTTGACATTGGCTAGACCTCCGCACCTGAAAATCGAACAAGAGAATCGATCAGTTTCAACGAAGGAGGAAAGGACGAAGAGAGAGGGAACGGACTGAATGCTCTTCGCAAGCTCGGTCAAGCTCGATCGATAGATCTTGACGAGATCAACAGCCTTGGGATCCTTCGGGCTAGGTCCAAAGGTGTCGAGGAGAGAAGCATAGGCTCGAGAAGAGTTGGTGTTGGTCGTGTTCTGGCTGAGAATCGTTCGCACTCTTCATTCGCGAATCAAACCGGACGGACGAGAAAATCAGCATTCTTGCTCGAGTAAGTTCAAAGAGTAGGAGGAGGAATTACAAGGCATCGAGAACAGAAGGGACTCCTCCACCTGAAACGACCAACAAGGGGAAGAGAGAAGTTCAGCCCTGGCCAAACTCATCGAGCTCACCCACTCGGCCTCCTCCTTTCCCTCGTCAATGAACTCACAGGCTTCTCCCATCCCCCCACCTTCAATCTTCGTCCCCATCACCTTCCTCGTTGGCAACCCATGCATCGCAGCCAATCGATCCGTAACGAGCTGGCAATCCTGAGCCGTTGGTCGGACGAAGGTCGGGTAAGGTGATTTCTGGAAAGCTGCTGCCTTCTTTGGAGAAGCTGAAGCTTTCTTCTCCTTTTTAGGCGAAGACGATGAAGAAGAAGACGAGGCCGCCTTGGGAGTAGCTGAGGTTGAGACTTTTGGTTTCTTTTTGGGCGAAGGGGTTGGGAGGGAGTTGAGGGCGGCAGAGGTCATGGCGGCGAAGGGAGAGGCTGAATGAAGAGCTCGTTTCGAAGATCGGGGAGCTGGAGAGATGGGAGGAGAGGTGGACATGATGAGGGGGAGAGTGAGCTTGAGGGTAAAAGCTGTCGTGCGCGTGCAGAGGGAGAAGAGAGGGAGGCGAAGGAGCATAAGCGTTGAGGGAAGGGAGAGGGAAGTCGAAATCGAGGGAGGTGGGCTGAGCTCGGATCGATCGTTCCGGAGCGTCATCCTTGTAAAAGACTCGAAGAAACAGGAAAATCTTCACGAATCCAGATCTAGTTTTTTTTTTTTTACGAGATATCAAGATAGGATAGTGGTATACGACATCGCTGCTTCGTTCTTCTCTAGCCTGCCCTCCTCGTTCAACCTAGTATCTAATCTTGAACCTCTCGATAGGTCGAATCGTCTCTCCAGCGACGAGCTTCCTGATCAGCCGGATCGGCGAGTAGTGAGATGAAAGGCGAGAGACGAGCGCGACTGTCGATCCGAGCAGCGAGAAGGAAAGAGAACAAAGGTCAGCGACGGGGACGACGCGTCTGAAACGACTGTTGAGAGCGACGGTACTCACGATGCTGGAAGAAGATTTTCGCCAGGGGTATCGGTTGATTCTGAAGGATGCGGTGAGGTGGCTCTGATGGTGGAGAAAGTCGAAGCTCGATTCCACCTGCAAACGAGAAGGGAATCGAAGGACGCGTCAGTTTTAGTTTTGGTCTCGAAGGCTAGAGGAGAGTGGAGAGACTCACCAGGGAGCCTAGCTGGGTCCTTAAATCTCAACATCACAGCGAAGAGAGGGAAGTGGTTGAAGAAGGCGAGAGACATCTCCAGCGCCGAGTGAAGGAAGATGACAGCGAAGCGAGACTGTGGGACAACGAAGGAGGCAGTCAGTGAGACTCCATTTAAGCAGATAACGAGAGGATACATGAGAAGAACTCACCGTGGCGAAGAAGAGGTAGTAGGCGAGGACCGTTGGGAAGAGGAAGGCAAAAAGCGTGAAGAGGACGGTACCGAGGAGGAGTTGATCGACGGTATAGTCGTTTGAATCGAGCCGGTTTCGAAGAACGTTGACGCGTTTGCCTGGAGATGTGAGAAAGGGCTCAGTGTTGAGATCCAACACGCAAAACGGGAAGAGGACGGGACTCACCTCGGAAGACGTTGAACAAAGTCCCGAGCATCATCTTCATCCACCTGAACGAGACCGTTGCGATGAGATAGGCGACGTAGAGATGTGCGGTGAGGATTGAGAGAAGGTCGGCGAGGAGGGAGAGTCCCATCGTCGTTCCGAGGAAGCCTGAGAGACCGACGACGGCGAGGACGAGAGGGAGGTGAGGGAGAAGAGGTTGAAGGACGACTTCGATAGTACACAGGGAGAGTCAGAGAAGTGGCTATCAAGATACGATATAGATGATGGCGTACCTTGATCCCAGAAAGCGATGAGAGACAGGAAGGCGGAGGAGATGAACCTCGAGAGGTCGGTGTTGAGCTTCAATCCTCCGGGCCAATCGTCCAACCAGCGCAGAGTCTCTGATGGAAGCTCGACGACGTATCTCTGTAAATCGAAGAAGCACATCCGTCAGCATTTTCCTGGGTGAGAGGCTGGAAACTCGACGAACCTGAGCAATTCGTCCCAACGCGTGTCCAAATAACTCGTTCTGCTCGCAAAGAATGATCCCAAAGGCTCGACCAAAGATGACGTCGTTGGCGATGAGCCATAGGGTAGTGTAGAAGTGGATGTATCTCGATCTGCCTGAGGCGATATCAGAGTCGGAAGACGCGGAGGAGGAGAGGACGAAGAGTTGAGTTGGGAGGAAAGCTGCTTGCTCGGCTCGGACGTCGATCTGGTTGACTGAGAGATATGGAAGGGAAGCACGGTGAGAAGGAGTCTCGAAGGGGTATCTGTGAGAGTTGACTCACCCGTCGCTGAGATATCCTTGAGCAGAGGACCGCCAAAAGGGAGACGCGTGTGGAGGAGTCGGAGGAGGAAGAGAGGGATCGCTCGGAGACGTTGAAGGTTGGGCGAGAGAGGTTCCGAAGGTGGGAAGACAGTGGTAGAATAAAGTGACGAGGATGAGGATCCCTTCGATTGAAGTTCGGAGGTGAGGCGAAGGGAGATGGAATAAGAAGCGTTGATCTGAGAAGGGATGGCCGAAGGTCAGCTTCTTCGAGATGTGCCCGCAGACTCGACGGAACGTCTGCACTCACAAGTTTGATAGCCTCTCTGAAGGATCCTTCGATCTTCTTCGACCTTTCCCTTCCTCTCGACATAGTGTTTCCAGCTTCCGAAGCTTCCATCGCTTCTTGGAGGGAGCCAGGAGGAGGGGAGTCGAAGGAGGTGTTGACTGAGACGTCGAGCTCGAGAGGTGAGAGAGCGAGAAAGTGATGCTTCTGGGGATTCGGAGGATGGTAGATGATAGTCTGAAGAGTAGGACTAGAAGCAGAAAGACGACCGAGGTCAGATCCGGCGGCGAGAGAGACGAGAACGACGGGGGAGGAAGGAGGACTGACTGTGAAGGGACCCCTTTCGTCGAGATCCTGAGCTCTATACGACTCCCATCCGGCTCCCAACCTAGAGCACATCCTTCCTTAGAGTCCTCTGTGCCAATCCTTCCCAAAATCTCGAGTCTAGGGCCTTCTATCGTCGTCCAGACTCGACTCAACGCTTGGTCGAGCTCATCTTCCTTCTCCTCCCGGACGAGGGCGACGACGAGGATGATTCCTGGGAGTTTGAAACCAACGAGAACAGGGTTTGAAGGGATGGAATGCGGCTGAGAAGGGAAGAAGAGGTATTTGGACATGCTCCCATAGCGAGAAGGTCGTGGAAGGAGGGAAACAGAAGGAGGGAAGGGAAAGGTCGAGCTCACCAAATCGCCGATGCCAACTCACACCTTTCGACCCTGCCTTTTTCCGTTTCCCTCCCAACCACAACTCACCCTCAACTCAAGAATCTTCCTTCACAGAATGGCAACCCTCAGAGCTCACAACAAGAAGTCTTCCGGTAAGTGATCATCTGCTAGGGAGGCTGGAGGAGAAGCGAGAAGCGAGCAGCGAGCAGCCTGGACTGAGCCTTCCTTCCCTCCCTCCCTTCCTTCTTTGCTGATCGTTCGTCTTCATCCTCTTCCTAGCCGTCAAGAGGATTATGCAAGAGGCAAAGGAGCTTGCTGAAGACCCATGTACGGACTACACAGCAGCGCCTCTCGAGGTTCGTCTACATGCATCCCTCCCCTTTCTGGATCTCGTTCCCCTCCCGCCTCTCCCTTGTCCTGACTCTCGCTCTCTCCCTCTTTTTCGCGCAGGATGACATCTTCGTGAGTCTGAACCTTATATCATGGTCTTCGTCAACCTGGAATTGACCTTAATCATCCGCTGTTGAACAGGAATGGGGAGCAACGATACGAGGCGCCCCTGGTACAGATTTCGAAGGAGGTTCGATCCTTCTTACTCTACGATCTTCCTTCTGAGATCGAGCCTTCGAACCGTCGAGGACGCTGACTCTTCCCTGTTGTCTCTCACAGGTCTTTATCGCGTTCGAATCCTTCTTCCCGTACGCAGTTCCTGTCCTCCTCCTCCTTCGTCGTCGCCGTCTCCTCTCTCTCTTCCTGACCTCGATTCCCATTCTTTCCAGGCCGAATACCCTTTCAAAGCCCCAGACCTCATGATCTTGACTCCCAATGGTCGCTTCGAGACCAACAAGAAGGTGAGTTCATCGTCTGCTCGTGTCGAGCAGCGTCTCGAGAAAAGTTACAGCTGACTTTGTTGCCTCCCCCTTTTCTCAGATCTGCATCGATGGCCTCACTTCCTTCCATGCTGGATCGTGGCAACCCGCTTGGGGAGTTCGAACTGGTTCGTTGTCTCCCGTCGCTCTCTCAGCTTGGATCGATCGTCCCTCGATTTGACCTCCCGTCGACGCGTCTTCTGTTTCCTCAGCCATCGTCGGCCTCATGTCGTTCTGGCAATCCAAAGGAGAAGCCATGCAGGCTATTGGGGCTCTAGATTATCCCACAGAGGAGAGGAAACGTCTCGCCAAACTGCTCGTTCCCTCCTGACTCTCTCTGATCGCCCGTCTCTCTGGACTGACTCCTGTTCTCCTTTCCCTTCACAGCTCTCGCTCCTGGAAATGTCCCAACTCAGGTCTCACCAACCTTGAGATTCTTCCCGACGTTCCTCCCTCTTCTGTCAACGCTACTGCCTCTTCCTCCTCCTCCCAACCTTCCAACGACGCTATCCCTCCTCTCGCTCCCGAACCAGCACCACCAGCGAGCCTCGAACCCCCTCTTCCTCCCTCTTCAGCCCCTCCCACCGTCTTACCCAGCGCCGACATATCTCTCCTCTCTCCTCCAACGTCCCTCACCTCCATCCAACCCATCCCTCCTCCAGAAGTCGAACCTCAGGAACCCATCGTCGTCGCTCCTCCCGCTGTCGAGAGACCTCCCCTTCCGACGGTGGCGATCAGTCAACCACCCGCTCCGCTATGGTTCGATGCATGCTTCGGGGTGGTCTTGTTGGCAGTGGGGATTTTGTTGGCGAGGAGGTTGGTCTGAGGGAGGGAGGGTGTCGACGCGTCGTGGGTTTTCTGCTCTTTTGTTTTCTGCTTTGTTGATTCTGGATCTTTTCTTTCGGATTATCTTCTCGGCAAGCTGAGAAGCGATCTGAAACGATAAGCGAGCTCCTTTCGGTTCGTGACGAGGGAAACTCGCCCGACGCGTCGAAGTTGAGGGTCGCCTTCGCTCCTTCGCTCGACTTCCCTGCGGTCCCCTTCTGCACCAACGATCATATCAAGTAGGTAGCCTGATGCAAATTGATACGTCGCACGACCATGAATCGAGGCAAATTGAGTAAGGGGGCGTGAAAAGTGGAACTTGTCAGGGACAGGGAAGCGAGGTTGGTCGAACGAGCTTCCAGAGGCCAACTCGTCCTGAAGAGAGAAACTCGCCGATGAGGGAGGAGGAGAATCCATGGGTTGAAGGGTCGGGGGAGGGATGGCGTTGGTGGCGAAAAAGAGGACGGTCGTCCGAGTGGGAGGTGAAGGGGTCGTTGCTAAGGAGGGGAAAGGACGTCCATGTCTGTTGTTTCGATGGGAATCGATATGGTGCACGTTGAGACGCTCTACTGCAAGCTGTGTACCAAAGAAAAGGGGAGAGAAAACCTCACTTCCTCAGATCGACGCGTCCCCCTTTCTCTCTCTCCCGTTCCCATCATCGATTCAAACCTCCTGCTCGGTCTTTCTCACCTACTCCTTGCAAAAGACATTGCCCAATATCTTTCATCTCTTGTGTACGTGGTGTTGAACAAGGGAGCACCCGACAACCACGACGCGTCGTTGTTCTCACCCTCTCCCTTTCTTTATTTTCTTCCACACAAAGTCGAAGAGAACGAAGGAGAACGAAGCAAAGTGTCCATAAAGGTGAAGCAAAAGAAGCAGCTATCAAAGCAAGCAAGCACAAAACAAAAAGCAAAGCAAAAAAACGAAGCAGCAACGAACAGCAAAGCAAAACGCGGTGGTACAAAACAAAACACAACCCTTCTCCCTACACAAGACTAACCCCAATGACCCCGGCGACAACGACGATCGCTCCAACCGCGACACTCAGCCTTCCACCCAGACCGACCCGTCGAGATCCTCCTGAACTCGAAGCGACGGAGGAAGTCCCTGCTGCTTGGACGGCGAAGGAACTTGAGTTTGAGGAGGTGGTGACGGGGGTTGTTGAAGCGGTGAGGGAGAGGGTTAAGGAAGGAAGAGCTGTTCGGGTGTAGGATTGACAGGATTGTTCGATTTCTGAAAGGGGATGGGAAGGGAAGGAGGGGAGGAGGGTCAGGTTCGGGTTTCGGACACGTCGAGCGGGACGACTCGAATGCAACAATGGCGTTGTAGTCGCATCGAAGAAGAGGTTTTAAAGAGAAGGAAAAGATAAAAACTCACTAGCAAGCGCAACCTCCGCCCTCTTCAACGCCTCCCCCCTCTGCTTCGCGGACGGTTTGCTCTGCGCCCAACAGTTCGCACACCCGACGAACGCGTCCAGCCCCGTTGTGGAGCACATGTTGCAGTCGGTTTGGTAGTAGGAGGTTCCGCAGGTCTGCACAAAAACGACCCAAACGAACGACGAAACGAAACGAAACGAGGTCAGCGAACGAACGAACAAAGGGAAACGCGTTTTGTTCACTCACCGAGTTCAAAGCGACCACAGGGATGCACTGAGCGATACAGTTGGAGGTGATGACATCCGCTTCCGTGAAAGGGATTCCAGTTTCGTAGGCTCTGGAGGCGAGGGTGGAGGAGAGACGGAAGGAGTGGGACCAGCCGCGTGCGAGGTGAAGGTGGGGGGTCGTCGTTGGGACTGCAAGAACGAGCGAACGAGTTGATCAAAGGGAGGGAAATGCCGAGTCAGTGTTGAGGAGAAGACAAAGAAGGAACTGTTGAAGGAGAGCGTGGGACTAACGAGCTTCTACCAGAGGAGCAGAGAGGAAGGAAGGTGCCGCGAGGGCTGAGAGAGCGAGGAGGAGGAGGGAGGGAGGGAACATTGTTGAGCAAAAATTAAGAAGTTGGAAGTTGGTTGTTAAGGGGAAGGTGGAAAGCTGAGGTGGTGTATGTGGTGGTGAAAAGAGAGTGTGGTTGTACGTCTATCAAAGATCGTAAAAGAGAGAGCTGAAGAGGTTGGAGGTTGAAGTTGGAGTTGATGGTGGTTGGGAGAGAACAGAAGCAGACCGAATCTCGAGCTCCCTTTATCCACCAAGGGGACCAGAATCAAGTTTCAGGCAAGAAAAGGAAGAAAGGGAAGCGAGGGAGGGAGGACAAGGGAGAGGTCATCAAAGGGAGAACAAAGGGAAACCAGGAGAGAGCCTGGTTTTCTCGGGATCGGTTCCTATGACGAGACCCGAAGAAAGAATTCTCCTTTTTGTTGGAGATGAAGAAATCATGCAACAAAGGCCTAGGCTCTCTCTTCGTTGATGAGCTGAATCTGTGTGAATGACGGTTTGGAGGGAAGGAGAGGTGAGTGAGCTCGGACTGTTTTTCGTCGCGAGCTGACCTCCTTTCTTTTTCTTTCTTTTCGAAGTCTCGCCCAACTTCCACCCTCCCTCCTCCTCGTGAAGAGATGAACTCTTCCTCCTCTTCTGCGCTGGCTCAGCGGCCTTCTTCGGTTCGACAAGTCAACGCTTCCGCTCCTCAGCAACAACCGGTTCAGCGGTTCAACGCACCCCAGGGAGGAGGAAGGACGGCGGGAGGAGGAGCGTCCTCCATCAAAACAGTCAAGCTCGCCTCGACGGGATCGACAGATTACGAGTTGACTTGCAAGGTGAGAGCTCTAGACCCCTCTATTCATCCTACCGTGAAAACATGGAGCTGACCTTGTCTCTCTGGCTTGTTCTGTTGACGGTTGATTCCCAGCGAGCTCTTCGTCTTCGCATCGTTCGGACTCTCCTCTTCTCGTCCGCTGCTACTTGGTCTATAGCATCGACAACGAGCTATCTTACAGGTTGGTCATTCCTCCGTCTCTCTATATCTCGACCACCCCAAAGCTCACCTCTTCTTCCTTGTTTCTTTCGACCAGGCGGCTTCCATCTCCTCCCTTCCTTCGCGAGCTTCTTCTCCGTTCTCGTCGCCTCCCTCCTCATCTTCGCCTTCGCAGTACTTCCAACTATAGTGCTCAGGAAGTCTCTTCTGTCTCGTAAGTGTCTACTTTTGCCTGCCGTTCGTCGTTTCTTATCTCGTAGCAGCTGCTGACCTCTCTCTCTCCTTCCTTCCCTCCAGAACCTGAGCCCACGACGACCTCCCTCCTCTCTCGAATCTCGCTTCTCCTCTCCCAGCCTACAACCCACACCACCACCATCGTCTTCCTCACCTGCGGAGTCATCCAAGCCTTCGTATGGGCCGTTCTCACGGACGTCTCGAAGCCTGAGGCGAAACTGGGAGTGTTTGCTAGCACCTTGTGAGCTTCGTCGTTTCCTTCCTGCCCTCCGTCTTCACGTCGTCTCCGTGCTGGTTCCCAAGCCTCGTCGGCAGCTCTGCAAGACACCTCAGACTGACTACCTCCTCTTCCGCTTCTCTGTTGCTTTCAGAAAATACCCTTTCCACCTCAACGAGCGTCTCATCCTCGTCCTCCTCTCCAACCTCTCCCTTGGAATCACCTACGCGTGTCGAGAGCTTCTCGCTGAGGCTTTCCTTCCAAAGTGGCCTTCGGAGATGGTGCGTCTGACAATGCGAGCCTTGCTTCCCACCATTTACCTGAGCTGATCTTGTTCCTGCTATCCTCTTTTTCAGCTCCCAATCCCTGGACTCATCATCGATCGACTCGTCTGGCTCCCCTTCTCCCTCACCCTCCCCGTCGTCCATTCAGCAGCCTTCACGGCCGTTTATCTCTCGTTCCGACGACCCGTCTTCAGGTTCATCCTTTCGTGGTTCGGGATCATCGCTAGGTGAGCAGCGTCTCCTCCGCTTCCAACTCTCTCGTCGTGGACGAAGCTCACCCTTTCCCTCGCTCCCTTCTTTACCGAAACAAGGCCCCACATTGCCAACTTCCTTCGACGAGCTCACTTCCCTATGGATCTGGGACTCTTCTCGAGGATGATTGTGCTGCAGTCGGCGACGGTGCTTGGGTGGGAGGTTGCGAAGGCCGTTTTGGAGGTTTACATGGTTCAGGTGAGCTCCTCGGTTCCTCATTGTCGAGTTCTAGGTTTCTTCAGCATACTCATACCCGAAACAATGCTGACCTCTCGGTGTGTTACGTTCGAACCGGATCTCTTAGCCCATGATCATCTCCCAAACCTCGTCCTCGCCAGCTCGATGTCTCCTCGAAGGGATCACCTCGCCTTCGCCTTACTTCCGAGTTCGTCCCTCCTGTCCCTTCTTCCTATCCTCACCCTCTCAACTCATTTCACTCGTACTGACCCTTCCTTCCCGTCTCTCTCTTTCCACTTCCTCCCTCCAGCACCACGCCCTCTTCGAACTCTCCCACCTCTCCACCACCTCCCCTTCCCTCCGAAAAGCCATCTTCGCAGACCTTGCCGTCTCCCCTGCAACAGGTCGAACTCTCTGGCAAGAAGTCTGGAGATCCCAGATGGTCCTCTTGGGCAACTCGTACCAGAAACTCCTTGCGAGAGGAGCGAGTCCGAAGACCGTTTCTTCTTCTTCGACCGCGTCGTTGTCGTCGTCGGCCGCCGCGACCGCGAACGTAGGAGGACCAGGATCAGGATCGCCTTCAAGCGGAGGAAGAGCTTTGAAACTCAAGAACGACCCTTCCATCTTCCTGAAACAACCTCCCTCGCCAGCTTCGTTCCTCTCCTCTTCCTCCTCGTCGTCCAACTCCCTCCCTCCTTCCTCTCCATCCCCAGCACCTCGCTCCACCGTCGCTTCGTCCGCATCTTCAAGCACCGTCCCTTCCATTTTCACTCAACACTCTCTCCCACCTCCACCTCCACCGACCCTCGCTCCCGCACCTCGACGCGTCGTCGCCTCGGGAGGAGGACTCGTCTCGAGCGTGCTGGGTCTGGCTGGGAAGGTTTGGGGACTCGTCTGGGGTTTGGTACCGAAAGAGCAGAGAGGGATGGTGGAGGGACAGCTGGTTGGGTTGAGAAAGGCGGAGGGGAGGGAGGTGGGAAGAGGGGTGGTGAGAGGGAGCTTGGGCGGGAGCGGGAGCGGGAAGGAGGAAGGGGTGTTGGCGGTGCAGAGTGAGTTTTCGACGACCTTTCCTTTCCTCAGCCTCGTTTTCTGCTTTCGTCGCACGAACAAACGAACTCTCACCCTCCGTCCTCCTCTCGTTCCCAACCCAAACCCAAACCCAAACTGACTCACCTCCGCTCCTCCCCTTCCCACCTCATCCCCAGCCCTCTCCTCCCTCATCTCCGCCTCCCTCACCGAAGACCCTTACGGCCAAGTTCAACGCTCCATCCCTCAAACGCTCGAAGCCCTCCTTTCCTTCCACGAGGCCCTCGCAACCTTCCAGGTCGAGGCGACTCAAGGCAAAGTCGCAAGTGCGTTGGGAGAGGTCGAGAGGGAGGAGATGAGGTTGGTGGTGCTTAAAGAAGTGGGAGCGGTTTTGGATGGTGAGTTGAGTGCGAGAGAAAAGAAACCGGTTGAGGGTTTGGGAGAAGAGGAACGACCCGCGCTGACTCGTTGTTCGTTCGCTTCTCAGCCACCCGAGAGGGCATCCGTCAGATCGTGGATACGTTCGGGACGCATCTTTCTGCTTTCAAGATGCCTGTTCAGGTGGTGAAGCAGTGGGAGGGGTTGATGTCGTCGTAGATCTCGTGCATAGTCGATATCGAAAGAGACGAAGATGAATGTCGTGTTGTTTTCGCTTTCGCTTGACGAGCAGCGGGAACGAGAGAGAGAGAGAGAGAGAAACGTTTGGATCATGAATAGAAGACTAAGGCAAAGAGGCAAAGGCAGTTTGGTTGGGGAGGTACGTAGGGTTGAGAGAAAAGAGCAGAGAGAGAGGGAAACCCAAGAGACGAACGAAGAAAGAAGGACAAGAGATGAGATGAAAGGAGATGCTAAAAGGGTATCTACCGCACCGAAGAAACAGAAAGAGATGGGGAAAGAGAGATGATATGAAATAGGGGGAAGATGGGGAGCGCTACGTCTACTCGTCGTCTCCTCCGTCGACGAATCGAAGTCGGGTTCCGTTGGCGACTCGAGAAATGACACCAAGGTTCTCGTACTGCGAGAGAGAAGAGAAGAGGTCAGCAACTAACTCGAGAAAAGAGAGAAAGAAAAGTATCGACTCACCTCGATGATCGTCTCCATAACCTGCGTCTCAGTGAATCCCTTCGCAAACACCCTCGCCTTCACATCGACCATCGCCAACTCTCCATCCTCCTCGTCCTCATCACTATCCACCACCATCCCCCTCCTCCCTCTCCTCCCAGGTCCACTCCCAATCCTTCCTCCTTTACCCAACCCAGCAGCTCCAGCCATATCCCTGATGATCCTGTAGATCTTGCTCGTGCTCGTCTGATCTCCAGCGTCCTTGTCCTTCGCCGCGTTCTCGTTGAGGGAAGCCTTGGAGACGTCCATGAGTCGAAGAGCCTCGTCGACATCGGCGATGATGACCTCGTCGGCGAATCGAACTCGAGCGCAGGCTTGGGCGAGACGAAGGACTCCGAGCAGGGTTCGGGCGGAGGTGTAAGTCGAGTAGCGATCCTCGAGCTCATCCTCCTTTTGTTGTTGACGGAGTCGAACGTAGGCGGAGACGACATAGTCGGAGACGGCTTTGGGGACGGTGGGTCGCTTTTGTCGAGCGGCGGCGATGAAGTGCCTGACGAACCAACGAGGAAGGAGGAAGACGAGGGTCAGTTTCAAGAAGACGACGACGCGTTCGGACGAAAAGAAGGGAAGAGAACGCACCTCATCAACTTAGGATCCACAGGCTCAAACTCCAACTGAGGAGCAGTGCTGTACATGTGAACGAAGGTGATGTGCTGGGCCAACCTCTCGTCGTCGTCCCTAGCTGGAGTGTCGAGGATGAGGAAAAGGACGTCGAACCTCGAGAGAAGAGCGGCGGGAAGGTTGATGTTCTCGACGGGGGAGATCTTGGGGTTGTATCGACCGTAGAGAGGGTTAGCGGCGGCGAGGATGGAGGTTCGAGCGTTGAGGGTGGTGGTGATTCCGGCTTTGGAGATGGAGATGGTTTGCTGTTCCATGACTTCGTGGATGGCGGTTCGATCCGACTCGTCCATCTTGTCGAACTCGTCGATGCAGCAGATTCCGTTGTCGGCGAGAACGAGAGCTCCTCCCTCTGTTCGACCATAAGAAGCAAGGCGAAAGACCGAGAGTCAGTTTCGAATTCGAAGAGCGAAGAGAAGGAACGAGACGACGAGACGAAGAAGGAGAAGACGTACCGAGAACGAACTCGTCCGTCACAGGATCCCTCATCACAGCAGCGGTCAATCCGACTCCCGACGATCCCTTTCCGGTGGTGTAGATTCCTCGAGGAGCGACCTTGGAGATGTACTTGAGAAGCTGGGACTTGGCGACTCCGGGATCTCCCATCAGGCAGACGTTGATATCTCCTCGAATCTTCATTCCGTCTCCCATGTTCTTGGTGACTCCACCGATGAGGAGAAGGAGGAGAGCCTTCTTGACGTCCTCGTGTCCGTAAATCTCAGGAGCGATGCTGAAGAAAAGAGAGAACGGGAGGAGGTCAGCTCAAGAGGGACGAGACGCGAAATCGAACCATCAACAAACTCACCTCATGGCGAGTTTCGAGTAGATGTTCTCCTCTCCCCTCAGCTCCTCCAGCTCCTCCTTGATCTTATCCGTCATCTCCATCTCGTTGTAACCCTTCTTCATCTGCTTGACGTGCTGAGCCTCGAGGTAGGTGTCCTGGAGGAGACCTGCTCGAAGAGCTCGGATTCCGGTGTAGGGAGTTGGGAGGAAGATACCAGAGACGTCGACGACGTCTCCGGGGGAGACGGTTCGAGCGAGGGATCCGTAGAGGTGGATGGTCATCGAACGAGGGATGTGTCCGACGGGAACTTGGTCGGCCTGAGAGGGAACGAGAGGGAACGAGGAAGGGAGAAAGAGGTCGTCAGCGAGCGTTCGAGCAAGGCAGCCACAACTCTCGCAGGCAGATCCGTTCCTTCGAGGAGTGAGCAGAGACGAGAAGGAACAAAAACTCACCATCTCCTGAATCTTCATCTCCTGGAAGGGAACGAACTTGCTCGCTCGCGTCTGCATCACGAGAGTTCCCTTGACTCGATCGATCAAGCAAGCGGCCGTAGGGCAGTCCGAGAGGGGAAGGAAGGTCCTCGAGGTGATCTCCTGGAAGGTTTCCTCTCCACACGAGTCGCAGGAGTAGGCGTTGACGAGAACGTGAGGCTTGACGTCCGAAACTCGAGTCGTGATCCCTCGAACGGTGATGAGCTTTCCGAGCTGAGCTCCCTTGATCTCTCGAACGGCTTGAGGAGCATGGAGGATGGTGGAATAGGGTTTGATGTAGAGGTGGCTATAGAAGATAAGTAGGAAGGAGAAGAGGCGAAGGGAAGGTCTCAGCAAGGTCGGGAAGGCAGGTCGAGCGGGAAGGGAAGGAGAGGGTGTTGTTGTCGGAGGAGGAGGAAGGGGAAGGTTCAGACTCACTATCTCCTCGTTAGACTTGGAGGGAACTTGTCCTGCTCCTCCCTTCCAATCTCCTCGTTCCTCTTCCTCCTTTGCTCCATAATCAACTCCATCACGTCTTCCCTGTCGGTCACGTCGATGGTCGGTTCAGGCATGAGCTCGTCGATAACCTCCGAAACGATTTCGATGTAACGACGAGTGTTTCGGGCAATGCTGAGAGCGAGAGAAAAGGGAGCATCCTCGAACTGAAAAGGATAGATAGAGGTGCAGAGGAAGAGTGGGATGGTCAGCTGGCGTGTTTGTAGGAGGGATTGAGGGAACGAAGGGAGGGAAGGGAGAGTAGGAGAGAATGAACGAACGGCCATAACGTCGTCGAGCTCTAACACGATCTCTGCTTGTTTCCGGTTCGCCACTCGAGTCTGTAGAGATAGACCATCCAACCAGAGAGTATATGGTCAGCTTCATCGCGTCTTGAACGCGTTTGAACGGGCGGAAAGAGGCCAGGGAGGGAAGGAGGGAGGGAGGGAGGGAGGGAAGGAAGGGAGACTGACGAGCTGCTTCATGTACTTGAACCTCTTCCTGTCTTCTGGCATGGCCGCATCCCCATCCACCGACATGTCATCCAGATCCATAGCGAGTCCTTCATCCTCGTCCTCGTCCTCGTCGTTGTTGTCGCGACGTCCAGGGACTCGAGCTTCCTTAACGAACTGAGTGAAGAAGGTCGTGATTTTCTCCTTCTCGCCAGCGTAGTCGATTCCAGTCGTGAACACCGGCAGCGTGGGAGCAGCAGGTTGAGCCATCCTGAAGAGAGGAAGGCGGAGGAGGGGAGGGAAAGGGGAGAAGAAAAGGGAAGGAGGGGGAGGGGAGGGTGTGATGGAGTTGAGGAGAGAAAGAAGGGAGGGAGGAGGAGGCGGGTCGAAACGCGTCTCTCCATTTTCATGTTCCATCCTTTCCTGACCTCGAACACCAACTTTCTTCCTTCCTAGGTCTTTCAAACTTTCCTATTCGATTCAGATCTGCCTCGGAGGACCGAACCAGGTCAAAAATAGAAGGGGATTCAGTTGGGTCGCCTCCGAGTCCACGTTGCATCTCTGGAGAACACTGGTCTCGATTCTCTCTTGCCTCCTCTTTTAGATCGCCTCCACGTCCTCAGATCTCGAAGCTACGTTCCATCTTCTCTTCCTTGGCGACATCTCGACCTATAAAAGGAATGCCTCGCTCAGAATCAGTCTTCTCTATCAACGGCCATTCCAGTTTCCTACCTTTCGTACATCCTCCCTCTCATCGCCTCACCCCCCCTCCTGTCTTCGCCTAAAACCTACATCCTCTCGCACTTCACTCTTTCCCTCCCATCAACAACGATGAGCTTCACCTCTTCCATTCGAAAAACCTTCACCAAACGATCTGTTTCGTCCTCTTCTTCGAGCTCAACGGGATCGGACGACTCTTCTGCCTCGTCGTCCTTCCTCTCGCTCTCTCCACCTTCCACCACCATCACCTCAAAGCTAGTCCGATCTTCTCCTCCCATTCAATCCGTTTCGTACGTTTTTCCTCCCTTTTTTGCCCTCGCTCAAGCAAAACCTTCGCGTCGCTGACCCGCTCTCTCTCTTCTCTCGCTCAGCTCATCCATCCCACCTCCAACCTACACCTCTCAACTCTCCACCAGCCCACCGCCTTATCGACCCCTTCGAATCGTCATCCGACCTTCCCAGCTGCCAGGAGGAGGTGCGGGAGGACGCTCGAGTCAGGAGTTGATGGTTCTGGCGGCGAAGATGCAGAATAGGGCGCTTTCGGGGAGGGTGAGTGATTACTTTATTGGAGAGAGATTGGGACTAGGAAGATGTGGGAGCTGACGCTTTTGGTTTTGGTTCGATTGTTGTAGAGATGAGGATGGATGGGAGAGGGAGAGAGGGAGTGCGTCGCGCGTTGGGAGGGTCGTTGTAGAGCTTTCCGTTTGCTTCATTTGGGTCTCTGTGTATCTACGTATTTTCTTGTCCAGTTTGGGTTGTGTAGATCCCTGTTCTATCCTGTTCTAGAGGTACGACGAGCTGGGGAAAGCAAAAACGAGAGGAGAGTTCACCGCGCGACGTGTTCGTCGAAAGAACGCTTTGAAAGAGGTTCGCAATCCCAAGAGGAGTACAATTAGCTCCTAGAATGTCTCTCGCTCGAGAAGACTCTCGGAAACCTGTGAATAGAAGAGGAGAATCTGACGAGAAAGCGGAGAGTTTGAGTCGTGGATGTTGAGCGAGACGCCACAGACGCTTTTTCGTCTCGTTCTTGCTCAAATCGAACCATTTTTTTTTTCGAGCATCGCATACAGCCAAAGCAGAGGAGCCCATGCGGGTCAAAGAAGCCAGAAACGAGGTTAAAAGCCTTCGTGTAGAGCAAAAGACAGGGAGTGTGCCTTTCGAGGGGTCTGCGCGAGGAAGCTCCCTTCCTTCCCTTCCTTCCTCTTCTTCCCCCCACCTCCCACCCTCCCTCCTTTTCCTAGTCTCTCCAGACGATGGTCCCACCCCCTCCTCGACACTAAACCACTACACACCAGAAACCGCTACCCTTAAAAAGTCAAAACAGCACCGACCAGCCTCCCTTTTGCCTCCCTTTCCCGCCCCTTCCCACCCCTCTGCTCTCCTTCGCTCCTTCGCCCCTCTATACCTCTTCCCCTCTTCCACTTTTCGACATCAGAGTTTCACGCATCTCTGCTCCTTCTTCGGCACTCCCTCTTCCTCCCTATGGTCAACAAGCGGAATGGAACGAGTCGTTCTAGAAGTCGGTCTTCGTCCCTCACGGCCGCTTCCTCCTCCACCACCCTCAGAAAGCAACCTCCTCCCCTCGTCGTCCTCCCTTCTTCTCGCCCTTCCACCAGAACGACGAAACCTCCTCCTACCAAACGACTTCGACGCCATCCTCCTCCACCTCCAGCTGTGCCTTCCTACCTCCTCGACGCTTATGCATCCGGTTCGATGGATACAGGAGGAATCTTCTCGTCTGGATCCTTGACCTCCTCCTCCTCCGACGCCGACGAACCTGACACAGCGAGCTCAGCAGCTGCGGACGACGACGACGAGGAAAATGATCCAACAACAACAGCAGGAGCAGGAGCAGGAGCAGGTCCTTCGACGGCTTTGAGGAGGAGAGCAAGAGGAAGGGAATCGGACGAACCGCTGAGTAGTCTGAGTCCGCCACCTTCGATAGCACCCTCGAGCGCGAGGAAGAGGAAGAGAGGGAACGACCATGCAGGAGGAGCTCGTTGGAAGGGTAAAGGAAGGGCTGGAGCGAGAGGTGCGAACGAGGATATGCACGAGGAGGGTGGTTTGGAGATCGATGGGTGCTCTGCAGCTGGTGGAGATGAGTTTGACGCTCTGGAGGAGGAGACGAGGACGGTCATCGACGAAGAAGAGGAGGAGGATGAAGACGCGTTCGACCTGATGGATCCTAGTGAGTTTTTGCTTTCCTTCCTTTCGTCTCTATTCGACTGCTGTCGTTTGTGGAAGAGACTCTACTCTTCCAGTTGAAGCTCGAAGCTCACCTTTCCCTCCCTTCCTTCCTCCCTTCAGCGGATGACAACCTCATCAACCACGCGACAAAGAAGGATCTCCTTCGAGTTCGAAAAGGAGAGCTCCTCCGTCTCTGGAGAGTCGCAGGGCTGGTCGACGATGATGCCGATGTTTCGGAGATGCACAAGAACCAGCTCATTGAAGGTCTCGTCGATGCTGTCAGTCGTTGATTCATTCTCCATCTCCTTCCTCCCTTCCTCCGAAGTGGCCCCATCTCACCTTTTCTTTCTTTTTCTTCTTTGTTCTTCTTCCAGCGACCACCTCCTACTACCAACAACTCCACTCCTACCTCTTCCTCTCACTCCTCGCCACTCTCGGACGACGAGAACGACTCCTCCGACCAAGATCCTACTCCTCGCCGACGTCGACCCTCCCTCACCTCGAACAGCACCGCCGGACCTTCTCGACTTCGAGCTCACATCCCAGTCCGAACTCGCTCGCACGACGAAGCCTCAGGCAATGAAGCTGGAGGAGAGGAGACCGAGTGGGAAGGAAGCGTTGGAGACGAGGCGGTGGTCGCAAGTGGAGGGAGGAGAGGAGTCGGTCGAAGGACGCTTTCCGGTCCCATCGCTACGACTTCAGGAGGAGACAACCGAGGTTCGAGAGGACGAAGCAAGAGCTTGGGTGGTGGTGGGGTTTCGGTGGCGATGGCGAAGGGTGTGATGGAGAGGAAGGCTAGGTTTGGTGCTGATGTGGAGTCACCTTCGGGATTGAACCTCAAGTGAGTTTCTCGTCCTCCTTTTCGTTCCGTTCCCTTCCTTCTCTTCCCTTCTATCTCACTTTTCTGATGCATTTATTGCTTCTTCTCCTCTCCTCCAGACGTCGACACTCCTCCAACGTCCCACCTTCCTCTCCCACGGCTTCGATTCCCTCGTCTCCACCCAAAACTCGCTCTCGCTCTCGAACCAGTCATCCCACCAACCGACGTCTCACTCGACGAGGATCCGCTTCAAACCCTTCCCCAGTCAAACGTTCCAAGCACGTCCTCTTCGGAGGAGAGGTGACGGCAGGTGGAGACATGGACGTCGTCGAGGAAGAGGAGGTCGACCCCGAAGCCACTCCCGTCGCTGGACCTTCGACTCGTCGAGGAAGTCGATCTCAGCAGATGATGGTCGCCGTCGTTCCTAGTCGGAAGGGAAAGGAGAGAGAGACGATGCTCCCTCTTTTCGGAGGGAAGGCCAAGACGCTCGCGAAGGAGGCTTCGAAGGGAGCAGAGTCGGATCAGGACGACCATTCTTCCGCCGAGGAGGACGAGGAAGTGGACGAAACAGCCATGGCCGTCGACGGTACTACTCCTCTTAAACGAAATCGACGTCCACCTACTCGAGCCTCTCACCCAGTTCTCACTCCTCTTCGACCTTCACCTCTTTCAGCTCCTCGACGTCGTTCGGCGAGGGACGCAGCCGGTCCTTCCATCGAATCGTTCAAGATCCCTACTCCTCCCAGCGATGGCGACTCGTCTTCATCCCAACTCGAAGACGCAGAGAGTCTCGCTGAAGCCGACGGAGGGGACGTTGACGAGGAAGAGGAGGAAGTGGAGGAGGAGGAGATGGTCTCTGCGAAGAGCGGTCCTCGAGTGTCGAAGAGGAGAGGAGCCGCCCTGAGGAAGAGCAAAGTCGCTTCGATCTCTGAAGTTGTGGAGGAGGATGTGGAGGGTATGCAGAGTGTCGAGGAGGAGGAGGAGGAGGAAGGTACCGTGGTCGAGGAGAACGGAGACGATGAGGAGCAAGCTTTGGGAGAGGACGATGGTACGTCTCGTTTCTCGCTCCCTTGCCCTCTTCTTCCCTCATCTTCCGTCGACAATCCTTCGAGACTGACCGTTCATTCTCTTCTCTTGCTCTTCTCCTAGATGTCGACTGGAAATCCGCCACTCACGCTACTCTCGTTCGACTTCGACGCGACGACCTCGTCAAGCTCTGTTCGACTCGAGACATCGACGTCGCTGGAACCAAGCCTCAGCTCGCCCAAGCTCTCATCGACTGGGTTCGTCCTCTTTTTGATTTCCCTCTCCAAGATCTTACCTGACCTTCTCGCTTTCTTCCTTTCCACAGAGGAACCAAGCCTCACCCGCCTCCTCGTCTGCCTCTGGAGGATCCGAAGCTTCGTCCGCATCCACTGCTCGAGCCGACACCTCTGCGAACGGACACGCTACTCGTCGTCGACCTCACGCCGGAGATCCAGCCTTCGCTACCAACGCCAAAATCACTCCCACTCTGCTTCGAGGAAGTCACGTCCACCAGGTTCCTCCTCTCGAACAGGAGCAGGCAGCGACTCCTCCTCCCAGCGAGCACGCTCGTCAAGCTGTTGCCGAGACGGAACTCAGCCTGGATCTCGAGAGCTTGGGATTGGAGAACAAGGAGATCCCTGCTGACCAGCTCGTCAAGATGGAGAAGGTCGGAAGTGGAGGATTCAAGGAGTGAGTGTTTTGTTCGAACGGTCGTCTGTCTCCTTCTGATTTCGCTAACTCGCGCATCGTTCCCTTCTGTAGCGTCTACGTCGGCAAGCTCAGGAACCGTCACAAGGTCGCCATCGCTGAGTTCCGAGGACAGCTGAGCGAAAGTGAGTTTTTCCTCTTCGTCTCTTCTCGTTCCTCTTCGCCTCGCACAACGCTGACTTCCTTCTTCCTTTCTCTTCCTCTCAGTGGACATCAAGGAGCTCAAGCTTCTCGCCGACTTCGACCATCCCAACGTCGTTCGATTCGTGAGTCTCTCTTGCCCTTCGTTCGAACGCGTCGAGTCCCGAGAGCTGACTTCCTCCTTCCTCACGTCTCCTACCACAGCTTGGAGTCAGCATTCCCGAGGACAAGCGAATCCCCATTATGATGATCAGCGAACTCTGCGAAAACGGAGATCTCTTCGACTACATTCGAAACGTCCCTGCTCCCAGTCTCAAGGTCGTCGTGAGTCTTCGATCTCGTTCTTTCCCTCGAGACGTTCCGAGCTGACCTCTACTCGTCTCTTCCAGCTTAAACTCATGCTCGATATCGCCAAGGGACTTCAATACCTTCATCTTCGAAAACCTGCCGTCGTTCACCGAGACGTGGGTTTCGTTTCCTCTCCTTTTTTGCTTCAAGCCAATGCTGACGCTTCGTTCCTTCCCTCTCACAGTGCAAGTCCTCCAACATCCTCATCACCTCAAAAGTCGTCGCCAAAGTTGGAGACTTTGGTCTCGCTCGAGTCAAGCACTCTACTCGATCCATGATTCGATCTCTCGGTGAGTCTTCGTACCGTTCTCTCCAGCTTCGTCGAGAGCTCCGAAGCTGACCTCTCCTCGTTCTCTCGTTCAGTCGGAACCGTCTGCTACCAACCTCCCGAAATGTGGACCGCTCATCCCAAGTACGACTCTAAGGTCGACGTCTTCAGCTGTGCCATGGTCTTCTGGGAGATGCTTCAGTGGCACAAGGCCGAGAAGAAGTACCCTTGGGAGGTGAGTCGCCTTGCCTCGTTCTTTTCCCCTTTCCGCCTTCTCGATCTGACTTCATCTCTTCTTCTTCTTTTTCAGGGAATGAACGAGCATGCCATCTACGACACCGTCGGGACCAAGAAGCTCAGGCAAGTCTATCTCGGCTCTCGATACTTCGAAGAAGAATCTGTTCTGACCTTTCCTTCTTCTTCCCTTCAGACCTTCGACGCACAAGCTCCGCTCTCAATGGGGAACCGAAGTCGTCGACCTCATGGAATCAATGTGGGCTCAGGAACCCAAGGAACGGCCTACCATGACCGACGTCGTCGACAGGCTCGTCGAACTCATGAAGGCTCTCTAGTCGCGTCTCCCTCCCTCCTCTCTTCTCGATCTTCCTCCTTTCATCTCTTCTCCCTCTCCTCCTCATGTTTCTCTTCTTACGGACACTCTCGCATATCTTACGACCCTCTCCTTTCGTTTTCTGTTTCAGCTTGGCTCTCTTTCTCATTTGCCCGCAATTCTCTCTCGTTCTTGTCTCTCTTTTCTCTGCATCTACCTTTCCCTCGACGACTCACTCCCACCCGCATAACGTTTTCGCTCGTACTTTCCCATAGCACTCTTAGGGTTTTTTTTTTCACACACCCCACTCTCCTATTCACGTTTGCATGTAGCACCCACACTTAACTCGAAAAGCAATCGAATGCAGATATCGTTGAGAGGTTGAGAGAGCGCGAGTGACTGAGGTGCGTCTCTTAGCCCGACATTTGGAGAAGAAGCCATTTCCGCTAGAAAGGAAGATCTGCCTCCCACTGCAGTTTTGCATGACCTTTCAGGCGGACAGCTCGCTCGTGTGCCGAAGAACAAATCGTCGATAACCACGCCGTGCCGACGAGATAATCGAGAGAACCGCTTCGGATCCCCTTCTCTTCTCCCCTCCTCCCTCCCTATGTTTCTCGCTCGATATGCAAATCTTCACCTTCTCCTCCTCCTGATGGCCCCTGGACCGATATCCCAGGGATTTCTACCCTTTCTTGTCGCGTCCTTGATCTCAAAGATTCGGAATGAAAAACGACCGGCCGGGGTCGACGCCGTCGTGGAGAAGCCTTTCCCCTTCCTCCTCTGTCTCGTCCCTGTGACTACTGGGAAGTGAAAGTCAGTCCTCAGCCAACCACGACTACCTCGTCCTTTTCCTCTTCTCCCCCTGCAATCGTCTCTGTTTGTTTCGGCAGACGATCTACGAGCAACAGGAATCGATTCGACGAATCCCCCCAACCTCTTTTCGCCCTTCGCCGAAGCTCACACCCTCCTTCCTTGCTTTCTCCCCTCCTCCTCTCGATGACTATCTCCCCCTCCACCTCCTCGTCTACCCTCGCCATGGACGACTTCTCAATAATACCCAAGAGGGAATCCAAACCTACTTCGCTCTCTCGCTCGATAGACGACGAGAGCGAGAAGGAGAAACCTCCGATCCATCGTTCAAGCTCGAAATCGATGAGCGGTGAGATGGCTATAGTCGGAGAGCTTAGGAAGGAGGGTAGCGAAGATGGTGATCTAGAAGGGAACGTACCTGAGAGTGTCGCTGAGGCTTATCCAGATGGAGGAAGAGAGGTGAGTTCACAAAGAACGATACGTGACTCGCCGCCCGACGAGACGACGGGTCAAAGCGAAGGAACAGAGGCGTTTCGAAGCGCTAAACTCTCCTTCGTTCGACTCGTTCCTTCCTCTCAGGCATGGACGGTGGTTGCTGGAGCGTTCTTTGGGCTGATGACTGTGTTTGGGATGATGTGAGTCGACCTTTTCCTCTCGTTCCAAAGAATCGCCCGACAGGGCGTGAAACGAGCGCTGACCTCTCCGTTCGGATCTTATCTTTCCCTCAGGGCTTCGTTCGGTGCTTTCAACTCGTATTACCAGACTCATATCTTACCTGGTACTCGACTAGTGAGCTCATTTTCACTGTGAGAAGCCTCGACGAGGTCAAACTGACGCGTCTCTTTGACTTTTCAAGGACGCGATCGCAGGAATCGGCACCGTTCAGGCTGCTCTCAGTCAAGGAGGAACGCTTTTCACTGGTCCTTGTTTTGATAGAGTGAGTTTGCTTCCCTCTTGATCGCAGCTTCCGAAAGAAGAGAGGCTTCGTGAAAAGACGAGGTCTTCCCTTCCCGTCTTCCCTCACGTCGGCCTCTCCGCTCTCGATAGGCTTCTTCTCCTCCCCTCTTCGGCCACCATTCACTTCTAACAGTCGCTGATTTCTCCTTCTATCTCCATCATTACAGTACGGTCCAACAGTGAGTTGTCTCTCGGATCCTCTCTCCGAATCGACGCGTCGCTGATCCGCCCCTTGCTCGCTTCTCTCAGCGATGTCTCATCATCGGAACGACGATGTACATTCTCGGACTGATGCTCACTTCTCTAGTAAGACCCACGTTGTTCTTGATCGTGCAGATCCACGCTGATCTCGTTCGTGCTAACGGCTGAGTCCCTGACCTCCTTCCTCTCCCTCCTTCTTTCTCAGTGCACCCAACTCTGGCAGCTATACCTGGCTCAGGGGGTTCTCGTTGGTCTTGGTATGAGTTGGCTCTTCATTATACCCCTAGGTTGCGTCTCGCAATGGTTTGACAAACGACGAGGACTAGCCATGTAAATTCGCTCCTTCCGTTTTCTTGTTCTGCTGCGTCACTTCGCTGATCACCACGATTGTACTATACTACAGTGGTATATGTATCTCGGGGCCATCCGTCGGCAGTAGTACGTCTCATCTCCGTCCCAAAACAAGTCTAGAGATCGCTCACCTCCTACGAAGCTGACGAGCTCGTTTCGCTTTCGCCGTTTCTCACAGTTATGTGGCCTCTCCTCCTCAACCTCCTACCGAGCAAAGTCGGGTTCGGCTGGACAGTTCGGATCATAGCGTTCATCAACCTCGCACTCCTCACTTTCGCTATCTGGGCCGTCAAGGCGCGTCTCCCTCCGAAGAAGAGGAACAAGCTTCTCAACCTCGCCGCCTTCAAGGAACCCGAATACGCTGCGATGGCTTTCGGAAGTGGTTGCTTCTGCTTTAGCGTAAGTGCCAGACTCGTAAGAGAGGCACAGGGAGACGGAACCTGCGACTGACGCGTCTCGATCCGTTCCCGCTTTCAGTTCTTCTTCTTTTTGTACTTCATTCAAACCTTCACCAAAGCTCAATCTGAAAACTTCGCCACCTTCGCTCCTTATACGCTCATGATCACCAACTTCAGCAGTGGGTGTGGAAGGATCCTCATCGGTCTCACGGCGGATCACTTGGGTCGTCTCAACTCCCTGTCCATTTGGATGCTCGTGAGTTCCGACGCTCCCTATCTCGTTTTCTGAGCCTTCCCTGACGTCGAATTGTTCCTTTTTCTTCTTCTCAGGTCTCATCCGTGAGTCGTCCGACGTTAATCTGACTCGAACCCCCACAAACGCGCCTGACCTCCGAACGCGTCGCGTCTCGGTTCCGTTTTCAGGTCGCCATGTTCGCTTGGATGGCGTGTCATACGATTCCCTCGATCATCATTGTTTGCATTGTCTTTGGATTCTCCTCTGGAGGATTTGCTTCGCTTCAGATCGTCTGCTTGGGAGAAATCTGCACCAACCCTCAGGAGCTTGGTGAGTTTCGTCTCCCCTCCCATCTCCTCCCCTCTTCCTCCCTTTCCTTTCACTGACCCTTTTGCGTTTTCTAGGGACCAACTGTGGACAAGTCATCGCCTTCGGTGCGATCTGGCTCGTAGGATCTCCCCTCTCAGGGCTTCTGCTCGGCTCAAACCCTCTCGACAACTTTTCCAAAGCCATTGTCCTGAACGGAACGATGATGCTGCTATGTGGGCTTGGATTTGCGTGAGTATCCTCTACCTCGTCACGTCTTCTTCTTCGCTCGCCTGGTGGCTGACTCCTCTTCTCGTCGCGTCGCTCTTTTCTCCCAGCGTCGCTCGTATGCTCGTTTGGAAGAAACGAGGGAAAGTCAGCTGGGTCGTATGAGATCGTTGAGATTAGTCTAGACCAGTTCCTTCTATAATTCGCCACCCTTCTTGCTCTTTCGCTTCTCTTCGCTCTTATTTTCACGAACACTTTTTTCCTCCCTTCTTGCCGCTCTCTTCTCTCGCTCGTCTCGTGCTCTAATTGCTACCTCACCTGCATGTTGCTACCAGAACCACACGTTTACACTATCTATGTACGAGTCTCGCTTTCCCTCAAGGAGACTGTGCTCGCCGGGTCGAGGGCTTTTAGCAAGACCCAGCGATCGCAGTTCCCGAATCAGCCGACCCTCCGTTCCCTCCGTTGTTGGAGCCGAAGTTGAGGAGGTTGAGGTTGATGAGCCTAAAGCGAGGCGCAAAGAAAGAAAGAGGGGTGTGAGTGCGAGGGAACGGAGAGGGAGGAGAAAGAAGAGGAAAGAGAGACGAACCCATTTCCGCCTGAGTTGAAATCCCCTCCGTTGGCTGATCCTCCAGGGCCGGTGTAGGCTGAGCCGGCCGCGCTGAGAACGAAAACGAAAACGTAACGTAACGAAACGAACGGCGAGGGAAGAAGGATGAAGTCGAAGAGACGCGTCGAGTTGTTGTGCGTTCTTCCTCCTCGCTCGAAAGAGAGAGATCGAACTCACCACCCCGAAGCTCCCGAAGCACCAGGAACGATCCCTCCCAATCCACCCAGAGCGTTCCCAGAATCAGCGGATCCTCCATCGCCTCCGTTGTTGGAATCGACGTTGAGGGTGTTGAGGTCGAGGAGCCTGCGAAGAACGAACGAACGAAGAGCGAGGGACGAAGGTCAGCACGCTCAACCGAGCGACAAAGCCTCCCACCCCGTCCGAACTCTCTCCCAGCAGCTCAACAACAGAAGACCCACAAGGACGCTCGCGACTCACCCTCCTCCCGCCCCTCCCCCGCCCAACAACCCGCTCAACCCTCCTCCTCCGTATCCGAAGTTATTGTTGTCGTTTCCAGAGTTGGAGATCCCTCCATTAGCGGATCCTCCGATTCCAGTGTAGGCTGAGCCAGCTTGAGGGTTGGGGAGGGGAGCGGCGTTGACGAGGGAGGAAGAGAGAGCGACGATGCTGAGGACGAGGAGGGTTTTGTTGATGGTGAACACGGTTGAGCTGTAGGGTGCTGTTGTTGGTGGAAGGGGTGTGGATTGGGAGAGGGAACGGTGGAGGGAGGGTGGAGGAGGGGAAGTGAAGGGGAAGTGGGAAGGGCTGGAAGTTGGTTGGCTGGGAGTTGGTTGTCGGTTGTTGTGGTTGAAGAGAAGGAAGAGGAGTCGAAGGACTTTATACCGCGTTGAACCTGAGGAGAGGGGTCTTCGTTCCGAAGTCAGTCGGGTTGGAAAGATAATCAAGGAGCGAGAGCTAAGGCCAGGAAGAGAGAGCGAGGTCAGTTTGGTTGGGAATCGAAGAAATCTTGAGTCGAAGGGAGAGGGAGCTTGGGCTTTCCCTTGGAAGAAGGTATAAGAGGGAAAGAGAGAAGAAAGTTACGTACGACTTGAGGGGCCTGCTTGGGGAGCAGCAGCTGAGGCACGAAAGAAGGTGTTGCACGAGGAGTCAAAACAAAACAAGATCACGACGCGTCCCCGACTCTCCTCGAACTCTCTCGCTTCGCTTTCGACCAAAGATCTGAGTAGAAGTTCGAAAAATATCAGATCCTAGTACTACCGCATCGCACAACAAAGTCCATCGTCCTCCCTGATCAACAAAGACGGTCCGCCTCCTTCGAATCTCGTCTCGAACTCGCTACTTTTTCCCCTTCTTCTTCGGTGTCGACTGCAAGAACGAAACCGAGGTCAGCTTTCGCTCGCTCGAAGGAAGCATGAAAGTGTACTCGAACGAACCTTCGCCGAAGCTCCAGGAGACAACGATCGATTCGGGGAGGTAGGTCTCGACGAGGGCGAAGGCGAAGGCGAAGGGACGGGGATGTTGGAAGGGAGAACGAGGGAAGCGGTCGCGCTGGGAGATCCTTTGGCTGGAGTGTTGGGGCTCGATATCGAAGCCGAGGTGGAAGGAGGGAGGAGCTTCTTGTCGCTGTTGAAGAGCTTGAACTGTTCGACTCGAAGGGCTTAAGATGGGAAGGAAGGAGAAAAGGTCAGCTTCGCGTTTCCTTTCTTCCCTTCCTCTCTGCGTCCATCTCTCTCTCCTCCCCTCTTCTGCTCCAACTCAAAAGAAGCAGCAAAAGCCCACTCACCCTCCAGCTTATGGATCCTAGGAATCTCGTCCCTATGCTTGGAATCCGCCTGGACCATCACCATCTCCTGAGCCGTCTGGAAGATGCCTGGTCCCCAAGCAGGCGTGAAGCTGTTCGCCTCGTTCACCACATCCAACACCTCCGCTTCCAACTCCTTCTCCGCTTTAGCAAACTTTACAAGCAAATCGTCTCCTATGGAACCTTTTTGGATCAAGTTGGTCAAGGCTGTCTTGTCCTCTCGGAGTTTGAGGATCCGTCGGACGTCGGCCATGGCTCGGAGGAGGAGGGAGGATTTCAGGAGGGATTCTGGTGGAGGAGGGGATTGTTGGAGGAGGGAGATGTAGGCGTCTCGGGTGTTGTGGGTCGGGAACCAAGGGAGGTCGATGGAAGCCGCTGGGAAGGTGGGAGAGAGGAGGAGGTGTGAGAAGGAGAAGGAGAAGGAGGTGACGAGCTCGGTCTTGAAGAGAGAGAGATCAGAGCCTCACCAGCTTTTCTCCGTCTGTAGACACTTGAGAAGATACCCAGCGCGGTCACCAGGACGACAACTAGAAATCGAAAAAGTTGAAGGAAGGTCAGGAACGAGCAGGAAGAGAAGGAGAATCGATGCCAGCTCACCGTAGGCTGAAGGGAGAGCAAGAACGGATTCAAGGTCAGCTCACGTCGCGAAGAGAAGATACGGAAGCGGATTCGACTGACCTAAAGGAGCGAGGAGATCTACGCTGACCATGTCGAGCGAGCTTTGAAGTTCTAGAGAAAGGGAGAAAAGGAGGAGATGGACGTTTGCGTCCACAAGCCAAATCGAAACGAGCGAGCTCGAGTCGATTTCATTCCTCTAGTCGCCCTCCAACTCCTTCCGCCCTTCTCCTCCTCCTTCTTTATTTACAGGATGAACTCGATCATAGAGTCCGCTCGACAGTCCCACGAGGAGATTGATCTCTACGAGCAGGCGTTGGCTGCTATCTTCTTGCAGCCGGATGAGAACGTCAGTCTCTCCTTCCTTCCTCTGCTCCTTCATCGCGTCCGACTGACCTTCATTTCGATACCCACTGCAGCACAAGCACAAGCTTGAGAAGGAGCATCGAGCTTCGGATATCCTGGATAGGATCGTAGCTAGGAAGCTGACGTTGAAGGAACAGTACGCAGACGCAACAGGGTAAGCTCAGCGTTTCTCCTTCCTTCCTCCCTTCCTGTCTTTCCATCCCTTCTTCCACGCGACCGCATACATCTCGAGCTCAAGTTTATGTCTTCTCTACACTTGTACTGACTCCATCCTTGTTCTTCTTGCGCGTCTCCAGTGCTCGAGCCGAAGAGATCTCTCTTCTTTCCGCCCCTGCTCCTCCCGCCGACGACCTCGAGGAGTTCTACTCTCGTCTCGTCAGCATCAAGGAGTTCCACAGGAAAAACCCAGACGTGGATTCGAGAGCTGTAGAGTCCGAGATTAGGACTTTGGTGGAAGGACCCGAGCAAGGGGATGAGGAGGAGATTGCAGTGGATCGTGAGTCTCTGGACACCTCGCCTCTTCCCTTTCCTTCTCGTGCGAGCTCATCCTTTCTCCTCCTTTCTCCTCGTCTGTAGACATCTCGAGCTTGTTCTCAGGAGAGGAATCCCTCGGTCGATTCCTGGATGTTTACCTCTACCACTCTCAGTACATCAACATCAAGGGAGTCTCGAGGTCAGTTTGGTTTCTCCCTTCGTTCCTTTCAGCCCTCCTTCCTCCGCCGAAGCTGACTTTTGAAAGCCTCCTCTTCACTTCTATAGAATCCCTTACCTCGCCTTCCTCGACCTCCTCTCAAAAGGTACCCCGGATGCCAACGTCGCCAAGAAGGAGAAGGGATCGCAAGCTTACCTCGAGTTCGTTCTGTCTCTCTCTCCTTCCTCCCTTCTTTCGTTCGAGCTCACGTCGCCTTCGTTTTTAATCGCTTCAGGTACATTCAATCCCTTCACACCTACCTGCTCTCCTTCCTCTCGCGGACGAAACCTCTCAAGGACATCACCGCTCTCAAGGTTCAGGCCGAGAAGGAGTTCGAGGAAGCTTGGGCGGCTGGGACGTTGGCTGGGTGGGAGGAGGAGAAGGAGGAGGCTGGAGGAGCGGATGGGGAGAAGAAGGAAGGAGAGGGGATTTGGTGCCCTGCTTGTGAGTCGGCTTGTTTCTCTGCTGCTGTCGAAAAGCTGGTGGGAGGGACGGTTGCTCGGTCGAGGAGGGAAGGGACGATGAGCTGACCTTTCGCGTCCTCCCTCCCTCGTCTCTCGCATCGTTCCCTCAGGCCAAAAACTCTACTCAAAACAAACCGTCTACGACGCCCATCTCAAATCCAAGAAGCACGAGAAAGCCACCGCTCGTCTCACCTCCTCCTCTTCCGCTCCCTCCACCTCAACCTCCTCCGAACCTTCCCCAACCCCACCCGCCAACCTCTCCCTCTCCTCCCTCCGTCACTCCAAACTCAAACCCGCCGCCCTCCTCACCTACTTGACCAAATCCCTCTGCCAATCCTCCAACTTCCGCTCCCTCCTCTCCGACACCCGAGCCAACGTCGAACGACGTTCCGCGCTCACCGCACGAGAACGAGAGCTCGAGCTCGAGGAGCCGGCTCCCGAACTGGCCTTGACGGTGGAGGAAGGTGGGGCTGAAGAGAATGAGGAAGACGATGAGGAGAAGCTGTACAACCCGTTGAAGTTGCCGATGGGGTGGGATGGGAAACCGATCCCGTTCTGGCTGTACAAGCTGCACGGTCTTGGGGTGGAGTACAAGTGTGAGATCTGTTCGGATTTCGCTTACATGGGGAGGAAGAACTTTGAGAGGCATTTCCAGGTGAGTGCTCGTCTCTTTTTTCTTTCGGTTTGGGCTCGTTCGAGGAGGGAAAGAACGAACAAGAGACGACGCGTCTCGTTCTTCGACTTTTTTGTTGATCGAGCTTACTCTCTTTCCCCTCCTTTCCGCTCACAGGAATCTCGTCATGCCTTCGGAATGAAAGCTCTCGGTCTACCCAACACCAAGCACTTCCACGAGATCACCAAGATCGAGGACGCTCTGGCTCGTGAGTCCTCTTCTTTCCTGCTCTCCTTCCTTCCCGCCCTTCCCTTCCTCCCCCTCCCTCTCCCCTCCTTCTTGTCCTTCTCGTTCACTCCCTAACCTCGTTCTCACCCTCGTTCGTTCCACCCAGTCGCCGAGCGCCTGAAACAAGACTCGAAGCAGGACGCGCGCTCGACCGAGACGATGGAGGAGATTGAGGACTCGGAGGGGAACGTTTATGATAAGAGGACTTATGGTGCGTGGTCTCGTTTCCTTTTTTGTCTTGGGGGGGAGGAGGGAGTGGGAGGGAGAGAGAGGGAGAAGTGGGAACTGACGCGTTTTGGTCGTTTGTGCTTTGGGTAGAGGACTTGAAGCGACAGGGTCTTTTGAGTTAGGTTCAGTTTGGAGGGGGGTTCGGTTGAGATGGATGAAGATTTTCATGTCTTGAGACGAGACAAGAGAATAGAGAGAGGGAGAAGAAGGGGAGAGGAGCGAGAGAAGAGGACGATTGATGCTGAGCGTCGAAAACGAAGGCAGGAGACCTCGACGTTTCGAAGTTCTCTCTAGTGGAAGCGATGTGAGACGACGTTTAGTGAAGAAGGGAAGCAACGAGAGGGCGAGGACGAGAAAAAAAAAATGACTCCAGACTGTCGGTACTTGGTTTTCGTTTCGAGAGATGGGCTCGACGCGTTCGACCCCGAGCTCTTTGGCCGAGTCCTTCAACTCCTCCGTTCCAGTCCCTCGTGATTCTAAATAGCCCTATAGTTCTACGTGCCCACTTAACCTATAAGTGACTCATCACTGTCGAACAAGAGAACAGGGGCAAAGGCAGCTCATCGCTCTCCCCTCCCTCTCTTCGGCTTCCTCCCTTGTTTCACTCCCATTGTTTAGTAGGAAGTAGGCTCTAGGTTTCTACATTTCTTCGTACCCCTATATTCGTTACCATGTTCATGCTCTTTGACTGCGCAGAGGGAAAAGCAATCAACAAAAACAAGAGCAGGAACACTGGGAACGCGTCTCATGCCACCACCAACGTCTCCTCCCTTTCCGAACCATCCTGGTTCATTGGCAAACAGAAGTAAGAGAGATATCCTCAGCTGTGAGTGAAAGGGAACTTACCTCGACGTTCTCACTCCCAGTCGAACTATAGGGACGCGTTTTGTTCGAGAATCGAAGAGGGCGTCGGCGGCCAATCCTTGTCGTTTCCTCTGTCACTTCCGAGCGAACTCCAAGAGACTTAGATGCCTGCTGTCTGGAGGATTTTATTAGTCTCAGGAAACAAAGTCGCAGCAAAGAAAGGGGAGGGTCGAGAGCTCGAAGCTCAAACTCCTCCTCCTTCGCTTCCAACTCCATCACCGGTCCTTTCACCGATCTTTCCCCCCCAGCATCCCCATTTCCATCCTATCCCCTTGAATGGACTCATACCGTCCGAGGAAATCAGATCTGCGCTCTCATCGTCTATAGGATGGCTTTTGAACGAGACGGGGAAGAGCGAGAGAGGTCAGCTTCATCGTTCGTTCGTTCGTCCCACCCTCTCTTCCCTTCTTCCTCCACGAGACTCCTTCTCCTCGAGGGTTCTACGAGATCAGAAGCTGGTTTATACTCCTCTTCTTCCTCCTTTACCCAGATCTTTTCGCTCATTCCATGCTCACTCCATCGCCACCCTCCCTCTTCATCTCTCCTCCTCACACTCTCCCTCCCTTCTTCCCGTCTTTCCATCCATCCTCGACCTCTCAAACATCTCAAACCACCACGCCTACCTAGTCCTCTCTCGTCTCTTCCTGAATATCGACTTTAGGATGGATTCGGACTTGAATTGAAGAGGAGGTCAGTGGAGCGTCGAATCGGGAGAGGAGAGGAGAGAGGTCGTCCGTTGGCACGAGCGAGTTCAACCTCATTCCCTCCCTCCTTCCTCTCCCACAACATCAACATCAACGCCACCACCGTCAGAATCACCACTGCCACCTCATCATTACTCTCATCTCATCACTTCAACAATCAACTCCCATCCCTCTCCTCCGCAACTCCAACTCGACCCAATCCCCCCTCCTCCCCCTCTCCTCTCCTCCCTCCCCTCCCCCCCCTTCCCTTCCTTCAAACATAGTCTCCAGGTCCGGCCAGCCGTCATCCAATGCCCGGCTAGCTCAATCGGTAGAGCGTCAGACTCTTACTGTCCCTATCTTGACTCTTGATCTATGGTCTCGAATCTTGATCCTAGCCAGGTCCTTCCCTCTCCTCTTCACCGAGGTCAGGGTTCTTCCTAGACACTCACAAGTCTATCTGAAGGTTGGGGGTTCGACCCCCCCGTCGGGCTAACGTTTCCTTTTTGCTGCCGCGTCGTCGATCTGGGAGGTCGGGGGAGCGTTTGGATTGAAGGAGGGAGGGGAGGGAACGGGGAAGGAGTCGTCGCTTTGGACTCTCACGGTCGCTGTGGTTCGAATTTTGTTATTCCGACTTCACCAGCGTGTTCCTCGACCTCTTTTACACCGGTTAGAGGTGGTGCTGTTGGTTCGAGGGTGTTGTAGCGATGGTGATGGGAGGAGACGACGCGCGAGGCGGGTTGTAAGACAACCCGTCGGTCCCCTCCTTCGCCCCCGCTCGTTTTGGTCTTTTCCAGGGCGGCCTTCAAGCGATCGGCTTTCGTTCACCACTCTCTCTATATAGTGCTACCCTCACATCTGTCAGGCCGTTCAATAGCAGTACAACGGGAATCGATGATCTCCTGATGGTTTTCTTCAAGAGTCAAAGCCGATGAAAAGAGGACGAGCAAAGCGCGCATATAGTCAAAAATCTACCCCGTTTGCTCTCTCTTCTCTTCGTATCTAGAAGCCCTCGTTCCCCTCAATCTCACTGAAGAGAAGCATCAACTCTTTAAGCGAAAGATCGGCCAGAAAGCAAGTCAGTTCTAATCGACTTTGAAAGCGAGGAGCGGAAGGGAGGGGAAAAACAACGACGCGACGAACCATGGAAGAAAACGATTCCCTCAATGTGAGTGTCGAACTTGAGCCATTCGTCGACCTGCGAAATGGGAAGGAAGAAACCTGGTCAGTTGACGGAAGGGAGAAGGGGGATATAGGAGCGGGAAAAAGGCGGGAAGAGGGGACGAACGGTGTGGGTGTTGGCGAACGTCCCACTTCGTTTGGGAGCGAATCGGTAGATCGAGCGGGAGCTGAGAGATGGCAGGGTGAAAAACGAGGGTCAGTGAGAGAAAGGGAAGAGAGGGAGACGAAGGGAAAAGACGTACAGGTCCCACTGGACAGGAGAGGCAGAAAAGCAAGGGAGGGAAGAAGCGTCAGTCCTGCGGCGCATCTTCGACTCGAAGGTCGTGAAGGGACGAAAGAAGATAACTTGGAAATACGTACGTAGTGAGCGGTATCGCTTCGAAAGGAAAACGGAAAAGCAGCGTCAGTGTGGGTAGCGCATCGTCGCCGTCGTACTTCTCCTCGCACTCCGAGAACTCACGTGTTTCCTGATGAGTCAATAAGAAAAAAAAAACGAAGAGGGTGTCAGATCATCATCACATCAAGACTGCAAGTCGAAATACTCACCAGTCATGGCCGAAGGAGCGAGCACCATCTCCTCCCCTTCTCCACTCGCAAACGCTCGTCGAGCAGCCCATCCGAACACCTCCCAAGCTTTCCCTTGCCCGAACGGAGTTTGAGGAGCGACCTCCAACGGAAGCGAGTTCCCAGAAGTTGAGACCTTGATGGTACCGGCCGACACTCCCTCGGGAGTGTAGAGGACCGACGCGTTGTGAGCGATGAGGGTGAGGTTGAACTTGGCGGCGTAGGGGAGGATGGGAGCGGTGTAGATTGAGAGAACGGATTCGGCTGTGAGAGAGGAAGAGAGAGAGGCAGAAAGATCAGAAGGGAAAGAGGGGAGAAAAAGAGGGGAAGAAAGGAGGACGGACGCGTTTGCGAGACTGAGGGAATTGACGAAAAACAGGGTCAGCGATGGAAGGAGACATCGAAACAGACGCTTACTCACAATCGATCCGACTGTTGAAAGTAGCGAGAGCCGACTCGGGAAGAGCGTTCTGTCGAGGAGAAAAGAACAGAGTCAGCGTCCTCTCCTCTCCCTCCCTCCTTCGCCCTTCGATCTCGTCGCCCTCTCGGCTATGAACTCACCACCTTATGTCCACCAGAGAAGAGCGTAACAGCCTTGCTCGTCCTAACCAAGAACTCCCCGACGAACCGTCCCGACGCAGCAGCGTAAGAAGCTGCGAGCGAATCCAAGCTCTTTTGAGTGAGCTTCCCCTTGAGCCCGTTCGAGATCCACTCGGGGACGAGGGAGGATTTCCCGTGCTCGGCTACACACTGGAGGTATCCGAAGATGGGCGAAGAGGGGGAGAGGGTGGGAGGGAAGAGGTTGGCGTCCCTGGAAGACGAAGAGAAGACGACGCGTCAGTTTCGGGACGGTAAAGAGACGCGACGGAAAGGCGAGAACGAACTCTATGTGCCCGACAATTCTGGCGAGGATACCGATTGACGTGAAGGGAGTAGGGGTGGAGCTGAGTAGAACAAAAGCAAAAACGAAAGACGAGAGTCGAATCAGCTCGAGGTCGAGTCAGAGAGAACGTTTGACAGATGAAACGTACGAGTGTCCGCCAGCGGTCTCGACCGAAATGGTAGGAGAAACTCCTCCCTTCTCTCCGATACCAGGAAGGACGAAAGTCTTCCCGTACTCCTGCGAAACGGCGTTTCCTCCCTCGTCGATCAAGAGCGCGATCCCATGCTTGCCGTACCGCTCAACGAGCAGAGGAGCGATAGAAGCGGCACCCTGAGGTCCTCCGATCTCCTCGTCGAATCCGAAGGCGAAGACTGCGAAGGGAACAAGAGGAGGATAAGCTTTCGAGCTCGTCGTTCTCGACGCGACGAAGACAAGGAAAGGGAAGAACTCACTGATGGTCCTCTTGCTCTTCCAGTTACTAGCGAGCAGATGCTCCATTCCCGAGAGGATAGCTATGACTGAGTTCTTGCAGTCGACCGAACCACGTCCCCAGGCAATTTCTCCGTCGTAGGTCCCGTCGAAGGGAGGGTAGGTCCAACGGTCGAGGGAGGTTCGAGCTGGAACGACGTCTTGGCTGCAGGTCGAAGGCGAAGGAAAGGAACGGGGTCAGAAAAGGCAAGGGTAAGTGTAGGAAGGGAAGAGGATACGTACTGGCCAGCTGAAGGTAGAGAGGGAAGTTGATCAGCTCATCGAACGAACGACGCGTGCGAGAAGAGGCGCAGAATGAGGCGAACTTACTTAGCACGAGAGGCTTGAGATCAGGAGTCGTTCCATCGAGAGTGAAGACGAGCCCGAAGCGGTTCTGAGCGAAGGAAAGGAGAAGATCAGCTCGTTCACGTCGTCGTTCGAAGAGACAAGACGAGACGGCTCACAGGCTTCTCGAGTTTCATCTTCTCATGACTGTCCGACCGAAGTGGGACCGGGTCAGTCTTCTGCGAATAGAGGTAGAGAGCTTGTAGTCTTGACACTCACACCAAAGGGAACTGCTCAACAAGGTACTCATGCCAGGCGATGAACGGGGTCCATCGCTCATCGAAGTCTTCTCCGTCGACGGGAGCGTTTCGCATATCGTCGAACTGTACAGACGAAGCAAGTTCTCAAGGTCAGCAACTTTTCCGACTTATACCAGAAGCCATTTCAGCACTCACAGTCTCCGTAGGCAACCTAATCGCACCCAAGAACCTCTCGAGCTGCTTCGCTTTGAACTCCTCCGTGAAGAACACCTCGCTCCTTCCCTCCTCGCTCTTCTTGATCGGAGTCTTGGGAGGTTGGACGCAGCCTGGTCCTCCTTGAATTCCAGCGAGGGAGAGGGTTGGTTCGGAGGAGAAAGAAGGGAGGTGGGAGAAAAGGAGGAAGAGAGCGAGGGAGGAGAGGGCGAGGAGGCGAGGGAGGGTGATCATGCTTGCAGATGAGCGTTTCCTCTGGGAGGGAGTCGACGATGGAAGGAGAGGTTCCTTCGAGGATGGGAAAACGGGGGTGGGCACGGGATCCTTCTCGAGGAAGGAAGGAGAGGGAGTCGAGGAGGGGGACATGTTTGGAGAAGGAAGGGAGGAGGTTGAGCTTGATCGAATCGGAGAAGGCAAAGAAAGTGAAGGTCAGCTTTGCAAGAGAGGCCCTCGCTTGTTCGAAAAGAAGGTCCAGGCGAGAAGACACTCACTCTGAGCGTTGTCGTCCGAAGCGAGAAAAGATGGGATGCATTCGACTGTGAGGGTTGAAGGGGAGGAGAGAAGAGGACGGCGAATCAAGAAGGGAAAAGCTCGCCTGTCGGCCTGATCCGCTGAAAGACACATCTAGAGATTGAAGGGATCTAGGCGAGCAGGGAAGTTCTGCTTCGAGAAGATGAAGGTACGTATCAGCTCGACTTTCTGAAGACTGAAGAAAGAGAGCAGGATGATAGACGAACCTCATCTAATCTCCTCCTCGACGCGTCCTCTCTCACTCACTCCCAGCACCTCCATACTCCTCAGCCCTACACCTCACCTCCCTCCCTCCCTTTCCCTTCCAATACAGCCAAATTCCAACCTTATGCCCTCCTCCCTCGTCCTCCCTCGTCGCGTCCTTGATCTTCTCCAACGCTTCCTGAACCACCTGACTCGACACTCTCTTCCCCGTTTCCTCTTCCTCCGCACGAAAGAACAAGCGAATCCCCTCGACGGATTTAAGTCCTGACGTCTCGCCTAGGTCGTTCTCGAACCGGGATCGAAGGGTTTCGGCGATCCAGAGAGGGGAGGAGGGAGGAGGAAGAGGATGGTTGAACTTGAGAGTGAGGGAGTAGGATTGATGCCGACGGGGGTCGATGGGTCGGACTTGGAGGAGAGTTATCTTTGGAGAAGAGTGGGAAGAAAAGAGGAGAGGTGAGTTGAGCGACGAGGGAGAAGGAGAGGAAAAAGAAACGCGACGCAACCGCGAAACTCACAACAAACAACAACTCCTTCCCCGTTAGCACCAACCCCATCACCTCCAATTCCTTCAACGATCGCCACCTCCCCACCACCGGCGCCAACGCAACATCCACTCTCACGCTGCTCCTCTTTCCAGCAAACGCATGGCCATGCGTCGCCGACGATGAACTCAAACTCGAGCATTCCATCCTCAAAATGACCTTCTCCGGCGACAAACTCGTTAAGAAATTTGCCAGTTGTTCCTGAGGGACTATATCTTGGGGTTTGAAAGGATAATTGGGAGCTATAGCTTTGCTGACGATGATTTCGAGGGTCCCAAGAGGAGATGGGTTGGGCTTGTTTTGGTTGAAGCGGGAGTGAGGGCGAATGGCACCCGGGGGAGGGATGGAGGGAGGAGAGGAGACGACGAGGTGATGGAGTTGCTGAGAGAGGGAGAGGAGTCGGTTCAAGGCGGTATTAGGGTAGACGATGGCCTGGAAACAGAAGGGAGGAAGGAGAGAGCGTGAGCTTCGCGGATCGATTCCAACCCGCCCATCTCCTTGCTCGCCGAGAGAGCGAGATATATAGATCTGGACTCACAGGATCACTGAAGAGATCTATATAGTCCTTCTCCTTCTTGAGCTCGATCTTCTCGTAGAGCAGAGGAGCTGCGAGCTCGAGCATAGCGAAGGAGACGAGACACCACGCGGACAGGGAAGGTGCGTCGTGGATGGTTTCTTGGACGATGAGGGAGAGGATGTCGTACGGGAGTCGAGTTGGAGAAGGCGGAGGGTCCGAGGAATTCATAGTCGAGAGAGAGAGTTGAAAAAGGTGGAAAACGGTCGTGAAGGGTGAGAGCAAAGAAGGAGGAACAGAGGAGGAAGGAGAGGTCGCGAGCTCAACCTCCTCCTTCCCTTCACACGTTCACCTACCCTCAACACGACCCCCTCGACAACTTATCGCTCATCTTCCAGCGACTGGGTTCTTCTATATCGCTCTCAGGATGTTCTCCTCCGGAAGCAACTCCCCAAAGAAACCTGCTGGAGACGGGTCGAAGCGTGCTTTGAACGGAAGCTCACCTCCTTCGTCGAGCTCACGTCCGATCCCTTCCTCGACCGCTCAGTCCTCCAGCAACCCAAGAGCTTCGATAGGAGGTGGATATAGGGACGAAGAGAGACGGGCCAGTAACGGTGAGTCCGAGTCCTAGTTTCTGTAGGATCTCCGGGGTGGAGGAGCAGGGAAGCAGGGAGGGACGGAGGAGTTGAGCTCATTTTGAGCTCGTCGACTCCTTCTTGAATCTCCCTTTGCGTTCTACAAGTCTTCCTCTCCACCCCTCTCCTGGGCGATCGTTCAGAGCTCACATATATATAGTGGCTGACTGGACCATGCTTCTTCCCCTCATCTTCAGCTCGACCTCGTCTGTCTTCCTCGTCCTCATCCCCTCCTCCTCACCGTCTCTCCTCTCAGCGTCCTCCCATCGCTTCCTCCTCCTCTCGTCCATCTCAAACCACCACCTCCAGCACTCAACATCGTACTCAACAACCAATCAACGCGGTCGCCTCCTCTTCCAAACCCACACTTCATCGACCCAATCCTTCCTTCGTCCCTCCTCCAAAACAGAACGCACCCATCGAGATCTCAGACTCGGACTCGGACGACAACCAGCCGACTTTTGTCCAGAAGAAGGCTCCTCCTCCACGTCGTCCTAGCCAGCCTCAGGAGAAGGTCACCATCTCTCTCCTCTCGGAAGACGACGACGACGACGACGAAGAGCCCAAACTCGTCTCGAGCACCCAGAAACGTCCCATTCCCGCTGCTCAGGTTCACCCTCAAGCGAGTGGTATCAAGCCGCCGGGAAGTGGAATGAGCTCAGAAGCTGGTGGAGCAGGGATGTTCTGGAATGGAGCAGGAGGCGATAAGAGGAAGAGGGAGGAACCTCCAGCTCGAAGAGGTGTTTCTGGTGAGCTCGTTCTCCAGTCGAGCAATCGAGGACTCCTCTGACTCTTTCATTTTCTCTCTTTGGCTTTTTAGGTACCGGTCCTCGTAGACGTCCACCAACCTCGTCAGATGAAGACTCTGCGCCTCGACACCGACATCAGATGGCCAAAGCGAGGTCGGTCAAGGCTGTCGTGCCCAAGGACGTCGAGGTCATTGAGGTGAGCTCGTTCTTTCTCCCTCGAGCGAGAACTCAAGAAGCTCATCAACCCTCATCACTTCTTCCAGCTGAGCGACTCGGACGACGACCAACCTCCAGTCAAGAAGACTAAGGTCGCTGCTCCTGCTCCTGCTCCTGCTCCTGCTCCAATTCTGGGTGGAGTTCGTCAACCGTTAACCTCGAGTGAGTCTGTTCTTCCCCTACCCTTCTTTCCACGCATGCACCCTTCCGAACTGACTTCTCTTCGATCTTCAGGTCCCAAGAAAGAACTCCCGACGCAAAAACTTCCTCACAGATCGCCTTCGAAACAGGTCTCGCCGCTTCCAGCTCAACCTCTCGCACCGACAAGCTCGGATCCGACTCTCGTCTCGAAACGTTCGTCCTTTCTTCTTCCCACCCTTTCATGTTTCTCAAGCTCGTTCGTTAACTCGCTCCTCCTCGCAGCTACTCCTTCCAAACCCATCTCTCTCGCTGCTTCTCCGCCCAACGCGACGGCAGGTCCTTCGAGACAACGCGTCGAGTCTCCGATCTCTCTGCTGTCTTCTCCTCCGGTCTCGGTCAAGAACCTGCCCACACCTTCGCATCAGCAACGTGAGCTTACTTACTCTTCTAAACGGTTAGATCGACGACGCTGACCTTCTTTCCGTCCGTCCTTCAGCTCCTCCGTCCTCCTCCTCCTCCTCCTCCCTCGCACCGAGCAAAGGAGCTGCTTCGCCGCCTCTAGACCTCACTGGATCTTCGTCGCCCATAAATGTTGGTGAGGATGGACCTTCGGATTCGCCGACGAAGAAGGAGGGAGGAAGTGCTGCTGTCACAAAAGGTAAGCTCAGGTTTCGTCTCTCTTCGCTTCGAACGCTGACTCGACCTCTCTTGTCCTTTCAATCAGATCCTTCTCCTCCTGCTGGATCCAGTCCACCAGTAGCTTCCAAGCCCATAGATGGAGCTCCAGAACCAGTTAGGAGCAAGTCTCCAATGGACGTCGATGGATCGAATGGACCCGAGGTCGTGGCTTCCCCGTCGAGGATCGTCTCTCCTTCGAGTCGGCAGGAAGGTCAGTTCTCAGTCGGCTCCTCCTCCCCGTTCCATCGAACTGACACGCTACTCCCCGTACTCGAACAGCTCCTCCATCTGCTCCTTCAGGTGCACCCGTCGTTCGTCCCTGCTCTCCGCCGTCCTCTCTTCGAGCTTCACCTCTTCCCGCTGGACCCTCGAACTCTCCGCCAGAAGCTGGACCGTCCAACACCGTGGCCGCTCCCAAGCTCCTTTCGCTCGTAGCCCAAGGGAAGCAGTGAGTTGGCTTCTTCGTTTGGTTCGTTTCGTCGAGTTTCGCTGCTGATTCGACGCGTCTTCCTTTTTGCCTTTTTGAAGGAGAGAGGTCTTCGTTCCTGCTTCTCCTGGATCAAGGTGAGATTCCGTTCACCTCGAATGTAGTTCTACGCATATACTGATACCGCTTTACCCTTTCGCTCTACCAGACGAACGCCGACAACAACAACTCGAGATCCGTCGGAGCCAGCTTTGGAGGTCGTGAAGAAGGAGAAGGTGGGCTAACTTGTCTTTCTTCGCACCCAAATCGATATCTGACCGTCGTTTTCTTTCTTTTTACAGTCGAGATCCCCGTCGAAGTCGAAGGAGCCTTCTCCGGTCGTCGCAGCTCAAGTCGTCGCGTCTCTCTCTCCCGCTCCCGAGGCTTCAACCAACTCAGCCAGAGCCGAAGGATCGCCCGTCCAGGTCTTCGAATGGTCTCCTTCGAAGCAGAGGTCACGATCTTCCTCTCAACACCTCGACCTTCCACAGCCCGAAGCATCGACATCGACGACAGAGGAGTCCAAATCCAGACCTTGGGCGAAGGGTGAGTTCAATTCCGTCCTCTCTTCTCTTTTCGAGCTCTCACTCATCTCCAAAATTCTGCCTTTACAGAATCGGATGCTATGGAAGCTACTCTCATCGTCTCGTCGCCTGCTAAGGTCAAGTCTCCGTCTCCCGACTCGTCGGATTCAGAACCGTCGGAACCAAGTCGTGAGCTCTCCCTCTCCTGTCCTCTCCTCCTTTCTCAATCGACTGACTCCTTCCTTCGTTTCTCGACAGCTCCTCCTACTCAAACTCAGAAGGCTCGAAAACGACCCAGCAACGGTGCCCAAGGTCTTACTACTGCCAGGAAGACGGAACTTCTCGCCGCCCAACGATCCTCCTCCTCGTCGGATTCCTCACCTCCTCCTCCCCAAGTCGACGCTCCTCCCGCTCCTCCTCACAAATCAGCCTCTCCAGCTCCACCTTCACCTCCGCCTCAAGCTCTTTCCATCCCATCACCCTCTCCCGCTCAGTCAGGTCCCTCGAATCCTTCCGTTCATCCAGATGAAGAAGACGACGACGCGTCAGAGGAGGACGACTTCAACATCGACGACCTCCTCAACGGAATCGCACCTCCTTCCCCAGCCGCGGCTTCAGACAACTCGGATGCTCCAGAACTGCTTGCACTTCTCCGTGAAGCCGAGGAGGTGGAAGAGGTCGACGAGGTCGAAACAGACGATGCTGTCTCGCTCAAAGCGGACTCCAGGAAGGATGAGCACGAGCACGAGGAAGAAGACGACGACGACGACGACGACGATGGAGATCTCTACCTCCAGGCTCTGGATTCCATCGACCTGGAGGAAATGGGTCGAGAAGAAGAAGCTCCTCCGGATCTCAGAACGACCTTCCAATCTCTCCCTCTCGACCTCGACGGATCCCTCCCCGACTTGCCAGCGGAACCCATCCCCGCAGCCGTCGCGGAACTCATGAATCGACAGCCGAGGTGGGTGTACCTCTCGAGTCCGAAGAACACGAAAGAGATCTTCGAGGCAATGATTCTCGAGGCGTCGGCGGAGACGGAATTGGTGGCCCCTCCTCCTATCAAGGTTTCTAATGAGATTGAGTGAGTTCATCGTTTAATTCTACTGCTCGTTTCGCTTCCCCTCTCGTACGATTCGACTCGAAGCTGACTGTCTTCTCTCTCCCTCTCGTTCTTCCTTCTTCTCCCCTCCCAGCCCCCACCTCGAACCCTGTCCCAAGTTCGAATTCGGCTACGTCAACCGCTATGTCTACGGCAAGAACGTCCCTCGACCCAAACGAGGCGTCGGATGCGGATGCGTTGGACTCTGCGATCCGAGGAGCACGACGTGTCAGTGCGCGTTGAAGCAGAAGTCGTTGAACCCGGACGAGAGGGTTGGGTTCGCTTACGATGAGACGGGGAGGTTGAGGCATATCAATACGGCTATTGTGGAATGCTGTGAGGATTGCGAGTGTGATGAGGAGTGTATGAACCGGGTGAGTTGGCGCGTCGTTTCTCTCTTTCTATTTCTCTCTCTCTTCGCTTCGCTTTGGGAGCGCGAATGGTTCACTGACGCGCCCTTCTCTTTTTCTCTAAGTGCAGGTCGCTCAACGAGGACGAACCTTCGACGTGGAGATCTTCAAGACCCTCGAGAAGGGATGGGGTGCGTTTCGTTTTCCTTCTCGTTTTCGTTATCCTCTCTCTTCACTTCGAGAACCCTCCGCTGACCCTTACTCAAATTAATCTTCTCTTCAGGTGTCCGAGCGAACGAAGTCATCCCTGCCGATCGATTCCTCGCCATCTACGCTGGAGTACGTCCTCTCCTCTCCCCTTGCTCGTCTCATCGCCTTCGACGCTGACCTCCTTCCTTCGCTTTCCTTTCCTTTCCCACAGGAACTCATCAGTTCAGTCGAAACCGACGCTCGAGGGATCTTCTACGACAAGGTCGGAAGGACGTATCTCTTCGATCTTGGTTCGTTCGACATCTCTCGTTCCCGTCGACTCTACCCTCTTTCGACTGCTGATCTCTTTATTCGTTGTCGTTTTCGTGTCCAGACTTCTCGCAGACGAAAGCCATGGCCGAGGAGTTCCAACCGAAGAAGGACAAGAAGGAGAAGAAGGGAAGGAAGAAGAAGAAGGTTGTGGTTGAGGAGGAGGAAGACGACGATTTGGGTGCGAAGTGGACGGGTGAGTACTTCTCGACGCGACTGCAACGCTCAAGAGGAGACACTGACCGATCCGTCCTCGTTTGATTCGTCTCTCCAGTCGATGCTTTCCATGCTGGGGTGAGTGGGTTTCTTTCGTCCGCCTTTCGCTTCTACAAGCTGACTCCCGCTCTTGCCTCGTTTCTCCCTTCTCCTCCTTCAGAACGTGCGTCCTTCTCTCTCCCCTTTCCTCTATTTCGAAGCATGACTGATCAGTTCTTCTCTTCTCCTTGCAGTTCACTCGGTACTTCAATCACTCTTGTAATCCCAACGTGAGTCTTCCCTGCCCTTCTTCACGTCTCGTCTCATCCTGACTGATCTCTCCCTTCGCCTTCCAGCTTCGACTCGAGCCCGTCTTCTACAACGACTACGACCCCGAGAAACCCTTCCTCGCTTTCTTCTCTCGACGACTCATTAAGAAGGGAGAGGAGCTATGCTTCGCTTACCATGGAGGAATCGACGACGAGGAGTTGTCGGAGGACGAAGTTCAGGTCAGTTCCTCTTTCTCTTTCTTCCCTCGACCCGATCCCCTCACCTTACTGAAGTATGTCCTCTTCGCTTTCTCGACGACCACCCCACAGACTCGACCTCCAGGGCAACTTCGCGACGGAGCCTCCAAAACTCCCAAGAAGAAAGGAGCCGCTTCCGTCGCCATCGTCGCCGATGAAGGAGTCGTTATCGAGAACTACGAGCAAGAGTGCAAGTGGTGAGCTCCCATCTCCCTTCTTCTCTTTCCTTGTTTCTCGCTCAAGCTGACCGCCATCTGCTTCTCGTCCGACAGTGGTGCTCGAAACTGCAAGAAGTCGATGTTCAAGCTCTCCGCTGGACTCTCCCTCGAGGACGACGCTTCGGATTCGGAGACAGACTCGTCGGAGTACGAGACGGATGAGGAGGAGGAGGTTGGGATGGTGCTGGGGCTGGGAGAGGGAGGGAGTGGAGGTGAGATTGGGAAGGGAGGAGGAGGAGGGGAGTTGATGATGATTGACGAGGAGTAGGTTCATCGCTCGTTTTACCTTTGACGAGCACGTAGGTTGGTGTCTGTTTTAACCTCTTTTGTTACGATCTTGATGTTTGCTCACGAACTTGCGAAGAGGCAGGAGAGGAGAAATTGGTCGGACGCGTCGACCCGTCTCGAACTGAACAAGTTGTCACCGTTCGAGCGTCTATGAGCACTCAAAAAAGAAAGAGTGGCGTCCACCGTTTCTTTTGGCTGAGAGCAGCGAAGGAGAAGCAGTAACGACGGGGGAGGAGAGAGAAGAGGGACGGAGAGGAGAAGGAAAGGAACGATGCGACGCGTCAGAAATGCTCAGCCTTACGACGGACGAGAGAGGTCTCGAATCGAACAAAGCACTACAGCATAGAGTGAGATCAAGAAAAATATGAAACGCCGACTGAAGCACCAACACACAGACTGGAAGGAGATGAAAATGGAGAGAGAAACGACCTCTGCGAAGCTGACTTCGAGAGATCGTTTCAAACGACGAGCAAAAAGATATGACAACGACGATAGTTCGACCAAACAACGTGACCTAGACATAGCGAACACAAAATGGAAAAGATAGGGGAAGGGAGGCGCGTCGAGCTCAAGCATCAGGATCAGGATGAGTCCAACGCGTCTCCCTCCTCTCCTTGCAAAAGTAGTAACCTGCTCCGTCCCACGTCTTCGATCTAACTATAACCCACCCCTCTGGTAGATCACTCCTCTTCCTCTTCAGCGACGACGACGACGACGAAGCTGATGTCGAGGAAGGAAGAGGAAGAAGAGTTTGACTCGTCGTCGTCGTCGTCGGCTCCTCATCGTCGTCCACCGACCAAGCTGCCTCGGCGGATCTCCCATCTTCCTTCCCTACAACAGACTTGGACTCGATCCGACGCCCGAGGGAGTCCGCTTGAGATGCTTCGGAAGTCGTTCGACCAGCGTTGGAAAGCGAGATTGAGGTCGAGAAGGGAATGGGCGGGCCGAGATCCTCGACTTTGGCCTGACGCGACGACGACGATGCTGAGGATTGGGAGGGATGGAGAGGTTGAGCGGACGATTGAGGGTATGGGGTTGGTGAGAGACGAGGAGTGGCTTGTGAAGAGGGAGGAGGGAACGCCAAAGGCTGAGGACCCGGCGAGCTCGATCCGAAAGAGATTGGAGGAACGAGTGATTTGAGCTTCTCCAGTCGAAGTCGGATCTCCTCCGTACGAGCTTCGGAGGTTGAAGAAGGGTCGGAAGAGGAGGATCGGCGGGAGGAGGTGGAGGGAGAACCGTCGCGTCCGTTGGTGGAGAGGAGAGGGTTCGTTGTCGAAGGTTTGAGGGAGGAGGAGGAGGGAGCAGGATGAGTGGTTGTGGTAGAGGGAGAGTCCTGTCGGGGAGTGGATAGTTCCGTAGAGTTTCCTAGTCCAGCCTTCTTCCAGGCCTTGAAGATGGCTACGACTTTCCGACTGTCCAACTCCTCCGGAATCGCCTCCTTTCCCACCTTCTCTGCTATCTTCCAGGTCAAGGCTCCCGAGTGGATCTTGAAGAGCGAGAGGAGGTAGGGAGCCTGTGGAATTGGAGGAGGGAGGAACCTGAAGGCGTAGAGGGAGAGGAAGGCGGCTTGTCGCGTCGAGTCGAGAGGTGAAGAGGGGATGGAAGATGGGAGGAGAGGGACGATTTTCAGGGCCCAGGCGAGGTTAGAGGCTGCGAGTTGAGTGAGGGAGGATTCCTGAGGTTCGAGACCTTTGGCGGAGGAGGAGGAAGTGGTCGTGAGGAGTTTGGGACGAGGACCTGTCGGAGGGAGAGGATCGTTCCGTTTGTCCGCGTCGTTCGTCGAAGTCGTTCTCGCTCGTTTCGTCGCCGGATCCTCCCCACCCTCCCCTGCTACAAGATCCTGCTTCCCTCCTTCTACTCCTGCCCTCTCGACAACCGTCTGAACCAGTCCCTCCACTCCCACCCCGTAAGCCTTCAACCGATCGGGTCGTGGATCGTTCGGATTCCGACGCGTCACATCTCCACCTCCTCCCACCAACCCAGCTGCACTCAGCGCTCCGAAAACCTTCTGAATCATTTTCGAATCCATCCCCAAGTTCGTCGCCCAGCTCTGAGCAAGCACAGCTGGGAGAGGACCGTCCTCACGACGGAGAAATTCAGCGACGAGGTAAGGAACACCGATGTAGGGAGCTGGATCGAAGGCTCGGAGGGCAAGGAGTTTGTTGAACTTTTGGAGGACCTTCTGTTTCTTGCCGGCGTCCCACCAGAGGAAGTTTTGAGCCGGGATCATGGTGAGGACGTCCTGTACTTTGCTGGCCCAGGCGACGATGTTGACGTGACGGTCTCCTTCCGGGTCCGAAGCGATGCTGGCGGTAGGGAAACGAGAGCTGGGTGAAGGTCCTGATGGAGGTTTGGGTAGCTGTTTCGAAGGTGGGATCTTGGCTTTGAGGGTAGGGATGGGTTTGTGGTGGGAGAGAGGGAACTGTCGAGGAGCGGTTGGAGGGACTAGGGAGGAAGTGCTGGCGACTGGGATGTAGCTGGAGGGAGGGTAGTTCGAAGGAGGAGGTGGTGGAAGGATGAAGCCGCTGGTGAAGGTTGATGGAATTGAAGGTTGCTGTAGAGGTAGAGAGGAGGAAGAGGGAGGCTGGTTGACGGGACGAGGGAGGAAGGAGAAGGAACGGAGGTCAGCTCGGCAACTCTTCCTACTCCTCCTTCGACCTGAGAGGTATAAAACGCTCGCAGACGGTTTACTGAGAGAGTACATACCTTGTTGCCGCTGCGAGAATCCTGGAAGGACATCTCGAACGAGGAGGGGGTGGGTGGTCGTTGAAAGAAGGGATGGGACGCGAGGAGGAAAAGGGTGAGCTCGATCTTTCCTTCCCTCAACGACCCGTTGTCTAGGGACCTCCGGTTTCGTCCTAGAAATTTTGGGTGCCCTGGAATAGCCTAGAGCCGTACAAAACTGCTGGAAACTGAAAGTCAATTTATCACCCTTTATCTGTAGCGGTCTCAAAGCCGACAAGATGACGAGTCCTCGGTGAGCTTCTCCGATCCTTCCTTCTCGATCCCCTCATCAGACCACTTTCTCGCCTTGCCCTCAACCACCACCACCCACTTTTTCAGCAAGTATGCGACCTTCTGTCCCTTCTCTTCTTCGACGATCCGTCCCTCGTTCAGCAACGTCCTCCCGAATCGCCTTCAATGTCGCTCGTCCAGCAACATCTTCGACGAGCTCCTCTTTCCTCCTCCACCGTCGACCTTACTCAACTCCTTCCTCTTCCTCCTCCTCGTCAACCTCCTCCCCGCCTCGGGCATGTTGGTCTTGCCACCAACCCTGTCCTCCCACTACTCCCCTCTGCTCTTCCTGCTCGGCGATCCAACCCGTTCTGCCAACGTCCGAGGGAGGACCCAACCTCTTTCAACTCCTCGGCCTGCCCGAGAAGGGTTCCTTCGCTATCGACGAGGGAGCTTTGAAGCTCGCTTTCTTGAGGGGAAGTAAGGACGTGCATCCTGATGGGTTCAAGGGGAAGGGAGAGGTGGGTTATCTTCTTGTTGAAGGCAGCGACACGAGAAGAGAAGGAACGTCGAAGCTCACCTTTTCCTCTCCTTTTCCTTCCTTCCTCTCTCAAGATCGAGTACCAACTCGCTCAACACCAAGCATCGATACTCAACAAGGCGTACTATACTCTCAAGGATCCTCTACCTCGAGCTCAGTATCTCGTTCGTGTCCCTTCCTCCAACTCTTTTTGTCCAGTCCCTCGATTGAAGCTCGAGCTCACCACCTTCCTCTCTTCCCTCGCTTTCTCGTCTACAGCTCTCCCTCTCGAACGTCGAAGTCCAAGAATCCGACTCGATAACAGATCAGTCCCTCCTCATGGAAATCATGGAAGCGAGGGAGGCTCTGGACGATGCTGAGTCAGAGGAGGAAGTTGAAAGTCTGAGGGAGGAACATCGTGGTGAGTCGACCCTCTCTTCCTCTCTTCTCTCCGCCTCTTCCCTTCCCTGCTCTCGATACTATCGGACTGACCCTTTTCGCCTTTCTCCTGTGCTCGTTCGCTCTTTCAGAAAAAGCCAAACAAGCCGTCAAGCAGCTCGGTCTGGCGTTCGAGAAGGGAGATCTCCAGCGCGCGAAGGATCTGTGTACGGAGTTGAGGTACTGGGATAAGGCAGGGGAAGCTGGGAAGGATAAGGTTCATCCTGTGGATTAGATGGGTGTCTCTTTCGGTTCGTCGTTCTTGTACTTGGTCGAGAGATGCGTTCGTGAGATGGGCAAGGAAGGTCGAAGGTTCAGCTTCGACGTCTCGTCCCGTCTTGAGCGAATGTACTACTCATCACCTATCTCCCAGGAGCGGCTCTCACATAAGATGATAATGCTCGGTAGCTAAGCTGATGCATGACTATACAACCTAAAAAGCTCCCAGCAGAACTCCTCCCTCCTCCCTCCCCACCAATCCACCCAAACCTGCCTCGAGCGAGAACACGTCCCTCCAGATCGAATCCCTGCACTCGACGATCTCCAGCAGCGAGCGGGTCTTCGAGTCTCGATGAGTGAGATCGAGGAGAACGTAAGGGGGAGCTTTCAGGCTTTGTTCTGTTGGACGAGAGGGAGAGGAAGAACGGGAGGGAGGAAGAGCGGGAAGAAGCGAGAGAGGAAGAATCAGTTTGAGGTTCTCAGGTCCTCGACGGAGAGGGAAGTACGATCTTCTTTGGAAGAAAGATGGAGAGATCGATGAGGGAGGTGCGACGGGAGGAGGTAGAGATGGGGCAAGGAGAAGGAAGAGACGAGAGGGAGCGACGAAAGGGAACGTACTCGAATCCTTCAGCAGCTCGGCGATCCGATGAGGAGTTCCGACAGCCATGAGGATGGAAGTTGTTGAAAGGTAGGTGATGTGTTCGGAGAGTTTGAAGTGCTTGGCGAAGAGCTGCGAGGACGAGGAAACGAAAAGACGAGGACGCGACGCGTCGAGAAAGAAAGGAGAGGGTCAGCTCTTCGAGTTCTTGACTACCTCGAGCACCAACCCACTCTCCTCGAAGCGCCAACTCATGAGAGCGAAGAGTAAAAGATTTGACGAACTTTAGCAATCTCTCCTCGTCCGGCAGCTCCAGCCTTCTTTCCACCCTTCTTGCCCTTCTTCTCCTCCGCTCCTCCGATAGACGTCGACCCAGGAATCAGAGCTCTCAGCTCTCGTACGAGATCAGCGCATCGTTGACCGGACGAAGCGAGGATGATGACGTGAGGGGATCCGTTCTCCTTGGGTGCGGTTGAGGGTAGGCGAGTGGGGAGGGAGAAGAGGACGTCGGAGAGGGAGTAAGGAGACGGCGATGTGGGAAGAAGGGAGTTGGCTGGATCGAAGGAACGAAGGAGAAGTGAGTGAGAGTCAGCCTTTGATTTCTCAGCTGTCACTTGAGGTCGACTCGTCTAAGGAAGGTATAGGGAAGACAACGAACAAGGCAGCTCGCGATCCTCCCACTCAAGGGAGGAAAGGTGCTTGAGAGCCAGACGCTGGTTGGTTCGGAAGTACTGGAGGAGGTCGGTAGGGGAAGAGAGAAGAGCTGGGGAGATGGTGGTGGCTGTAGGTTTGGCGAATTTCGATGGGACGACGGCAGCGGTCGGGTTCGTGAGACGAAGTTTCTGAAGCGAAGGAGAAGGAGAGGTCAGCTCAACTCCCCTCTTCCTGCCTCCTTCCCCCAGCATTTCACGTCAAGTTCCTCCAGACCTGCAAGATTAAGCCTCCAGACAGTGCGGTTACTAACCTTCTTCTCCTTCAGCTTTTCCTTGTTCCTCTTCTTCTTCTCCTTCTTCTTCTCCTCCGCCGTGAGCTCTCGACCTCCTCCTCCTCCAGCTCCGACGGTCATTCCAGCAGCTCCTCCAACTTCCTCGTCGTCGCTCTCGTCCTCTCTTTCCGAGAGATCATCGGCAGCCGATGCCTTCCTCTTGGATCCGGCTACGGCTTTGGGAGCTGAGATATCTGCGTCTCCGTCGAGGTCCTCGTCCCATTGAACTTCCCCTCCTCCGTCGGAGCCTTCAACATCCGAGAGAAACTCTTCAGCGGTTTGGAAGTAATCGTCTTCGAGAGAGTCGGCCATGGAGGTAATGAGGGGGAGAGAGGGAGAGGGAGGGGAGGAGGAGAGTCGTCGTTGACGGCAAGAAGGGGGAAGGAAGGAAGGCGGTCAGGTCGAAATTACTTCCCTGACAACGAAGGGTCGTCACGGTGGCTTCTGCAGCCAAACATAATCGAGATTTCTGATTCAGGCGATCTCGAGGATTAGAACTTTTAGTTCTTGCGTCTGAAAGGTGGGCGAAAATCTGACGAAATCGATAAAGAAGGACGACCCGCGTGTTTCGTCGAGCTCACCTTGTTGACCTCAAACGACATCCTTCCCTTCCCTGACTTTTCCTCAAATTTTCTCTATAGCCTCTCCCACATCATTCTTGGACTCTAGCATGTCTATCGAAGGGAGTCAACTCCTTTTGTCCTCCCGTCGAAGCAAGCTCTTTCGAGTCGAGCCGTCGAGCTCACCTTCCACCTTCCCAGCCCTTTAATGTCTCTATCTCTCGCTCTTCCTTCCCTTCTTCCCGTCTTTCTTCCCTTCCTTTCTCTCTTCCTCTCCTTCTCTCTTCTGGTTCCAAAGCCAGCACTAGTTAAGTCTAAAACTTCGTTCAATCGAAAGCTAGCCCTCCCTCCGTCCCCTCATCGTTCCCTTCCTTTTTCTTTTCCCTCCAGGTTCAGACTCTAGTGTCCTCCGTGGGGGTCCTCTCCCTTCTGCTCCGGTGCGACTTGGATGGCTATTAGGGAAACGAGTGAAGAAACAAGGGACGAAGGAGTGTCAGCGAAGGCAAGACGGTGAAAGACGAGTCGGACGCGTCTGTCGTTCCTTTCCCTCGAACGAAGAAAGAAAGGAAGGCAGGAAGGAAGGAAAGGATGAAAATAAAGCCAAACTCACCATCGTCAATCCTCAACAAACTCGTCGCCGCCTCCAACGCACTCTTCAAACTCCTGACCTTCGAGATCGTGGGCTCGAGCACTCCCGCCTTGACGTTGTCAATCACCTCTCCCTTCATCAGGTCCAGCCCGTAGTTCATCAACACCTTCTTGGGGTCTCCGAGGGAAGCGGTCTGAGCGGCGTTGTGGTAGGCTCGAAGTTTGGCGACGAGGTCGGTCGAATCCTTAGCGGCGTTGACGGAAAGCGTCTTGGGGATGACGAGGAGAGCGGCAGCGAATTCGGCGATGGCGAGTTGTTCTCGGGAACCCTGTAGAAAGAGAACGGGAAGGAAGGGCGAGGGTTAGTTCGGAGAGAGGGAGAAAGGAAAAGGGGAGAGGAGGGAGACGAACGAGGGTGGTGGCGAAGTTCTCGAGGTAGATGGAAAGAGCAGCCTCGACGGCTCCTCCTCCAGGGACAACGAAACCGGACTCGAGTGTACGCTTGATAACCGACAGGGAGTCGTGGAGAGCTCGCTCCATCTCGTCGAGCATGTAGTCTGGGAGAATGGGAAAGGGAAACGAAAGTCAGCGTTCTCGTCGCGTCTCCTCCTCTCCTCCTGCTCCGCCTCTTTCCAGCCTCCAGCATCACAATCCATGCCCGACGACCGAGATGGAAAGATGAAACTCACCGTTGGCACCCCTCAAAATGATACTCGACGAGTTAACCACCTTGGTTCCCTTCACCAGAATCAACTCGTCGTCCGAAATCCGTTCCTGCACGACCTCCTCCGCGTACCCAAGGTACTCCTTCTCGAAAGTCTCCTCTCCATCCAAGTTGGCGAGCGAGCTGACGAGGGTAGCTCCGGTAGCCTTCGCGATTCGTCGCAGATCCTCCTTTCGACACCGTCGAACGGCCATGGCTCCAGCCTCGATGAACTCCTTGAGACACAGGTCGTCGATTCCCTTGGTGGTGAGGATGACGTTGGCTCCCGAGGCGAGGATCTTTCGGATCTTCTCGAGAGTGATTTCGGACTCCCTGGAGTAAGAAGAAGGAAGAGGAGTCAGCGAAAGGGAGAGGGAGGAAAGGGACAGTGAGGAGGAACGAACCTCTTCCTGATCTCCTCGAGTTGACTAGGATCGTCGATGGTGATGTGGACTCCGAGGTGCATTCGCTGCTTGGTAAGGTTGATATCGAGGCAGGCGATCTTGGCTCCGACGATTCGGGTCTTCATGGCTGAGGTTCGTTCGAGGTGAGAAGGGGAAGGGAGGGACGAAGGTCAGCTTCACACTCTTCTCCTCTCTCTTCGGACTACCCAACTTTCCATCTCGTCCTATACCATCAACGGCACAAGCACGAAAGAGAGACTCACCCTGAGAAGCGACGGTGCAGTTGAGAGCGTATCCCTTGACGGCGATGGACTCTCGAGCGGACTTTCCGTGAGCTTTGAGGATGTTGACGGCCTTGACAGGGTACTTGATCTCTCCTCGAGGGTTGGTGGTCTTGACGGCGAGGATAGCATCGACAGCGAGAGGAGCCCAGAAGTCGTCGTCGCTGAACGAAAGAACCAAGAAAGGGTAGAAGGAGCAGTGGTGAGCTTCGACGCTTCGTTCCTTCAGCCGAATGGAAGGAAGCTGAGGTCGACTCACGCGGCGATGATCTTGGAAGACATGGAGGTTTTGGCGACGTTGATGAGGCAGTCTCGTCCGAGCTTGGCGACGGGAGTAGACATCTGCTCGTTCATGAACTTGCAGGCCTCTTTGCAGGCGAGACTGAGGGAGGAAGGGAGGGAAGGGGAGCAGGCGCGAGGGAAGGAACGATCAGCTTCAGCTCTTCTTCTCTCGACTTCATCGAGAGACTATCAACGAAAACGCAGGCTCTCCTCAGCGAACACGACCAGACGCAGATTTGAACTCACCGGTATCCAGTGATGACGGTGGTAGGGTGAATCTTGTTCTTGACGAGATCGTTGGCTCGTCGAAGAAGCTCAGCAGCGAGAAGAACGACGGAAGTGGTACCGTCTCCGACCTCCTTGTCCTGCTGTTGAGCGAGAGACACCAAGATACGAGCCTGATGGTTGAGAGAAGACAAGTCAGCTTTGTTTCGATGCGATGGAGGTTGCAGGGGAGGTCGAAGGTGAATGGAAGAGGATGGAGGGCGAAGGAAGGAGCTGAAGCTCGCGAGACTTACAGCAGGGTGGGTGACCTCCAGCAGGTTGAGAATAGTAGCTCCATCGTTGGTGATAGTAACATCCTGAAAGAGAAGCGATAGAAGAGGCATTTGAATGAGCTTTGACGTCGAGGAAGAGGTGAGACGGGGGGAGGAAGGAAAGGCAAGATGTCGAGGTGATGCATCTTCTCGAGCTCGAGCTCTTCCTTCCTTCCTCGTTCAAACGACAAGATGAAAGCTGAGACTCACTCCGATGTTGTCAACCATCATCTACAGGATCCGAAGGGACGAGAGCATACAGTCAGCTCAAAGAGAGGAAGGACAAGGGACGAAGGAGAAGGGGAGGTGTCGAAGATGAGCTTACCTTGTCGAGTCCTACAGGTCCCAGCGACGACTTGACGATGTTGGCGATGGTCTGAGCAGCAAGAACTGCAGAGAAAAGACATAAGAGTGTATAAATGAGCTTCTTGTCTCTCTATAGCAGCTGAAAAGAGAGCGAGACGTACCGTTCTGGTTTCTGACCTCGGCTCCTGACACACGGTCTCCTCCAAGGAAAAGACCTGAGAAGCGAAGGAGAGTCAGCGAGAGGATCTATACAAGAAGAGGTCCGAGATGAGCTTACCTGCTCTCGGATCTCGTTGGAACATTGAACCCATAGCGGAAAAGAGAAGGAAGGGGGGTTTGGGGAGAAGGAAGTGGTTTGGAGGGACGTGTCGCTCGCTCCTTCTCCAAATCTAAGAAGGAGTGGTTTTGGAGGCTAACGTCCAGCAACGAAAAACCCTCGATTTTCTCAAAGCAAAGCAACATCTACAGGTGGGCAGCCTATTCAGCTTGGTCTTCGAACGAGGATATACTCGAAAAACTGACTTCTTTCGCCTCTCGGCTGTCGATTCCAGGTCGATTCCCGAGTGCGACCTCAACCGCCTTCCAACCCTTCTCGATAAACACCAGCTCAACCTGGACATCTAGAAGCCAAGGTCCCACTCCCTCTCAACCTCTTCTAGATCCTTCTTCGACTCTCAAAACTCTTCGAGGAATCCTCCTCTTCTCAGGGCGCCATCAGCTCGGACTCTCCTCCCTCCTCCCTCCTCCTCGTTTGCTCCTCCTTGATGGCCTTGGACGACCTTTGGATTTCTACCTGAACCTCGGACCGACTGCCAGCATGCCTAGTGCCTTTGTGCTCTCCCTCCTCCCTTACCCTTTCTCCCTCGTCTTTCACCATCACGTCAAGACGAAATCGACGACGTCCTCGCACGCCAATGGATCCTCGTCGAGCTCATCTTCCTCCTCCCCTCCTCCTCCCCTCCCAATCGGACAGAGATCCTTCCTCGAACGCTCCTTCTACCAGTTCGGAACCCATGCGGCAAAACATCAAATCCGAGTCCTCCTCATCTGCTGCATCGTCATGACCAGTCTCGTCTACCCAGCCCTCGCCATCCACTACCAAACCGTCTCCAACCCTTCCTCCTTCTCGTCCACCCTCCGACCAAACTCCCTCTTCAACACTCCTCTCCTAAGACCCTTGTTCGACGACGCAGGACCCACCAGGGAGTTCCCCTTCATCAGAGGACTGGATTTCGTAGCAGGGAACGAGGACCAGGAGGAAGGAGGTGTCGTCTTGAGCGAAGGAGGGAGCTCGGAGAGGTCGAAAGGAGGAGGAGGAGCTGGAGGAGGAGTCGGCGGCAGGGTTCGAATGGAGACCATCTGGATTGGAGAAGTTTCTCACCTCATCGCCTCAGCATCACCCTCAGCAGCATCGTTACCAGGATCAGCTCTTCAACCCAGTTCGTTCGACCACGAAGCGTTCGGCGCCCACCTCCTCGCACACGTTCCAACCGAGTTCGGTCTCCTCTTCTGCTCTCCCTCCTCCACCCAACCCACGCCTCCGGATCAACCCTGGGCCGTATGGACGTGCTTCTTGTCGGAGGATGGGTGGGAGGCTGTTCACTGGGACGAGGTAGCTTGGAAGGAGATCCTCGCAGGAGCGTTGGAAGGGTTGAACGGATCAGCCACGAGCTGGGGACGAGTCGATTCCGACGAGAGGAGTTTCTTGGTCGATGTGAGGACCATCTCTACCTCTCTTGAAAACCTGCTTGATGAGCAAAGCTGACTGTTTTCGGCTTTGTCTCGATCCCTCGTTTAGTACTCTCCTTCAACAACTTCTTCCTCCAACTTCACTCATCCAAATCACCTCGCGTCTCCTTCGAAGATAGCGCGTCTCGCCTCCGCCATTCCCTTCCCCATCATCCTCCTTTACGCTTTCCTCCTCGCATGGACCTTCAGAGCCTTGGCATCCTTCACTCCTATACACAACCAGTTCGGTCTCGCGTTCACCTACGTGACAGAGTTGGCAATCAGCACGGTAAGCAGAGAGTTCCAACACCTTCCCGTCTCGGATCCGCCTCTCTTTGCTGATCGTTTGCCTTTTCTTTACAGATCTGCTCGGGGAGCGTCTGTGTAATGATGGGATGGAAGCTCGAAGGGATTCCTTGGTTCCTGCTTCCGTTCGTGATCGCAGTGATTGGAGTCGAGAACATGGTTCACGTCGTGCGTCTCTCACGTTTCCTCTTCTCTCTCGTGCTTTTAATTTCGGCTGCTGATCGACCTTCTTCATCTTTCTAACCAAACCAGACTCGAGCAGTCCTTTCCACCTCCATCTCTCTACCGGTCTCGGAACGACTCAGTCTAGGACTCGCTCAGTCGGGCCCGACTATCACCTTCACGACTCTCTCGGATATCGGTCTCTTTGCTGTCCTGGGAATCGTTGTTGGAGAGCGAGTTGGCGCTGTTAGGGTGAGCTTGTCTCTCTCTGTTCTCGTCGAGATGAAATCGAGCTGATCCATCTGTACTTCGTGCGTCTATCAGGACTTCTGCACCTTCACGATCATTGTTCTGATCTCGGACTGGTTCTTGATCTTTGCCTTCTTCGCGTGAGTCCGATTCGAGTCCCTCTCGTCGGGACGCCGTCTTCTTACTCTTTTGATCTTGTTTCCTACAGTACCGTCATCTCGATCGATATGCATAGACTCGAGGTTCGCTCTCGCCCTCCCGCTTCGTCTCCTGCTCGAACGCGTCGAAGCTGACCTTCTTCGTCTTCTTTCCACTAGCTCGCCGACGTCCTCGGTCAACAACCGGTCCCTACCATCGTTCATACCGGCGGACTCGCCGTCCGAGGATCTCCTTCTCCTTCTCCCAACCCAACGACCTCCACAACCGGTCGTCGTCGTCGATCGAAACGAACCAAGTCCTCCTCTCAAGTCCTTCGATCGGGTTTCCAAGCCATCCTCCGAGCTCGAACAGCACGAAACGGAACCCTCGTGGCTCTCGTCACCGTCCTCGTCGGTCTCTGGTACTACTACTCGGGCTCCTTCGACCTCGCTCCTCACGATCATCACCCTGCCCTCGTCGCACCTTCAGTGTGGACCGTTTCGCATGGACTCGTCGGAGGAGAACCTCGGATCCTAGGACACGACGACGAAGAGGGAGGAGTGGACTTCCTCGGAGGAAGTAGCAGTAGCAGTAGCAGTCGAGCTCGACTTTGGGATCTCCTCAACCCGAATCATCACAAGGAGGAGTTCACCTTCGTCGTTCCCTCTCCCACCGCCATCATCATCTCGACCATCCCTCATCGCATCAAACCCAGCGATCTCGTTCCTCCCTCCCGCTCCTCTCGCTCCTTCACGCACTTCGCCAAACCTTTCTACTGGTTCATCAAGGTCGTCGTTCTCCCTATCTCCATCACCACCTTCGCTCTCTACCTCCTCCTCCTCTTCCTCCTCAAGGACGCCGAACTCCTGGACGCTCAGAGGGATCGACTCGAGATTGGAGAGGAGTGGGAGGACGAGGTGGATGCCCGTCGAGCTATGAAGAAGCATGGAGGTCAGGAGACGGAAGGAAGTGGGAACATGGTCCCTCCCTCGATGAGACGCGTCGTTGGACTGCATCAGGCGGATGTCTGTTTGATCGGGACGAGTGAGGACGGAGAGGTCATCATGTCGGTCGGGTTCGATGGGATTGCTCTCGTTTCCAAGACGGGAGATCCAACAGTCATCCAGAGGTTGCTCTTCACCGTAACGAGCTCCTCGGATCGACCCATCCTCGCCGCCGTCGATGCGAAGGGATCGTTCTGCGCCGTTGCGCTCTCGAAGGGATCCGTCTTCGTCTGGTCCCTGGATCCTACTTCCCTCAATCCCACTCCCATTGCCTTCTCCTCCTCCTCCTCCTCGTCGGATCTCGGGCCCTCCAACGTCTCAGACATGAGCTTCCTCCCTCGCTCGAACGGATCCCCAAGAGACGACGTCTTCTCGGTCGCCGTCTCCAACTCCTCCATCCTCGTCGTCGTTCGGGAGGACGGATCCCTCTTCGAGTACCGATGCATCGAGAAGGAGATACGAGTAGGCTTGCTCCCAGGAGAGGATTCGATTCGAGCGACGTGTCTCTGGAGGACGGGAAGGCAGGACGTTTCCGAGGTTTCGTTCGCTTCCTCCTCCTCTGGACGAGTCGACTTTCTTCGACGAGACGACGCTGGATCCTGGACGGAGGTCGCTTCCATCACTCCCGTTCAAGCTCTGGAATCCATCAGTCACGTCACGTCGGCAGTCGTTCAGGTCGAAGGCTCGTCGAGGGAAGTCGTCGCCGTCGCCTCCTCGAGCGGAGTGGTCTCGATCTGGGACGTCTCGGAAGGACCCGAATCCATCTTCACTCTCACCACCGACTCCAAAGCCAGGATCACTCAAATCCGAGTCGTCGATCCCATCCTTCAGCAGTGCGGATCCTGCCAGGAGCGTTTCGGCGGCTTCCTCCTCCTCGTCTCCACCTCCGAATCCCTCTCCGTCCATCGAATATCCCCTCGCTCACTCCCCGCCACCTGTAACTGCTCCTCGATACGGCGAACTTCCTCTTCCTCCGAACCGAGATCAAGTCTCGAAGTCCCACCGCCGTCGTCACGTCGGAGAGGATCCAGCGTTTCGTTCGCTCCTCCTTTGTCGCCTGGAGGAACTCCCAAACGACTCCCCAGCTCGCCATCAGCTCAGTCGATATTGTCGGCAGACTACCCGATGTACGTTCACGGGGCTCACCTCAAGAGGCTCTCTAATCGACAGGCAGGAGGGAGCGGGAGGTCGGAGGGAGTTGAGGATCAGGAGGAGGTCTTGCTGGACGAGTCAGGCAGTCCGACGAAGGAACAACCTGGACGACCTTCTTCGCCTTGGTCAGCCCTTCGAGAATATCTACTCGGAACGGTGTCGATCCACCGAGGAGGATGGGAGGTCCTCGATCGTCGACGCGTCGTTGGATTCGGGAAAGGATCCACCACTCTCCTCTCGTCGGTCACGGAGGAAGACGACGACATGATCTCGGAAACCCAATCCCACTCGTCCTCCTCTTCACGTTGGCAGATCTTCCAAATCGATCTCTCCCAACCAACCAACGGACCTCTTCTCGCCCTCTCCGTCTCGGATCTCACCTCCCTTCGTCCAACCTCCCCTTCGTCCTCCTCCCTCGACTTCAACACCAACTCTCCCCAACCCAGTTCCAACCCAACTTCATCTTCCTCAACCTCCCTCTCAACAAAACCTGCCCTCCTCGCAGTTGACACCTCCGAAGGATCCTCCCTCCGTCGTCGTCGAGCAGAACGTCTCAAACAGTTCGCTTCCCAGAACCTCGAGACTCCTCCACCGTCCGTCTCGCACGCTCTGATAGGACCTCTGGTGGCTGCTGGGTCGGATAGGATCCTAGCTGGAACGGGGAACACGATTGGAGCGTTCGTTTTCAGCCCGTTGGAGAGGGAGGGAGAGTCGTCGGCGATTGGGGGTGGTGGAGCGGGAGGAGGGAGCGGGAGTGGGATCGTGGGTGGAGGATTGGGAGTGGGAGGGTCAGGGATGGGAGTACCTAGTCCGTTGAGGAGGAGGGTGGAGAAACCGAGGGATTTCTAAGAGTTCGAGGTCGGCGTTGCTTTGTTTCGTTTTCATCTTGCTTTTTTCAGATCTCTCTCTCCCTCTTGTTTTGGTTTCATCTTGCTTTTCAACTTTGCTTCTGCCGTCTTTTGCTTATGCTTCTCGATCTCTCGCCCTCATCATCTCCTCGTCGCTCGTCCTCGTACACATCTTATCCCCTCACTCAATACCGCGTCGTGTTTCTCTTTTCTTCTTTACCCGTCGTTCGAAACAAGTTACCCTTTAAATTTTTCCTTCGATTGCGCATACTATGTTTGTAGCTCGTTTTTTTAGTAGAGGGGAGGAGAGAAAGCAAAGGAAAGGAGGGAGAGAGAGGCTGGCGACGCGTTTTCCCTCTTGTCTTCCTCTTTCACTCGAGACGTTATGGTAGTCCTCAAAGCAAGTTTCCGTACTCCCGACCTAGGCGAGTCTCTTCTGAAAGGCTGATCCTGAGAGCTGTGGGATGTGATGTGAGACGCGTCGACGCGACCGGCCGTCGAAACCCTTTCGAGGAAGCGCAACTGAACTCGGATCTTTCGAACGACTTGCTTTCAAACGCCAAAGGAAGCAACAGATGAGCAACGAAAGACTTCGATCGTGAGCATGAGCCGAGAAAACGCAAGTGAACGAGAGAACGAGAACCGAAACAAAAACCACAAAAACGAGAAAGACAGAGAGAGAAGACCGGAGCAGTGATGCAAATGCGAGTTAGAGGAAAAGAGTCCTAGAGTAACGTAACCGAACCACGTCTAAAAGAAAAGAATCAAAGCTAGAAAGGAACCGACCCCATCTCTCCCGTCGCAAGCAGATCATCATCGAAGATCTCGTCGTTCCCTTCTTCCTCCTCCTCGTCCTCGTCCCTTTCTTCCTCATCTCCTTCCTCTCCTTCATCCCCTTCCCCCTCCTCCTCTTCCTCCTCCTCATCTCCCCTCCGATCGAACCTCGGATCGTCAAAGAAACTCCCCTCCTCCATCGACCCGGGCAAACTCCCAGGCATGCTGCTCGTCCTACTCCTTCTCATCTTCTCCCCAGCCTCATGGTCGTTCATCTGCTCTTCCTCGGTCTCACTCATCTCCGAGTCCGAAGTCCAGACCGGTCCAACGAGAGGACTCGAAGGACCGGATCCCGATCCTCCACCTCGATGAGGAAGTTTCTCGGAGACGGGAGTGGAAGCTCGAGAGCCTCGAAGGGATCCTGTGAAGCTTCGAAGGACGGAGAGTCGGCCTGAGGTGTCGGATCGGGCGGAGAGGGTAGGGGAGGGAGGGGAGAGGTCCGGGAGGTCGATATGCATGGGAGGAGCTGCTCGCCAGAAGTTGAAGTCGGTGAATTCAGGAGCCCACCGAGCGTGGACGGGAGGGAACATCTGGTCGACGAGATCGTTCATGTAGATGTAGCTGTGGCGACGAGGACGAACAATGAAGGTCAGGGACTGAGACTTGAGAAAAAGGAGAAGAGGAGACGCGACTCACGAAGACTTGTACCCAGCGAGTTCGAGCAGTTCCGTCTTGACCTCTCCGTTCGAATCGATGGTGAAGATCCTTGAACTAGGGATGTTGACCGACCGGTAGGACATGGCGTCGGTGATTCTGTTTCCGAATCCAGCGTAGAAAGCCTTGCCACTCCCTCCAAAGAGTCGTTGGATGTCTCGAAGACAGGCCATCTTGAAGACCTCGGGTTTCCGAAGGATGACCTCTCTGTAAGGACGAACGAAAAGAGAGACGAGATGATCAGCAAGGAGTATCGAGAGAGAGAGAAAGGAGAGACATTTGAACGCACCGATGAAGGGAAGTCATCAACCGATCAGGACTCATGATGACGGGACCCTCGGGAAGCTGGTAGTTTCCCTGACTGATTCCCTTGAGGTAGTCTCGAGTCGAGTCTGCTTGACCGATGGCTCGAGAGGTGAGGTACATGATCTTGTAGCCGTTGTTGCTGTTTGAGAGAAGAAAGAAAGCTGTCAGCGGAAAGTCGACGCGTCGAACGAGGAGAGGAACGAGACGAGACGAACGTGATATCGGTGTAGAGCTTTGCGACTCCAAGATGAGTCCAATCTCGTCCAATGGCAGCAAAGACGTGACCGAGAGCGTCGGATCTGTGGGAGCGAAAAAGGTCAACAAGGGAAACGAGGAACGAACGAGAGGAAGCAGAGAACGAACTTCGTAATGGTTCCATCGATGTCCGAGATGACGATGTGATCGCTAGCGTCCCAGAGGAAGATCCTCGCCGTGCAGGAGGCGACTCCAGAGTAGGAAGAGGTGACCGAGAAGGTGATCGTGTTGGCTCCCTTCTTGAGGCCGAGAGTTCGCTGTGAAAAGATGAAGAACAGAAGGTGAGACGCGTTTCGACAGAAGACGAGGAGGACGAGAACTCACGAGTTGATCAGACGAGAGTCGAAGAGTCTTGGCAAAGTGAGTGACGTGCGAGGGTTCTCCGGTAAGGGCAGGAGAAGGAAGAGGCGACTCTTGAAGCATGGGAGGTTCCTGGAGAGAAAAAGACGCGTCGAGTTCCAAGTCAGTTGAGTCTCAATCGAGCGAACGAAAGGATCCAAACTCACACTAGCTGATCTCGAATACCCAGGAGCTCCGTTAGATCGAGTCTGTTCCGGAACTGATGCGTCGTCGTCAATCCCAAGGTCGACCTCTGCGACGGAAGGAAGCTTCGGCTTGTCCTCGTCGAGCTCATCTTCCTCGCCACCGTCAGCAGGTCGAGTTGGCAGGTCCGAGTCGAGAGTCCTACTCCTCCTCCACCACCTCGACCAACCAGATCCAGCTACTGCGATTTTCTCCGGCACGGGGACGTCCTGGTCTGCCGTCGAAGTAGCGTCGGTCGGGGCCACGGGAGTAGGTTCGAAGTCGTCGAGGAGGGAATCGGGGAGAGGAGCGAGGACGGGTGGAGGGAGAAGGGATTTCCGGTAGAGGAGGAGGGAGGCGACGACGGGAGAAGCGTTGTGCCAGGTGAGGTATCTGAAGGAGGAAGATAGCAGGAAGGAAGAGTCAGCTTCGGAAGAGGGAAAGAAGAAGAGAGGACTCGAGGACTCACTGCTCGTTGTATCGCACGACCAAAGACCGATCATCAACCAGTTCAGGCTCCTCGATGAACCTCTGGAACGTGACTCGACCAGCAAGGAAGGCCTCGGCGTCCTCGAGCTGTCGGAAGAAAGAAGGAGAGATACGATGAGCTCTCAATTCGTCGACGCGTCTCTCTTTCCATTCAACTCACCTTCCTGCTATCAACCCCAAGTCCCTCGTTCCCACACAAGCTCAGCTCGAACGAGTGCGACCTCTTTTCCTGCTGTCCAGGTACCGACACCTCGAACGTAAACTTGTAAGGGTCCTCCTCGTGATTCTTGAGTCGTCCTTCGACGGGTATGGTGTTGAGTTCCGACTTCTCCGTCGATCGACCGATGCTGGGAGGGTAGGAGGAGAGACGAAGAGGATGAGCGGGAGGAGGAGAGAAGGTGTTGGTTGGATCTGTTGGCTCTGAAGTGTCGAGAGGTGTGGGAGGAAGGCTGGAAGGTCGAGCGGGAGGGGTGTCGTCCGAAGTGAGGACAGGGAAGTCGAAGGTGGAGGTAGTTGGTGCTGGCGACTTGGTAGGAAGCTCTCCCCACTCCCACGAGTATTCGGTGCTGGGGATGGTGAGAGGAGGGACGTCGAGGTTCTTGGCGGCAGCGGTGTCGACGCTGTAAAACGAGAAGACGCAGATGATCAGCTACTGAAGAACAGCGAACTTCGAGATACCACAGCGGAACTCACTCTTCAGCCTTTGCATCAAGGCGAAGGTTGTCCATCTTCTCCTCCAAGTTGAGAGCGTGCTCGTTCAACGACTGAGTCTCCTTCGCGTCCTCGTCGAGAGCCTCCGCCTGAGTCTCGAGAGCAGCAGCGGCAGAGAGCAGATCCTCGGCGAACGAGACGACCTGGTGGCTAGGTTCAACTGGAGACACGAGATGTAAATGCGAGAGAGACGTCAGAAATGCAACGAGAAACAGGTGAACAGAGGAGACGCGACTGACCTCCATCGTCGTTCCAACCCTTCCCCTCACTCAACCGAATCTGCCCATCTCTCACAACATCAATGCTAGCCTCCCTCGACCGTCGAGCTACCTGATCCCGTCGATGAGCCTCCTGCGAAGGTGAGGGACGCCGACGAGTAGGCGAAGCGGGTCGAGAAGAAGAGGGAGACGAGGATTGTTGCTTGTAACCAGCCATGTCGAGGACGACGTCTGTAAACGAAAAGACTCGATCAGCTTCGAACACCTGCAACCCTTCGTAGAGCTTGCACGTACCTTCTCCGTAGACAACATCAGGAGCCCTCCCCTCTCCCTCCCCAACCTGAGGCAACAAATCGTCTCCTCCATCCTCAGCAGCCACCTCGTAATCCTCTCCCTCCTTCTCCTTCCCTCTAATCCCCTCTCCAGGTCCATGCTTCTTCCCCGTCAGATGCCCAACAACATGCTCCACAGCGTTCTTGGTCTTGACTCCCTCGACGTACTGCTTGAGATGATCTCGTCGTCCCTCGGCAGCCGTGGCGATGGTGTGAGTGATTGAGCTTGCCGTAGCAAGGAAGGAGGAGGGCGAGAGGGTTTGGGAGTTGCTGGTGGTTGCGGAGAGGGGTTCAGAGATGGGGAGAGGTTCGAGAGAGGGTGCTGCGACGTTGTGAGGAGTGGTCGAAGGGATACCGTTGGGCATGGGAGGAGCGGAGGGTGTGGGCTGAGAGGAGGAGGAGGACTCGGGAGCGGCTGCGAGAGTGGAGGGTTTGGGATGAGGCGATGGTGGTGGTGAGGGGTACGTTCCCGAGGTAGAGGCTTGAGGAGCGGGTGTAGGAGGAAGGGCTGAGAGGCTGGGTCGAGGAGTCGTTTGAGCATCTGGAGAGGACGAGGAGATCGAGGTGAGCTCGACGTTTCGCTTCGGACGGCAGAGACTCCTTCGACTGAGAAACGTGACTCACCTGTAGAGTTCAACTCTGCAGCCTCCTCAGAAGCAGTCTGTACACTCGACTCAGCGCTGTCGAGATCCAGGAAGTCAGGCTCCTGTAGAACGAGAAGCGAAGGGCGGGCGCACGAGGTCAGCTTCGATCCCTCTCTGTCAATCCAGAGCTCCCCCTCCGCCCTCTACAGAATCAACGAGACGTGTGAAAACTCACAGCTATAGCTCCAGTCGTCTCTGGATCCTTTACGACTCCAAACTTCTCGTCCTTGAGTCGTTTCGACGCTTCCTGGACGTTCTCCTCGGACGATGACGCCGGAGTGGGTTCGACTTGAGATCCAGATCCAGACGCTTCCGCGTTCGAAAAGTCTGGTGGTTGTTCAGCTTCGCTTCCGACCTGCGAGAGAAAACAGAGAACTATAGTCAGCGAACGAGCGTTCGTTCAAGCTCAAAAAAGCTCCAGCGCATCCCTACCCCCTCTGAAACCTCAACGTCCCCACCGAACCCAACCCAAGCTCGTCCCACATCTCCTGCTCCCTCTCACACTCTCTCTGTTCGACTGACCTCTGTAGCGCCCAACAACGGACTCGTCAACAGCTCCTCTGGCACGTCCTCCTCCGTCTCGACCACGAAGAAGGCCTCTCCTGCGTCCCCGACCTTCATGAAGAACGGGACGGGATTCGAGTTGACGGTCAAGGTGACCTTCTTCTCTCCAGCTCGCAACACCTGAAGTTTCCCGAACCGGACGTGGAACGGAGAGCACGCGAGAATCGTTTCAGAGGAGGCAGTCTGTGTATACAAAAGAAGAGTAATAGGATAATCCGTTTTAGTCCGAAGAATAAGCCGTTGGGGAGGGGAAGGAGCTCGAAGAGGGAGAGGAAGATTGGACTGACCTCTCCTTCCCTTTCTACAACGATAACATCAATGGCTCCCGTGAGGGTAGCAGGGTTGATCCCAGAGTAGTATTGATAAGCTCGAGAAAGGTACTGCATACAGAAGGAGGATCGATCAGTAAAGGAAAGGGAGGGAGAACCAGAAGGTGAGTCGAACCGACCTGCATGCGTTCCGTTCGAGACGAGAGTCTCTGAGAGAGAAGAAGGTAGGGTCTAGAAGGACCAGAGAGGAGTAGAGGCCGATAGGGAGGAGGGGTTTGAGGATGGGAGAAGAAGGATTTCTTTGGGATGGGTCGGGGAGAAGGGGTTGAACGTTGGCCGATTCAAGCAGACCTAGAAGCCGCCTCGACTTGAGAGGGAGCGAAACGGCGGACGTCATCACATGTCAATCTCACCTTTTTCTGAGGAAGAAAAAACTTTCAGAAACCTCAAAGCGGGTTCCTACCTAAAAGATGAGTGTATCTTTGAGCGTTGCGGTGAAGTTTTTGCAAGTCGAACCGAGGGGCGAATCTCGCGCGGGTTTCTGCGTCGTGAAGTCTCGTTTCTCCCTCTCCCTCCTCTCTCTCGTGTCGTGAAGTCATCAAATCGAGTCCCATTCTAAGCGTGCAGATCATCCTGAGCCGCCGAGTAGAGACTCCACATCGAAGCAGCGTGGTTGTCCTCTACACCGTGCTCGTTAGCTGCGACGGTTCCCTTTCCTGCTGAAGCGACGACTCCTGCTTTGAGACCTCTAGAAAACGGGAAGGTGGAAGAGTCAGAGAGAGAAGTAAATAAGAGATAATGAGCAAGGAATACTCACAGAGTCATCTTGATCCCAGGCGCGTTGAGGACGTGATCTTCCAGCGGGCTCGACGCGTCGAACGTCGACTCCTCTTCGCCTTCCTTCTTGACTTCGACGATCGGAGGTGAAGCGGCTTGATAGATGAGGCGGAGGATATCTGTTTACGGTGGTCATGTTAGTTTTCCGTTTTAGAAAGAAAAAGCATTGAAAGGAAGATGAGAGAAAGACGGTCGACTCACTTCTCGCAGCGACGATGGCCTGTCCCCAAGCTCGATTGCCAGCCTGAACGAAGAAAACCAGATATATCAGAAGCTCATTGGGAATAGCAAAGAGCTACGAGGAGAACTCACCTTGATCTCCTTCACGTTCGCACAATCTCCAACCGCAAAGATGTGATCCCATTCCGACGAGCTCTTCGAGTCCAGGACCGAGAGCCTCTTTACTCGATCCGATAGACACTCCTCCGGCAATTCGACTTCAATTTGCATGGTAGGTTTGACTTTGATTCGACCTGAGAGCGGAGAGGAGAGGAGTCAGCGAGCGAAGGACGATGGATGCGACCAAACTGTGGCTTGAACGAACCGGTTTCAGACTCGATGGATGATGGAAGGAGTCTCCCAACGAGTCCAGAGTTTGGTTTCTGACCTGTGCAGAACATCTGGGGGACCAAAAGGCGAACGTAGTCAGTAAACGAGCTCAGAGAGCGAAACAGAGTCGAGTCAAACTCACCAACAGATCGCACTCGAGTTCCCGTCCAGTACTAGTCTTCACAGCTCCATCAACGATCTGACAGGAGACCAAACGTTCTCCGAGAATGAGGTTGATTCCGAGAAGGTCGACCTGCTTGACGGCTGTGAACAAGGAGGGACGGTCAGTGAGACGCGTCGAGCCAGAGGAGAAGAGAACGGACCTTCGTCGTGGAGAGATTTGGGGAAGAGAGGCATCATCCTGTCTCTGGAATGAAGAAGAGTGACATTCTTGGCGCCTGGACCGTAGAATGAGGCGATATCGGTAGCGGTTTCTGAGCCAGGAACGGGAGAGACGAGGGTCAGGTTCGTCGGTTCGCATCGCGTCGTCTCTTCCTCGAAGGAGCTTTGAACTCACGAATGCCTGGCAATTAAAAGAAATGGAAGGTTAAGTCAGTATTCAGTCGACTGAAGGAGGATCATCAAGAACAACGGACCAAGAGCTCCTCCTCCAACGACGACGATGTTCTTCGCGGCCTTGATCTCCTCCTGCCGCTTCTTCAAGAACGCAATCCCTTCCTTCTTGGTTCCTCCGTACTTCGAGTCGTCTCCTAGAGGTGTCGGCGTATGGGAAGGGATGTGGGTCCTCTCCTGCCATGTGTTCATCGACCTGAAGGAGAAATCAAGAGCGAAGAATCAGCCGTCGACGTCTTCGTTCATCAACCTCCTCGGTCCGTCGTCGAAAGTAGACTCACTCAGCAAGTTGACCTCCCGTACACAAGATACAGTAATCAAACTCGAGAACATCGTCCTCTCCCGTGAAGTTCTCCTTCTCTTCGTGAAACTTGAGGCCGAGGGAGGAGGGGAACGATCTGTTGAGCTTCACTGAGTTCTTCTTGAGTTCGAGCGCAGAAGCGTGAAGGACGAGATGAGGGAGGGAAGCGCTATCTGGACCGAAGATACCAGAGTAAGGGATGAAGGCTTTGTGGGAGTGGTTGGGGACGACAGCGAAGCGAGGGAAGACGTAGACTGCGAGGGAGAGACGGGAGACGGGAGGGAAGTGGTGGACAGGGAAAAGGTGATCAGCTTTCAGCTTTTCTCGAAGAGTAGGCCATGGCGAGCGAAGATCGGAAGAGACAAGGATGAAGGAGAGACGGACGATGGTTTGCATGCCTATCATCATACAAGAAAAAGTCCAGAAGGAGGTTTCAGAGATGGACGTCGGTGAAAAGAACGGAGGGAGGAAAAACGTCGAGCTCACGAGTTTCGTTCAACCAGAACTATGCGAACCTTCTCATCACCCAGCTTTTTCTGTAGCGATGGAAGCAAAGAGTTGAAGATGTTGACAGCTCCGGCTACACATCAAGAATATCAAGACTAGTGTGAGCTGTCAAGCTCGCCGACGCCCTTCAGTTTTCAGCCCACCGAGGACCTTGACGACGATTCTTCGACTCACCTGCAGCATAGCTCCCTCCGATAATAGCGATCGTTTTGGTTCGAGGAGCGGCGACAGACATGCTTGAGAAGGGTAGAGAAGGGGGAGGAAGTGGAAGTTTGGGTCCGAAACAGATCAGACAAGATTGAGAGAGGCCTTTCTCTCCGACCGGAGGTGTCCGAGCTCGACCCACTTTTTTTTGGAGTCAGCATTGCACAGAGCCGATGGGGAACACAGATTTCGGAGGGAGGGGACCGATGCGGATTTTGGGCGGAGGAGATCGTAAGCTTGAAGAGAGAGGAGAGCGAAGTGTCGAAGCGACGTGGACGATTTGCAGACCACTTGCTCGACGCGTGTCGTCTCTTGCCTATACTTCTCGGTCGACTCACCCTGGGCATCAAAAACAATCCAACCACTCGCAAAACTCTCCTAGAATGGTTTGCCAAGTTCCGGAGAGTACCGACCGAGGAGAAACTCGAGCATTCATCCTCCCTCGGACGCGTCGTCGTCGTCCTCAGTCTCCCTCCCGCTCTCTCTTCCCTTTCCTCTCCTCTCCCCAACCCTACCCAACAATAAGAGGACAGCGAAGCATAAATATCAGTCAGAACGAGCGAAAAATAAATAAAACGAAGCAGCAGAAGGGTCGTGAAAAAGGTATCAAAAGAAAAATGCAAGAGGGCGAATCGAGAAACGAAAGGTTGTAGACCAATGCAAGTGGGCAAGAGAAAGAGAGAGAAAACGAAGAACAAACAAGGGGTCCGAAGCTGTGGGTATAGGGGGTATTGGTATGGAATAGATAAGTGTTGAAGCAAGCGAAGAAGAAACGAGAAGCGAAAGAAAAAAATAAGAGAAAGAACGAGAGCGTGGGTGAGATGACAGAATAGATGGGATGGAATGGACGAGAGACGAGAAGAAACGACGAGGGAGTGTGCGTGTGTTTGTGATGCTAGAGAATGAAACGGTAAGAGAAGAAGAAGAGAAAGAGAGAGAGAGAGAGAGAGAGAAGAGAGGGTGTTGGTCGAAGGAGAAGTCTACTCCATGTCCCCCTTGTCCTTCCTAGGGACGACGCTTCCAGCGCAGATTCCTCGTTGACGATGTCGCATGAGAGCGTCTCCTCGAGCGAACCCTTTGCCGCTGAGAAATGGAAGCAAACAAGAGGAAGGAAGGACGTCAGCGAAGGGTTCGAACAAAGAGACGAGACGAGACGAGACGAGAAAGGAGAGAAAGGCGAGACTCACCAAGCACAAGGGAAAGGTTTCGTCCCCGAATGGATCCTCTCGTGTCGTCGAAGATCATGCTGACGAACGAACGAGGCATCGCTGCGAACGGGAACGAAACGAGAGAAAGAAGTCAGCGACGCGTCTCCTTCGAGGCAAGAAAGAAGAAGCGAACGACTCACCATCCCTCCGCCGGACAATTAAACGGCTTATCCTCCAGATGCGTCTGAATATGATTCACGATCGCACTCTTCCTGGGGAAGTACCTCTCGCACCCAGCGACCAAGCACCTGTACCTCACTTCCAACTTCCTTCCTTTCCTCTTCGTCGCTCCTGCTCCACCCATCCCTCCTTCTCCCATTCCCTCCCCGCTACCACCAGCAACACTGCCAAACTCCCCGTCCCCTCCACTGCCGCTCCCAGCAGATGTGCGTTTCCCGGCGTTGGAGTTGTTGGAAGTCGAAGGGACTCGGATGGTGGTGAAGAGGGATTCGATGAGAGCTGAGGTGATGTTGAGACGGTTGGTCCCTGACCCGACGGATCCTTCTTCGTCGTCTGAGTTCTCGTTCTCGCCGTCGAGAGGGGATCCTCCTCCTTCGTGGGCGTAGTGGTTCGAAGGGTCGATTTCCTCTTCTCCTTCTCCTCCCGAGTGAGAGTGGTGGGACGGGGCTCGGAGGACTGGGAGAGTGATGGCGGAGAAGGATTGCTGGTGCTGCTGAAGGAGTGCGGTGGTGATGGGTGGAGGTTGGAGGAACTGGTTGGCGTTGGAGTTCGAGGAGGAAGAAGACGGACGAGCAGGGACTTGTTGTTGCTGTTGGAGGGAGAGAGCCGAAGCGGGAGCGGAGGAAGGTCCAGCGGCAGCATTGCTGTTGGTGGCAAAAGGAGACGATCCCTCGATGGTGGTGGTTTCCGAACTCGTTCGAATCTCCGGCGCGACTCTCATCCTCGACGCCGCCGTCGACTTCGCTCCCTTGGGTTTCGCCTTTGGCCCAGGTCTCATCCTCGTCCCAGGTCCAATCGTCAACGGGAACCCTCTCGGAACCAATCGATCTCCCGATGCCTTCACAGACGGAGCCTTGCCCGACGAAGGGAACGCCGAAGCTGAGTAGGTCGAGTCGTCGGTGAGGAGAGGAGCGATTCTCGGACCTCGTTCGAAGGTGTTGAAGGAAGGATCGTGTCCTACTGGGATAACTGGGGTGACGGGACGACGACCGACGATGGCGTTGGGAGGACGGTTGGCCATGGGGTCTTTGGTGGAGGTGAAGGAGGCTGGGAGGCGAGAGGAGTTGGCGGGGAGGTCCATCGTTGAGGGAGGAAGAACGGGAGGTTGTTGTTGTTGCTGAGGGAGATGGGAGGTCGAGGGATGGAATCCTGCTGGGTAACCCTGGGAAGGGAGGAGTCCGATGCCCTGGTTGGACGGAGCGAGGACGGAGGGGAAGGGACGACCATGCTCGACCTGCTGAGCGAACGGAGGGTAGGACTGTTGCTGATGCTCCGACGACGAGGATCCCGAGACGTTGTTCCCATCGAAGACCGACTCTCCTACTCCCAGCTCGTACTCTTCCCCAGCGTTCGCCTCCTCCAGCTCCTGCTCGGGAATCAGACCCATCGGACGATGGTACATCGACTCCGTTTGATGAACTCTCGCCTGCCTGAGAAGATCCGTCAACCCGAAGTCCTCCTGCCCTCCTCCCACTCCACCTCCTCCAGCTCCAACGAACGGCTGTCCAGGGAACATCGGCGACTGATCCAGCTGAGGACTGTAGTTGAGGTGAGGCGACGCGTCGGCGTCGAACGATCCGATCCTTCGATGGTTTCTGAACGACGAGGGATGGCCTTGGAAGGTCGACGGGATTTGTCTTTGATCTTGCTGCTGTTGACCTTGCTGTTGCTGCTGCCGAGGGACGAAGAGCTGCTGCTGCGAGGAGGACGATCCGTCGAGGGGAAGAGCGGGATCGGGAGCGGGAGCGAACTGATGCTGTTGCTGGACGGGAGGAGAGAAGATGTACTGAGGTCCAGAGTGGGTGAAAACCTCCTGTTCCTCGGGTTGTTGCTGAGGAGGGAAGCCGAACCCAGGGAACTGATGGACGGGGTGGTAGAGTCGCTGCGTCTCGAACTGCTGCTGCTGCTGTTGAGGTTGCTGCTGCTGCTGATCCTGAGGCTGGAAATGCTGTTGCTGCTGCTGAACCTCGGAACCAAAGGAGTTCTGGAACGTCGCGACGGGAGTTCCGATTTGAGGGGAGAAGGTGGGCGATCGATCCGAGTGAGGTTCGAGGATCGGTGTGTCGTCTCCCTCCTGCTCAAGCTCGGGAGTCTCGATTCCTCCGTACTCGTACTGCTGCTGAGATGATTGCTGCTGTTGGAACTGGAACTGCTGCTGCTGCTGCTGCTGAGAGTAGAGCTGATCCGCGTACGACGAGGGCCTCCGACTGGAGTTGAGCTGCTGCTGTTCCTCCTCCTCCTCCTGAAGAAGCTCCTGCTGTTGGTACGATCCAGACTCGTCCTCTTGTTCCCTCGCGAAGGATCCAGCTCCAGCGGCGAGGATATCGGAAGGGAACGTCCAGTTGGGATTCGGAGCGATGGGAGAGGGGATGTCTCGAGCCTGATGATGTTGCTGTTGCTGCTGCTGTCGACGAGGAGAGAGGTTCGAGGAAGTGTGAGGAGGTTCGTGGCGGGTGATGAGGTTGGGAACGAAGTAGGAAGGAGGGGTGGATGGGTTTTGGTGTTCCTGATCGTCTCCCTCCGCACCTGCGACGGCGCTCTCGAACGACTGATAGTACGACGTCGTCTCGTCCGATCGCACTCGAGTATGGAAGGATCGTTGATGTCGAAGAGGTCCTCGAGTAGGCGACGATCCCATCTGGTTGATATCGTCACTGCGGTTTCGGACGTGCGTCGACGTTGGTGGAGGAGGTCCTGAAGCTCGAGACGTCGTCGCTGTTGTTGATCCTTCTCGTTCCCTTCTAGACTTCTCCTCCTCGCTCCCCTCCCCTCCCATCGGCGGCTTCTCGTTCGACATGTTCCTCCCTCTTCCTCGTTCAGCCCTGACACTTCCAAACGGCAACTCCACCGACTCACTCGACGCCATCTCGTCCCAAAACATCCTCGACTCCTCCCCACCGAACGACGTCTCCGCTTCACCACCGATCGACGACCAGTCCCCATCCTGCCCTCCTCTCCCACCTATCGAAGGATGTTTCACCGGACTAACTCCAAACCCTACAAAACTCATTTCTGCCTCTCCCAGCTCTCGTCCCATGTCCTCCTCTTCCTCGTTGTTGTCGTCGTCGTCGTCTCCTCCACCTCCAAACCCTCCTCCGACATTCCTCGATCGACCATTCCCTCCTTGGAACTCCCTCGGATCGACGACTCGAACGGGAGAGCTATGGACGTGCATCTCCTCGTCCAAAGGTCTGGAGGAAGTTCGTTGACGTTGTTTTCCGAGTGAGGTCGCTGAAGGTCCTCCTCCTCCTGCTCCGGTCGTCGTGAACAGTCCTGCTCCCAATCCTCCTGGCGACGACATGGGTGCTTCTCCTCCTCCCGCTGCTGATGCTGTTGCTCCACTCGATGCTCCCTCCCTGAAGAGTCTGGCTCTCATGTTGGCTCCTCCTGAACGAAACGAGTCGGTCGTCGACGGTCCTGTTGTTTTGGACGGACCTCCAAAGTCGTGAGGTTGACTGAAGGGCGAGGAAGGATCGAAGATGGGTGCTGAAGGATGGTTTCGATTGGGCAGGAAGGGAGTGAAGGAGGAAGGAGTGTTGATCAAGGTTGAATCGGTTGGAGGAGCTGTTGACGGACGAGTCGATTCGTCGTAGCCTCGAGGAGTTTGGTTGGTGTGTTTGTAGAGGTAAGGGGTTTGGGTTGAGAAGGGAGAGTCTCCTGAGAGCGTTGGATCTGCTGTTGTTGTTCTTAGACGACGACCTTCCCCTTTGAGGAGGTGTTGGTGGTGGGAGGAGGAAGCGGCGGAGGTGGAAGCGAAAGGAGTCGTTGGGTTGGGACCGAGTTGACGAGGACTGTCGTCTCCTTCTTGAAAGTAGAAAGGCGAACTCATAAGGACTGCATAGGAGCGGAGGCAAATGTGAGGGAGTGGGGTGAGTTGAGGATTGAAAGGAGGAGGAGCTGGAAGGAGGAAGGAGGAGGAAGGAAGGGATGCGAGGAAGGGGAAGCGAACCTTGAGAGCTAAAAGCCGACGACGAGCAAAGATGGCGGGTAGAGGATTCCAAGAAAGGAGAACGATCGATCTGGAAGAAGAAGGAGAAGAGGATTAGATACAGGGTAAGGAAGGAGCAGAGGAGGGAGGGAAGGGAAGGAAGGGTAGGGAAGGGAAGAAGGGAAGCTGACCTTTGTTCGTTGTTGATTCTCTCCTTCTCCTTCTCCTCTGTCCCTCTTGGACGCTCGATTCTACTGCAACAAAGACGAGAAGATCCTTCCTTGGCGAGGGGAGAGTATAGAGGGAAGAGCGAGGATGGCGTGAGTTGTGAGTTGAAGAGAGAAGGGTCTGTGGGTTGGAAGAGTTAGGTTTGAACGGTAAAGTGTTTTCGACTTGTTGGCAGGAAAGGGAAACAAATCAATCACCAACCCTCGATTTCTCACGAAGACCCTTTCCTGTTTTCTTCGCTTCGAAAAATAAATTCGCTCCCAACTGCTATCGATTAAGTAGTCGTTTCCCCAAGATAAGTAGACACCTCCGATCTAGATCGAGACCCTTTTTTTTCCTTGCTCTGTTCGTATAAATTGTTGCTGCTTTCGCGTGGACGCGGCGAGCAAATGAGGCAGCTCGGAGAGGAGGACTCAACTTTCTCTTCAAACCACCAGCACACCCTCCCCTCTCTCTTCTCTCTTTCTTCGCACATCTCTCTTCAGCATGCAGGTCGACTCTACTCCCTCCTCTTCAACTTCCTACAACCCTTGGATTCCTCACATGGCTGCTGCTCCGACGACGGTCGTCCACGCTCCTTCGTCTTCTCCCTTTCAATCCTCCAAACGACCTCGTCCAACTTCTCCCTCTCCCTTTGATCAACCAGCTTACGAACCTTCACCCGTACGTACATCTTCTCAGCCTCCCTTTTCAGCGTAGAGAACGCTTGAAAAGAGCGAAGACTGGGTCTTCTTGAATCTGACTCAAGCTGACCTTCCTCTCCTCCTCCCCTTCCTCCCTCTCGCTCTTGCCCCTTTCTCCTTTCTTCCCCACTCCCCACTTACTTTCCCTCGCCTCCTCCTCCTCCTCGTCCATCCTCTCGGATCTCTATCCCTTCTTATTCTCATCCAGAAACGACCTCATCTCCCTACTCCTCAACAATCCAACGAGCAGCAACAGCTCCTCTTCTCCGCTCAGCAGCTTCACCTCTCCTCGCAGCAACTCCCTCCTCAGTTCGTCGATTCCAGCATGGACGGGATGGCTGTAGATGGGGATGCGACTATGAGCATGAGCATGGGTATGGGAGGTGGGATGGACGGGTTGAGTTCGCTGGAAGCGTCAAACAGAGGAGACGAGGAATGGATTCGTCAAGCTCAACTCGCGATAGTACGTTTCCTCTTCCCTCGTCTTGCTCGTCAGACTATCTCTCTCTCTATTACGGAGAAACCTTCAAGCTTCGTCTCCTCTCTGCACGCTCTCAAAAAAGTCAATGCTCACCCAGCTTCTTCCCTTTCTTCCTCCCTCCGTCCTGCTCAGTCAACCTCTCCCTTCCCTCCCTCCTCCTCCGGCTCCTCCAGCACGACCTCCCTCTCCCACCACTCAGCCTTCTACCCCATCACCACTTTCCCTTCTCAAACCCCTCTCTCGACACCTCACCACTCTCCTTCCCGCTCCCACGTCCCTCTCCCTCTCCCTCCAGCGTGCCAACAGCAACTCTCCTCGTCCAGCCACATGGGTCTCCCAGCTCACCGAAACCCTTCCCTCTTCCGCTCGCCTTCTCAACAACAACACCCTCACCCTCACTCTTCGCTCTCGTTGGACGAGCACGAGAACCCTCTCAGCCACTCGGTTCAGAGCTACAGTACGAGCGGAGTAGGCAGACCTTTACAACCTCCAGCGCCGAGCAACGGGAAGTCTGGGTACACGATGGGACCGAGAGCGGATTGCGAGAAGTGTAGGTTGGGAGTGCCGGGGCATTGGGGGCACTATGGAGACGGAGGGAGTGGGAATGGGAGGGGAATGGTGATGAACTGAGGCGGCGAGCAACGTGTTCCCTTTCGTTCGCTGTGTGTTTCCCTTCTTTCTTTCTTTTCCTGCTTCTCTAGCACGCTTCCCTCCCTATTTTGTTTTCCCTCTGTAGACTCACCACGTACATTAGACCTCTCTTTCACGTTCCTCTTCTTGCTTCTCGTCCTCGAACACGACTCATCCGTCGGTCGTCTCTTCTTTCTTTCTTTCCTTCATCCTTCTTTCCTTGTTTCATTCATCCTCTAGCATTCACCCTCTTAACCGCACAGGCCCTCTTCCTCTTCAGCATCCCACCCTAGCTTCCTACTCTCTCTCTCTCGCACTTCTGTAATCTCGTCTCGTTCTCGATGAACCTCTTCTTTCGGATTCGGATTCGACGACGACGCGTCCTCCTCCTCCTCCTCCCTCCCTCCCCTCTCTTTCCTCCCTGCACACCCGAGAAAACGCTCACGAGAAGATCATCAAAGTCGAGTCAAGAAAACAGGTCGGGGGGGGGGTCGTTAGGGGATACAAGGAATCAAACGCAAAGGTGGGCGAACGAGAAGCTGAAGAAGGACGTAGCTAGGCGATACAATGAGAAACGAGAAACGAGACGATCAAAACGTAAAAGAAAGCTAAGAAAAGGGGACGATGCGAGTATGCATAGTTGGGAAAGGTAGAGGATACATGTGTGTGGAAGAATCAAAAAGCTAGAAAGGAGAAGGGAAGAAGGGAGGGAGGAGACGACTAGCGGCGAAGAGCGGTGTGGGTTGAGGGATGGGTTTGGGAGGGTGGATTGAGTCTCGAGGTTGGGTTCTGTATGAGAGAAGAAGAGAAGATGAAAAGGTTTAGTAAGAGAAAGAGATATAGAAAGAAGGAAAGGAAACGAGAACGAAGCAACAAAGAGAGAACCGACAAACGACGAGAGAGACGACTCACCCTACATAGACTACCACTCACACGCACTCGCCTTGCTAGGGTTGAAGTGAGCATTCTTGAACGCAAAGCTAGGAGGTCCTCTTCTCCCTCCTCCAACCTTGACCGGTCCCAAAGAAGGAGAAGAAGACGTGTAGGTTCGGTGCTTGAGGATCGAGTGTCCCTTGTTCACGACCTTGGAGCCGTTGGCCGCGTTCGTTTGGACGGTCGAGTTGAGCATGAAGGATCGGTGCGCTCCTCCCGAGGAGGAGATTCGGGAGACGAGGTGCTTGACGGTGGGAGTGGTGGACATGGTTGAGTTGGGTTGGAGGAGAAGGGAAACGAAGGGGAGGAAGAGAAGAGAGATGGTGGGTGTTGGGAGTCAAGGAGCGAAACGAAGGGGGGTTCAGCCCTTTAGAAGGCTCGGCATTAAAGATGTAGATATTCTGCAGAGATATAAACTCCATAAGCTTGAAGCCAGGAGTTCGAAGAAGGTGTTGAGAAAAGTCAATTGTGAAAATCTGCTCTCAGGAAAGGTCAGGGAGGAGAGAAAAGCAGCACCTCGAGTTTCTTGAGGTCCGTCTCGATTGGGAAGGTGAGTCTCGCGCGGATCTTCCTCCTTCTCTCCTGTCAAAACTGAAACACGTGTCTTTCTTCCTTTCCTCAGTGCAGAATTTTCCTTTCTCTGAGGTCTGAAGAGGGAGCAGCGAGGGAAGAGAAAGAAGAAGGAGAGAAGATAAGGAGACGTGGGGTTGTCCGGAGAAGGGTGTGAGCTCCTCCTTCCTTCCCTTGAGACTCGTGAAAACAGATCCCATCGTAAAAACGTTCGTAAAAGCAAGTAGTGTATACCCCGTTCTTCTTCTTCTATAAAGCGTGCTCCCACTTCCTCTCCCAGAGAGATAAAGCAGAAAGTTTAAAGAAAGAAAGAGAGAGGCAACCATCTCCTTCGCACACGACCCCACCAGCCTCTTCCCCTCCTTCCTCCTCCGCATTTCTGGAGAGAGTTGTTTGAGTATTGACTTTTGGAGGAGAAGTGAGGGTTGGTTGGAGAAGAGGAGATGGGAGGCGAGCGATATTGAGAGGGATGTATGCGAGGTGAGAGGAGAAGGCGAAGCTGGAGGACGAGGAGACGGGAAGGAGGTGGAGGAGGAGGAGGAGAGGGAGAGACGATGGATGGTTGGTGAGAGGGAGAGAGAGAGAGACGGGTCGGCGTTGTTCGGTGAGGGGAGATCTCTTGTTCGACGACAAGCACGAGCAAGAACCAGATCAGCGACGTTCGATCCTTTCTATACGACCAGGAAGGCGAGAAGGGACGAAAGACTCACTCGATCCAGATCCCTTCCCGTTTGATGACCACCTTCCCTTCCCTCCCTCTGCCCATCCTCCCCCATCATCACGCGAAATCGCCCTTCATCAGGAATCTAGCCTGATCCCTAGCCTCGACCTTCCCTCCCATAACCTGATCCTTCTTCTTCGCTTCCATCACAACATGCTGAGAACATCTCTTGAGATTCTCGAGCATCCCCTCGCACATCTTCTGAGCTTCCCACTCCTCGATGGTGACGGGAGTCGAGGACATGCATTTCCGGAAGCCAAGGAGAGGAGCAGAGCAGTTCTTGACGGTCTGTAGAAAGGAGAAGCGACCAAAAGGAGGAAGAGAAGTCAGGAAAGGGAAGAAGAGGAGGAGCAGAAGGGAGAGGAGAGAGGGAAGAGAAGAACGAACCGTCTTGAGCTCTGCTTCACTCAACGGGAAGAGGGAAGTGTAGAGATCCTGGTTGAGTGTGTTTTCGGGAGTCTCAGCCCATGGCATCGTATCTTGAAGGTGGTGGTAGAGGTGAAGTGGAAGGAGAGGGTGACGGTTGACGGAAGACACGCCGCCCGTTTTGCCGTTCTTTCTTGATTCTCGGACTCAGTCGGGCGGGTCGAGACAAATTCTACAAAGTGGGCTGTAGAGACGTGTGGGAGAAGGAGGAATAGCACGGAAAACGAGACGAGAAAATTTGAGGGACCGTCGGGAAAAAGAGGGAGGAGAGAAAAGAGAGGGGAGTCGACGCGAACTTCAACGTCGAGAGATCACCGAGGTCGTTCGTGGTCTTGGAGAAACGGGAGGTGAGCGAGGGACTGTTGACTCTCGAATAGATCACAGTGATGATTTAGGCAAGCATAGCTATCGTTAAAAAAGATCGTCCTCGACAAAGTCTACCCTCCTTCCCACCCTCGACGCGTCGAGCTCGAAACTTCGGTTAATCGAGTCCTCCCTCTCCCTGAACAGCGGCGAAATTCAGCGTCTCCAGACGTCCCTTCCCCTTCGTCTCCTTCTGCAGCAGATCCATGAGAGTTCGGAATTGTCCAGGGTCGATGAGCATGATCTGAGAGAGAGAGGGAGAGAAGACGCGAGGGAGGGTGGTCAGCGAGGAGCGAGAGGACGGCCCCGGGGGGGGGCGTGCGAGAGACGAGAGGGTAAAAACATCTTCTCTAGATGCTGGAGTAGATGGAGAGTGACTATAGAACTCACAATCTCCCATTCCTCAGATCCAAAGTCATCCTCCTCGACCGTATCGGCGGACGCGATGACCTGCTCCTTCAGTCGCTTCCCGTCCTTCGTAGGCATGGTGATTCGAACTCTCATTCGAGCACGTTGGATAGGGAGGGTAGAGGAAGCTTGGAGGGTCTTGATACATTCGAGAGCCTGTTGAACGAGGTGAAAAAGGAGGGAGAGGACGAGAGTTCGAGTTGGTCAGCTGCGACTTCCCAATTTCTTCTTGCAAACTCCAGAGAGAAGACGAGATGGAGAAGTGGTACTGACCTGACTCTTCGCTGTCTTATCAGCCTTCACACTGAATCCAACCTCTGCCATAGCCTTCTCGATCATGCTGACGGAGTAAGGACGTTGCGTCGAAGGGTCGACACACTTCTCGGCGATTTGGGTAGCGATATCCTTGTAGAGGTTGGTGATGTTGTGAGACCGCTCCTTCTCTCCAACTTGGAGCTCTCCCTTCTTCAGGATCTGGGAGTCGAGGAAGCCAAAGGAAAGGAAAGGTGAGCTTCAAAAGAAGGACGAAAGTGGCGAAGCTCAACTCGTTTCTCCTTCCTTCCCCTCCCTCAATCCTTCTCTGGCCTCCCAACTGACCCGTTAGCCTCAATATTGAAACAATAGAACTCACCTCCTTGACGATCTCATCCTGATCGGTCTTCCCGAAGCACTTCTGAAGCTCGTCCGAGTTGGCAGCTTGACCTTTCGAGACGTTGATGAAGACCTTCTCGATTTGGAGGACCTCGTCCAAGTCCGTCTCGACTCCCGCTCGCCATTCCTGGACCTTGTTCTTGTAGCAGGCGATCTGGAACGCAAAGCAGCAAAGGCTATCGTCAGTAAAGGTAAGTACAAAAGCTGCAAGAGAAGGGAGGAAGGCAAGCTGACCTCGAATCGCTTCCCACCCTTCTTGAGACGGACGATGGAGACGTTCGTGAGTCTGTAGAGCAGGCCCTGGAGTCAGTTCAAGCTCGAGAATCCAATCCAGAGGAAGTTGCTCACTTGATTTGTGTTCCTGGTTGACTGATGGGAGCCATATTGGAAAAGTAGGCTGTTGGGGTTGAGCTCAAACTCGCAAGGAAGGAGGATGAAAGCACTTGTCGTTTCGCGAGAGTCGAGTCCGATCCCAACGACCAGCCTTCCTTCTCTTCCCTCCTTCTCTCTTTCTCTTTCTCGGCCTCGTTCATCATGTCTGCTCAACCTTCGAAGACACTCTACATCAACAACCTGAAGTGAGTGCCATGAACTCGCTGGTTCTACTTGGAGAAGAGCTCGAAGCTGACCCTTCCTTTGCATCTCTCCCAGCGACAAGGTCAAGAAGCCAGGTTCGTCTCGTTTCCTCCTCCCTCCTCCCCTAAAGCTCGAGCTGATTCGTGTTCTTTCACCGACTATACAGAGCTCCGTGCGCAGCTGTACCAGCTGTTCACTCCTTACGGTCGTGTGGTGGACATCGTGGCTCTCAAGGTCCGTTTCAATGCGACCTCTCTCCTTCCCTTCCCTTCCTCCCCCCTTGCCTCGTCTCCCCTCGATCCAGTCCATCCACCGGCAACTCGCAGCTCGAGCTACTAGCTCTGCAGCTTCCGATACCTCTTCGTCGCCTGTTCTGACTCTTGGTCTCTCTTTGAACGCGTCGGCTGTGAACTCAACAGACAGCAAAGATGCGAGGTCAAGCGTTCGTCGTCTTCGCGGATCAGGTCGCTGCTACAACAGCTCTGAGGGCTCTGGGTGGGGAGACCTTCTATGGGAAGCCATTGGTGAGTCCTTACTTTCGTATCTGCTCAGAAGAGCATGCTGTTTTGGCTCGAAAAGGGATGGATCAAGCTCAAGAAGGGAGGAGCAGAGGAGAGGCGAGGCGAACGACAAAGAGTCCATCAAGTTGAGCTCTAAGAGTTTGCGTCGACCTCCTCGTGTAGACAGAAGGGCACAGTAGCATCAAAAGGGGCTTTATGCCTCAAGTTCAGGTTCTGGACTCGCGTCTACCACTTCTCCTCGTAGACGACCCTTGTGCACGAGCTCGCCTCCCTTCCTTCCCTTCCGAGCTCGAGACCTAACTCCCTCCTTCCTTCCTTCTATCCTCCCTTCCAGAAAATCACCTACTCCAAAAACCTCTCCAAAGCTCTGATCCCCGCCTCCCAATCCACCGCTCCAGGTTCCTCCGCCTCCAAGATCGTTCTCTCTACCGCCCAACGTGAAGCCGACGAGCTGAAACGCTCGAGAGAGGAGGACGACACGATTCGAGAGCGAGCAGATAAGAGGGCTCGAGGGGAGGAGGTCGAGGATGAGCCTACGAAGGGGGAGGAGGCAGACGAGGATGATATGGATATGGACGAGGAGGACGACGAGGATGGTGAGTTCAGTTTCAGCTCGGGCTCGTTTCCTGGTTTGGGTTCGTTTGGAAGGAAAGTTGAGTGGATATGGAGGACTTGGGTGAAGTACGAGCAGGAGTAGAGGTGTAGGAAGATATTGCAGAGAGGGCAGATGGAGGGAGGGAGAATGGCAGAGCTGGCAGAGGCGTTGACGACGTGAGGCTGAAGACGTGGCGACGACCAACTCGCCACTTTGAGCTGCTCGTGTTTGTTTCCTCTTGCGGCTGCTCTCAGCTGGCAGTAATGCATTGGCTGGAAGAAGACCATCTGGCTTTACCATCGCTTGTCGACCGAACCTCGAGCTCGTACTGACCTCCTCTCTGCGCGTTCGTTTCCTCCTCTCCTCTAGCACCAGGACCGAAGCCGTAGCTTGGCTACCTCAGCGCGAGGAGCGAGTAACTTGTAAAGCTCTATCCAAAATGTACAACGATTTTAACTTAGCTTGAGCTCTCTTGACTCTCCGAAAATCAGAGGATCGAGACGCGTTGTGAGAGGTCGAACGAAGTCATCTCGCGTCGTGCTCCTTGCTCTTCGTTGTTTTGAAGTCTGCTCGAGCCTCATTGAGAATCTTTGCAAGCTGCTTTCCAGCAGAAACTTCTCTGCTTTCCTGATCCGAAATTATGGTCGCGAAGGAATAAATCTCGAACGAAAACGAAAGAGGTGAGCTTCAACCTTCTCCCTCCTCTGATCTCCCCGCCAACCGCATCCGTCTCGCTTCTTCAACCTTCCCTTCCTTCTCCTCCTCCTCCTGAACTTTTCGCTCCTGGACTTCTCTCTTTCCCTTCAACCTCGACTACTTCATTCTCGGCAGCCTTTAGAGACAGCCTCGCCTTCCCACCATTTTCGCTTCCCCTCTAGCTCACCAACCCAACCACCCAACGATGGCTTCAGCTCCCCCCGCGAAGACTCCCACAGATCAGGACTTTTCCTCAACAACTTCCAACCCTGTGAGTTCTACTAGTCATCTCTATGCGTCTTTTGGTCTCTCGAGGAGGCTAGGGAGTTGTCGATGTTAGTGGTGGCAAGCTCAGGGAAGGTTGGAGAGCGAACGGAAGGGAAGGAGGAGGCCGGGGAGAGGGAGGAGAGAGAGGAGGAGTTGGGATGGAAACCATCTCGCTCCTCGCTCCTCCCGGCATCTTCTCTCTCTGTCTTTAGCTTCTCTGAGGATGTATAGGGCCTGATTGCTTCGAAGGGAAGAAAACGAAGCTACATACAGGACGAGGAAGGATTACCTTTCAACCTGAGACCAAACCCAAAGCTGACTTCCAAACTCCAAACTCTCCTTCCTCTTCCTTCCTCGCCTCCCTTCGCAGCTCAAGAAGTTCAAGCTCGTGTTCCTCGGAGAGCAGTCTGTCGGAAAGGTCAGTCTCAGCTCCACACTCACGCTGTCTTCTCGCAGATGGAGCGGTAGAAATCGTCCCTCTTTCGGAACACTTTGTGCGACGGAGACGAGGCCGGAGTTGACCTTGACCTTCCCCTCCTTTCCTCGCTTTCGCTTCACTTTTCTTCTTCCAGACTTCTCTCATCACCCGATTCGTGAGTCTCTCCTCCCTCTCTCTAGCTTCTCGTGCGTCTGAGCAACTGGCTGACCACCTCGAACATCTCCAACTCGCTGCAGATGTACGACACCTTCGACAACACCTACCAAGCTACCATCGGAATCGATTTCCTCTCGAAGACCATGTACTTGGAGGACAGGACCGTTCGACTGCAGCTTTGGGATACCGCCGGGCAGGTTAGTACCTTCTTCTTTTGTCAGAGACGGCCTTGGGGAGCTCAGGACGTGGGCTGGAGGAGGTTCGTGAGGGAACGAGTCGAAGGATGGGCTGGAACGAGCTCTACGTCGACACTGCAGCTCTGTAGAGATCTCTGTAGACCCGGAGGCTGATCTTCATATCGATCTCTCTTACAGGAACGTTTCCGATCTTTGATCCCTTCCTACATTCGTGATTCCTCGGTCGCCGTCGTCGTCTACGACATCAGCAGTACGTCTGCCCTCTCCTGCTTGACTCCCTCCTTTGATCAGCAGTCGTACTGACCTTCACCTTCATCTCACCTTTTCAGACCGTGCCTCGTTCGTCAACACCACGAAATGGATCGACGACGTCCGAAACGAGCGAGGAATGGACGTGATCATCGTGCTCGTCGGAAACAAGACTGATTTGAACGACAAGAGGTGAGCTTCAACTTCTACTTTGATCGCTACAGAAGACCGAACGCCTCTGGAGTCAGCTCTATAGTATCGTCGTCCCGTTCTGACTTTTACTTTCGATCTTTGATCGCGTTCAGGCAAGTCACGCCCGAGGAGCTCGACAAGAAGGCGAAGGAGCTCAACGTCCTTTCCATCGAGACCTCTGCCAAGGCTGGTCACAACGTCAAGAGTCTGTTCAAGAAGATCGCCATCGCGCTGCCAGGAGGAGAGCCCAAGGATGGAGCTGAGGGAGCTGAGGGAAACGCGAGTGAGTCTTTGATCTCAATCGAACAACAAACACGACTTCACGTCTCCCTCCTCGTCTCGAACTTTGTTCTGACCACCTTCTTGCCTATCTTCCTCTTCTCCTTCTCCTCTCACAGAGATCGATGTCTCGACCACGAAGACTCCCGACGCACCAGAGGCCTCCGGATGTGCTTGCTAGAGAGTCCTCTCGTTCCTTCTCTCGTTCTTTCGTCTTTACAGCTTCTTTCTGGTTCTCGCTACACCTGGCTTGCTTTTCTTGGTCTTCCTATACCCATCGCTTACACTCTAGTCTACTACGTTGTCGTTTCCCTTCTCGCCTTTTTGCGCTCGCTCGGTTTCAAAGTAGTCCACGTCCTTCGCCCCGGTCGTTTTCCGGTACCGTCGGTATTTCCGTTCTCCATCTTACCATGTTTCACATCCGCAGGGTTTCTCAATAAATAGTGTGGCGATCCTGAAGATCCGCTGAGAAAATTAACGATCCGGTCGGGAGGTTTCGTCCATTCAAGTCGGCTCGATTCTCTCTGGGTCGGACGTGTTCGTCGAGCGCCTCCCAACCACTTCAGCATCTTCCCTCCCTTCTTTTCCGACCTGGTCGAAAAAGGGCATGCATACCACGGACGTCCATCCATATTACCCAACCCTTTAAGAATCGACTACTCTTCTCTGCTCCCTTTCACTTCTTCAGCCACAACCTTTGCGGACCCGTCGAGCTCAATCCACGTCCCTCCTTCCCCATCCATCCCTCCTTCCGCGTTCGCTCCTCCTGATTCGACACTCCCCTCCCTCCCTTCGATGCCTTACGACCCCATCCGGGACTCGTCTTCCTCCTCCTCGTCCAAACTCTCGCCTACGACTCCCAACGGAACGGTCTATACGAACCCTCTGGAGTCTCCTTCCTCCTCGTTTCGACCTCTCTCGTCAGGTTCAGGAGGTTCGCATCCACCACCGTTTGAATCCTCCTCGACAGGAGAGGGCACCGTCTGGAGTCCTGCTGGTACGAGTGGAGGAGGAGTAGCTGTCGTGGCAGGAGAGACAGGAACAGGAGCGGAGAGAAGGGGAGCTCCTCCTCCTCCTCCTCCCACGAAAAGGCTCTCGCTCTCGATGTTGTTGAACGACAACCAGAAGGAGGAGAAGGAAGACGCTTTGGTGGATATGGAGGCAGCAGGGAGACATCCTTCAACTCCAAGATCATCCAGTTTCCCAATCCTCCAGTCTTCTTCAGCCCCTCCTACATCGTATCGAACGTCACCTTCAGGTCACCAGCTTCCCCTCCCTTCCTCCTCCTCCTCCTCCTCCTCGTACCCTCCTCCTCCCGCCTTCGGTCCTCGTCGAACTTCCAACACCTCCACAACCAGTCACGACTCTGTAACCGTCCACTCCCCGTCCTCCGCTCCTCCAGGATTCACCGACGCTCATGCCATGCCAGCTTCCAACGACACCGCGTTCGTTATGGACGCGGTCGTCCCTTCCATCAAGAGGAAACGAGACTCGCTCACCGTCGACGGAGCAGCAGGAGCCAGGAGGAAGAGTTCGACGAGCTCGGTAGCTTCGAGATCGTCGTCGGGAAGGAACAGTTCGATCTCAGCAGAGGCAGGCTCGTCGTCAACGTCCTCGGATCCCAAACGTCCTCCAGGAGCGACCAGAAAGGACTCGTCTTCGTCCTCGACGACTTCAGCCGTTTTGACCTCGGTCCCTCTCCCACCACCACCACCTCATCATCTCACCCAATCCTCTTCTCTCCGATCAACCATCCTTCAAGCACCCTTCGAATCACCTCCCTCAGCCCTCCTTCCTCCAGCTCCCATCTCTCCTCACACTCGACAACCCACTCCCACTTCTTCCTCCTCAACAACAACGTCTTCCTCCCTCCCTCAGCACCCCAGCCACCTCCCACCTCGGCCAGCAGGAATCTCACCCACAACCTCCTCCTTCCCACCTCCACCTCCTCATCACCAACGAAAATCTGCTTCGGCAGCCAACGTTCCTCCCTCCTCGCCACCTCACCCTCCTTCGTCCATGGCTCCTCCTCCTCCTCCGTCTCCTCTCGACCCTTCAGCGCCCAGACGAACCTCTTACGCTCCAAGGAACCGAACCTCAGCACCGAGATCCGTCCTCGTTCCGCTGTCGAGAGAGGAGTACAACCGATGGAGGGAGCATCCCGAGCAAGGCTCGCAGAATCCGATGAGAGGGAAAGGGCCTCCCAAACCGAAGGTGTCGAACGGAGGAGGAGCAGTGAGCAGCTCGAGCTCGAATGGTTCGCACTATCCTCCGCCGAGCTCGGCTGGACCGTCGAGACCGTCGAGTAGTGCGGGACCTGTGGTGGCGGCAGTGGGTGGAGGAGGAGGGAGGGAAGAAGGAGAAGGAGAGAGCTCAGGAGGGCTGGTCTCGCCGACGGGTGTGCATGGCAAGAGGAGTGGAGAGTTTGAGGACGGGTCTGGTGGGGATAGGAGGAGGAGACTCGATGGAGCTGGTGGTTACGTGAACGCTGATGTGGCCAAGGTGGCAGACCATTGTGAGTTGAGCTTTTCCCATCGAAGGGAAGGAAGGAAGGAGAGATTTGTTGAGCTTCGACCTTTTCCGCTGAACTCTTCGTTTCTCTCCTTTTTCTTCTTTCTCTTTCAACAGACAACGCTCGTCCTGAAGTCGGTCGAGAGAACCGTCATCTCTCCCCTATCATCGGCCTCAAGAACTTCAACAACTGGGTCAAGTCGGTTCTGATAGGGAAGTTCACTCGTCCTGGTCCTCCGCCCGATCGAAGAGCTCCTCCCCAAGGCGTCGTTCTCGACCTCGGATGCGGGAAGGGAGGAGATCTGCTGAAGTGGAACATTGCTAGGGTGCAGCACTACATGGGGTTCGGTGAGTTCTTTGCGTTCTATCTTTGGTTTCGACGACGAGGAGAGACTCACCTCGTTCTCTCCTCCGCCTTCTCTCCTTTCCAGACATCGCCGAGGTCTCCGTCAGTCAAGCTTCCGAACGAGCTCGAGGGATTAGGAACCCAACCTTCAGTTTCGAGTTCTACCAGCTGGATTGTTTCGCCGTTCGTTCCTCTCCTTCCTTCCCCTCCTCGTCCGAACCAAGCGCGTCGATCTGACCCTTCGCCTCCCTCTCGTTCTCTTCGCCCTCTTCCAGGAGGCCATCACCAAGATCATCCCCGAACAACGACTCCTCCAGTACCCCATCGACGTCGTCACGATGCAGTTCTGCATGCACTACGCTTTCGAGACGGAGGAGAAGGCGAGGATGATGCTCGACAACGTTTCGAGATACCTTCGACCTGGAGGAACGTTCGTTGGGACGATCCCGAACGCTAAGAAACTCATGTTAGTTGACTTCACACCAGCTTTTGGTCTCTCGTTCTATTTGCTGACCTAGCTTCGGGTTTCCCTTGGTTTTTTCCTTCTTTCAAGCGAGAATCTCCAAGCCATCCCCGAGGACGCGGAACGACTCGCCTTCGGAAACGAAGTCTACGAGATCAGCTTCGACGATCGGGAAAACTTCCCCATCTACGGGCATCGCTACTCGTTCTTCCTGAACGACGCCGTCGAGGACGTGCCAGAGTACCTCGTTCACTGGGACAACTTTGAGGCGTGAGTCCTCTCCCCTCCCTTTTCCCTCCCCTCCACTTTCCCTCCTCTCCCTCCGCCTCCACGCCCCCTCTTTTCATTTTGCATCCCCACCGGCACCCCCCCGCCTCGTTTTTTTTTTTTCATTCCGTTCGCGTCCTCCCGAGAACTGACCACTTCCGCCTTCTGTTCTCCTTCGTCGTCGATCGTTTTCGTCTGAAACCAGCCTCGCCGGCGAGTACGGTCTCCAGCTCATCTACCGGAGGGAGTTCCACGACGTGTTTGAAGAAGAGAGGGAAACCTCGGAGTTTGGACCGCTGCTCAAGAGGATGAAGGTCATGAACGAGGAAGGGGAGAGTGAGATGACGGAGGATCAGTTCGCCGCTGCTAGTGAGTCTCCCCTTCGAGCCTTCGGAGCTCTGTTGGTGCTCTTGCTGACTGTAATGGGTTGTTGTTTTGGGTTCAGATCTCTACCTCGCCTTCGCTTTCCAAAAGCAATAGACTGAACTAGCTTTTTGGCTCCTCTCGATCTTTCTTTCGTCTCGTCGCTTTTCGTCTCCCTCCTTCCCTCCTCCGCATCTCCTTTCATCTTTTTTGGGCTTTTTGTTTTGTTTTTCAGTTCACGTTTCTGCCTCCGTTATCATCCACACCCTGTATCGATATTCGAAGCTTCCTTCCCTTCCCTACTCTCTCTTTGTCCTTCAGCATCATGTCGTTCTTCTCCCTTGCTCTCTCTCGTCGACTCGAAAGCAATAAGGCATTTCTAGAAAGAAGAACAGCACGAGCACAAAGTAGGTATATTAAGGCTATCCGTCGATGACACGAACGTTCCCTCCCATGGCCGCTGCTATCTCGAAGGCGACGACTGTTTGAGGAGAGGAAGGACGAAGGGTCAGCGTGAGGACGAAGAGGAAGGAACGAGCGGGACGAGAGAGGGAGCGAACCTAGGAGGACTTGACCGATGAGATCGATGAGGGAGGAGTGTATAGGGAGTGTGTAGGAGCTGCAAAAAAAGCGGAGAAGAGGGTTAAGATCGCGGGGTTGGAAGGAGAGGGAGAAGAGGGAGACGCGACGAACTCAGGATCCAAATTCCGAGACCAGAAGAAGAGCGTCAATCGATCCGCCGTCCAGATGGAGATGAACACCTACATTCGGAAGAAAAGGTTCGAGTCAGCACGAGTTCTTCCTCTCGAACCGAAGAAACGAACGAGGACTGACCGTCAAAGCAAAGACCAACACGAAACTAACGACGAGCTGCCACTCTCCGACCCTCATCCACCCAGCAATTCCCACGAAGAGGAGGAAGAAGAGCTGTACGGGCAAAGCGATGACGAAGAGAGCTACGGCGATGGCTCTTGGAGCTGCTACGTCTGGTGGTGGGTCGGAGGGGTGAGGGACGAAATGGGGAGTGATGGGAGAGGGAGAGGTGTAGCCTGAGCCTGGAGCTGGAGAGGGAGGGTGGGCTTGGTGGAGGATAGTTGAAAGGCGAGAGGCATGAATGGATCCGACGGCTCCAGAGAGACCTGGGGAGCGGAAAAGAAGGTGAGCTTGGGACTTCGAAAGACGCGTCGAAGGAAAAAAAAGGAGACGAACCGGTGAGGGCGACGGCCAGGATCGCAAATCCCTCGTATTTCCCTACACACTGCTCCAGCACTATCCCCGTCGCACTACTAATCGTCACAGCAGCGAGAAGAGGCGTCCACCCGTCCCTGACGAGTCCCTTGACGTGCTCGTTCCGGAGCGTCGACCAAGTGAATCCTGCGCCGGCGAGGATGAGGAGAGGGAGGAAGACGAAGGGGACGGGCGTGGCGATGTAGGGGAGAAGGATGGTTCCGACAATACCGAGGATGAAGAGGGTGACGAGATCGGAGAGGCAGGCGGCGATGGGGGTGGAGATGTTGTCTGTTCGAAACCGACGCGAAAAGGGATTCGATGATCAGGACTTCGAGTTCGATTCGAGAAGAGATCTGAGACAAAAGAGCAATAGAGACAGAGATTTTGACGAACCTGGATTTATCCGTAACCTTCTACACAGTACGACCAGCGCACTGATGAAACTTCCCAAGATGCCTCCGCTCAGACTCGTCGCCAACATTCCCGTCACGAGGATGAACAAAAAAAACACTCCCGGAGGAGGAGTGAAACCTTCCTTGAAGGTGTCTATGTATCCTGCGTCCGGGTCGTCTCCTCGTTCGAAAAACATCCCAGCGAGAGCGATAGTCCGTGAGGAGGGAGAGGAGGAGGTGGAGTTGAGACGATGGAGAGTTGCGTTGTAGTAGACGGACGAAGGGTCGTCCGAGATTCGATGAGGCATGGTGAGACCGAGGAGGAAGGATAGGCTGCAGGCAAAGAAAGGCGAGCGTGGGTCAGTCGAGAGCAAGAGAAAGACGCGACGAAAGAGAGGAGTAGACTAACATCGCTGCGAGGAAGGAGACTGCGAGGGCTTGGAGTTGAAGAAGGGAGAGCTGGCCAAGGATGAGAGACCGACGAGTGGGACGAGAGTCGAGTTCTCCGATGTTGGCCTGAGGAGAAGACGAAGGGGGAGAGAAGGAAGGTGTGAGCTCTTCTCTCAGGGCTGAAGAGTCCGACTGAAAGTCATGACGAGGGAAGGAAAGACGAAGCTCACACTCGTACTGAGTCGAGCTCCCAGACACATCTCGAGGTTTCCCTTCAGGTTGGCGATCACTAGAAAACACAAAATAGTTTCCAGCTCAGCGAAAAGAAGGAGCGGAGGTCCGGAAAAGGAGGAGGGACGAACTCGGGTAGAGGATGAAGAGCTCGTCGACACGCTCGAAGACCCGCCAATGGGAGAGATGTTCCAGGAGTTCTCCAGTGAAAACCAGGCCCTGTAGAAACGAGTTCGGGTCAGTCTACAGACTGAAAAAGTATTAGAAGTGTTGTAGACTCACGAGTAAAGTGAGCATCAGAGTCGGCGTCGTCTTTTGAACGAGAGGGAAGGAAGGAGGAGAGGTCAGCTCGGAGCAACCGATGAAACCCGAGCTTTTTCATCACTCACCTCGTACATCATCTCCCTGATCTCTGCCCAAGCTGCCTTTGTAGGTCTAGTTACTCCGAACAAACCAGGAGCGTCTCCTCCTATGGAAGCTTCTCCTCTAGCTCTTCTTCTCGAGAGAGTGTCGAGCTGGCCGTCCAATCGTCCGCCAAGGTCCTCCATCTCGTAGAGAAGGCCATTCCCTTCAGTCTCGTCCTCTCCAGCTTCGTAGTCTCCATAGTCATCTTGAGGCCGACGACGATCTTTAGGTTTCGTACTTGGAGGAGGCGTGGAGGAGGGGAGAGGAGGGTAGGAGGGAGGAGGGAAGGAGTGACCGTCGGATTCCTCGTCCTCGTCTTCTTGTTGACCTTCTGTCTGAGAAGGGTTGGGTCTAGTTGCTCGAGGTTGCCGTCTATTACTGAAGGGAGGAGGACCGTCTTCGTTGTGAAACTTGATGATCGGAGACATGACCGTTGGGAGGAGAAGGGAAACAAAAGAGAGAGCAACCAAGGAGAAGGAAGCACGAGCTCAACCTGCCACTAACCTGCCCTCCAGCGTCGGCCAGTTTCAACCTTCTTCCCTCCCCCCCGACCATCATCATCAAAACTAAAACAACTTCGACTCAACTCTCGCTTCTCATCGGCATGATTTCTACTTCTACTTTTTCTCTTGATGAGCTCCTTTCCCTCTCGATCATCAGACAGAACGTGAGCTCTACCTCAGCTCTGTGTAGATTCGAATCGAAAGCTGACTTCGTCTTGTTCAGCTTTTTCCTTCAGGCGAGAGCGGGAAAGAGGTTTGCATGGAGTCAGGATTCGGGAGAACGAAGATCGTTCCTTGATGAAAAGCCCCCGTTTGGAGGGAACGAGAAAGCTGGGCATGTTTTAAGAGATGTAGAGAGAGGTAAGCTTGGAGTTCTTGCGAAGGGAAGAAGAGGTACAAAGAATAGGTCGTCTCATCGTCGAAAGAAAACAGACGCGTCGTCCAGGGCATTCGTTCAGCAGAACTTGTCACTGGAGGTGGGAAACGAGGTGGAGATGAAGGTCAGCGTTTTGGAAGGAGTGAGAAAGGAAGAAAGAAAAGAAGAACGAACCTCTTCAACTTCGACCTTCGATCCAGCAACGCTTCGGACAACCGACCCTCCTCCCTCGCCTTCTTGAGCTGAGCGACGAACCAATCAACAAGATACCCAATGTCAGCTACAGCTCACGCATGAAGATCCCTCCATTTACTCTCTTGAGCATCGACAAGCGAAAGCAGAGGAACAGCGAGGGCGAGGGAAAGGAAACGAAAGCGACGGACCTCTCTCTTCGACTCAGCGCTCACAACCAGCTTCCCTCCTCCGTAGGTATGCCTCAGCTTCGTAAGCGCAACCTCATCAAGCTCCTCTTCCATAACCCGCTTTCCTTTTCCCTTCGCACCTCCCTCCTCAGCCTCGATTCGAGCCTTCTCTCGGAATCCAGCCTGAACTTTGCAGCGGAAGGACTCGGCGAATCCGATGGTGGGAGAGTCACCTCGGAGGGTGAAAGATCCGGTTGCGGTTTCGGAGATGGAGAGGAAGGTTCCGTGGCTGGTGAGTGGGAAAGGAGAGTGTCGGAAGGGAGAGAGAGGAGAGGGAGACGCGTGGTGGGTGGTGGCGAGGAGAGAGAGGAAGAAGGAGGTTGAAAGAAGAGGAACGAGAGGTCAGCGACGTTTGGAATTTGCGAAGAGGCTGCGTGGGTGCGGATGAAGAGAATAACTCACGTTGTTTCGAGAGCGAGGAGGTTGGACTCGAGGATGTGAGGAGTGAAGCTCTCGAGCTGACCTCGACTCTCGGAAATCGCAGAGACCTAATTCCAGACCAAAACAGAGATCAATTTCGGCTTCCTACGAGCTCGGGAGCGGAGTCAGAGTCGAGACTTACCACTCCGAAACGATCGCAACCCAGGAACATCCCTGAAGCCGTCCTCAAGTTGATGACCGTCGCGCCAGAGAGCTTCGAGACGACCCAGACCGAGTCGATTCCTTGAGGTTCGTACGAGAGAGCTGGAGGGAAGGAGGAGCTGGAGTCTGATTGCTGAGAGGGTGAAGGTGGAGGCAGAGCGACGGGGATGACTCGAGATCGGATGGCGTCGTACTGGAAGGAGGAGGAGAGGAGGGAAGGAGAGGTGAGCTTGATCTCGAGAAAGGGAAGACCAAGAAGGACGAAAGTGAACTCACCGAGATGCAAGATGGAGGATCTGTAGGAGCCCAGATGAAAGTAGGACCTGTGACTTCGGTGGGATCCTCAGGGAAGACCCAAGCTGATGAACGAGACGAGACGAAAGGCAGGGAGGGAGGAAGGGAAGGAGAAGGCTGCGTCGGTCAGCTCCTCTGTTGGTCCTCCATCTCTCGACACCCAAACGAGCGAAGATATGTATAGGACGAGATCTACTCACCTCCGGGATCTGCGATCTCTGCTCTCTTTTTGCTCTTGTGCTTTGAGCTGGAGGATCCCCCTCCTTCGTCGTCTGAACCTCCCGTTTCGCGAGCTCGTTTCGTCTTCTTGACCTTCTTGTCCCCCTTGAAGGACAGCTTCATGCTTTTACCCTGAGAAAGCCGAAGTAACAAAAGGTCAGCCCAGCGTACGACGAGAGGAGGAGGAGTATGGACTCACGCTCATGTTGAAATAGAAGAATGGGGGAGGAGGGTGAGGGGTGGAGGGAAAGAAGAGCGTTTCGACAAGCTGACCTCTCTTACCCTTCGACGCCATCTTCCTTTCCTCCTTCTTTTCTCAGATCTCTTTCTCGAATCCCATCTTCTATATGGAGCCATCAAAGATCATCTATTGCTCGCTCAGGCTTCACAAAGAGCTGGGGACAGGGTCAAAGCTGGCCCTCCGTCCTACCCTCCTTCTCGTTCTCGACATCCTCGAATGCTTCCTTGGGAGATGCTCCAACACATCTTCTCTCACTGCGACCAACCTACCCCCTTCGCTATCTCGCTCGTCTCGTTTGGGTGCTGGGAACTCGCTACCAATCTTGTACCAGGAGGTCGAGGTCATCGACCTGGACGGGCTCGCTTCGTCGTGAGTTCGACTCTTCTTTAGTCCTGTTCCCTGAGACTTTCGTTTGCGTGTAGGGAGATACTAGGTTTTTCTTCTGAAAGAGCGGAAGGCGAGCCTTAGGCTGACTTCTCGTCCCTTCCCTCTCTTCAGGAGACAGTCCCCTCCTCCCCTCGTCTGCAACAAGCGACTCCTCTCCTCTCTCGGATCCGATCTCTCTCCATCTTCATCACCGACTGGGATCAATCCAACTTGCTCACCTTCAATGCTATGTCATCGTTTCTTTGTGGGAGGAAGGAGGGAGAGAAAGGAATCGATGCCGTGCGTCGCGTCGTCCCCGGGCTGGAGGCCGCTTAGCCTCCACTTCCCTCCTTCTCGAAACTCAGAAGCAAAACGGCTTCTCTCCCTCAACCACCATCATCAACTTTTGACTCTTCGCCCCAGTCTGAACAGTCGACCAAAACATGTCGAAGGTGATTCTCACAGGTGAGCAAACCTTCCTTGCTTCCCATCGCTCTCTCTTCCATCTTCTCTCCTTCAACTTCTTCTCGAAGAAGAAAGATCCTTCTGAACCTTGCACTAACCTTAACTCTACCGCTCCTTTCTCATCAGGTGCGACTGGAACTGCAGGAAGCGAAGTTCTTCTTCAACTCGTTTCGCATCCCTCCGTCTCCCAAGTCTCCGTTCTGTCGCGTTGTCCCCTCCCTCAAGAGATGCTCGACGCTCTCCCGGCCTCCAAATCAAAACTCCAAGTCATTCAGATGGAGGACTTCGAGAAATATACTCCTGAGGTGATGGAGAAGCTCGCCGGTCACTCGTCAGTGATTTGGACGCTCGGAATCTCGTCGCTGCTCGTTTCCAAGGAAGAGTACCACAAGTTGACCTACGACTACGCTGTACGTCGTCTCGCTTCTCACAGTCATGGACGGATTCAACTGATCTCTTTCTCCTTCTTTCACTCTAGGCTGCAGCAGCTGAGGCGTTCGCTCCTCTCTCTCCCGACTTCAAGTTCGTCTTCATCTCAGGCTACTCGGTGAGCTGCCTCTTTCCCTCTTCTTCCCTTCTTCCCTCATTCTGACCCATCTATGATGTTCGCTCCTCCAGACCAGTGCGTATAACCCAAGTTTAGGGATGCGAGTCAAAGCAGCGACGGAAACCAAGATCGCGTCCATCCTGGGTTCGTCGAGAGCTTTCTTCTTCCGCCCCGCCTTCATCTACCCTCCGACTCGACTCCCCGGCCTCCGACCTAGAGCTTCAGCAGAACTCACGGCCGACAAGTGGGCGTCAACGCTGGAGAGATGGGCTGGACCGAGCATGATGTGAGTTTGATCGATCTCGCTCGACGTCGTCCTTTCCTTCTTCTCCTCTTTCCCGTCTTCGCTTTCTCGTCTGCCTTCACTGATTATTTTATCAACGAATTTAAATTGCCTAATCCAGTGTTTCTACTCCGGTGCTCGCCAGTGCCTTGATCAAGACGGCGCTCGAAGGAAACAACGCGGGAGGCGTGAAGGCGAAGATCTTCGAGAACCGGGCGATTCGAGAGCTCGGAAAGGATTTCACGGTCCCCATTTGATAAAGCAATACTTCTAGATAATAAGATGGAAACGTGATGTGTAGCTTTGATCCATTGCCTTTCTCGTGCAAGGCCTTCTCGACTCGAAGGCGTGCATCGCGACGCGTCTCATTGCTCGCTTCTCAGGTAGTACGGATCATCGAGGTCCAGCGAAGAAGAAAGAAAAGAACGCACTCAAACTGGCTGCAAAAGTTTAGACTCGGCATCGTAGCTGTCTATCGCAAACGAAGAGGGGGAGACGAACAGAGGCCCGTCAACGAGAGCTCTGCCTTTCCTTCCATCTCTTCTACATCGATTGAAGAAGTGAAAGGTCATCATCATGTTCGTTAAAGCGTCCCTTAATCCCCCACTCTAGTAGCATCCCAGATTCGAGCGTCGTCGTCCAGTCCTAGTTGGTCTTCTTCTCCTCCACCTCGATCTTAGATCTCCAAGCGACGGGGTGTTTGTTGAACCCAGGCCAGGATGGAACGACGATCTGGGAAACAACGAGCAGGAGAGATATGAAGGTGAGTCTCTAGCTGAGGACGAGAAGGGGAGCCATGGCCACAAGGAAGGAGAGAGGAGGGGAGAGGAAGACGAAGGGGGAGGGGAAGGAAAAGGCGAGTCGAGCTCACCATCAGAGTGACGAGAACTCCCGTACCAAACGCTCCCAGCAGGACTCTCAGGTCTTTGGTGACTATCCCGAGGATGAAAGAGACGATCTGTGAATATGAGAGGGGATGAGAATCAGCTTTTGAGAAAGAAAGGGAAGGGGAAAACGGACGAACAGCAGATCCAGCGAGACCAAAGTGAGAAACGACCTCAGTTGTCTTTTGCCCTTGAAAGTCCTGCAAAAGGGGGCGGATCAAGTCAGTTTTGTTGCAGAGTAGAAGAGGGGATGTATCCGTACAATCTGTCCTTCGAGAGAGCTCTTGATCTTGTCGATGAGAGCGGACATGGTGAGCGTTTGAAGGGAAGGAAGCGAAAGGGAGGAACAGATGGTTTCAAGCTCACTCCTCCCTTCTTCCTCAAACGGCCACCGTCAAAAGAGAAACTTTCTTCTCGAGAGCCCGCCCAGCTCCTTCTTTCGACCTACTCCCACTCCGTCTTCCTCGAAGGAACCTAGAGTCTCATCCCTGTCTCAAACCGATGGCCTCTTTCTCCTCCTCCTCCTCTCGTTCACCTCACCATCGCCTCCTCCTTCTTCTCCTTCCTCTCGCCATCCTCCTCCTCCTCACCCCAACCCCGACGCTCGCATCTTCAGGAGATACCTCGCCACTCTTCAAGTTCTGCATATCGAAGTGCATCCCCAAATGCGAGCCTTCGCCGACGTCCATCACCTCGTCGAACGTCTTCCTTCGAGCAACCAGATGGACGTGCGAGGACGAGTGCAAGTACGACTGCATGCGAGTTCTCACAGATAAGGGCGATGGAGGGACGGAGCAGTTCTATGGCAAGTGGCCCTTCAAGAGGTTAGTCTCGCATCTGAAACGAGAAGGGGAAGAAAGGGAGGGAGGGAAGGAGAGTTGAGCTCGACGTGTTTCGAAGAACCTTCGAACTGACTCTACTTCTCTTCCTCTTTCATTCCTGACTTCGTTCTACTTAGGATGTTCGGGGTTCAAGAACCAGCTTCCGTCGTCTTCTCGCTCATGAACGGATACATGCACTGGAAGGGCCTTCGCGAACTTCGTCGTCGGATCCTCCCTGGCAACCCTCTTCGAACGCTCTACCTCATCTTCGGAGTCCTAGGGGTCAACACCTGGGTCTGGTCGACAGTCTTTCATACCAGAGGTAAGTTTGTTATATCCTCTTGGAGCTCTTGGACCGATCAGTGGTAATAGCAAGCCAGGACAAGCTGAAAGGTCGAGACGAGAGTCACCATTCTGACGTCCCTCTCCTTTTCTTCTCGCCCACTCCCTTCAGACAAGCCCTGGACCGAGAAGGCCGACTACTTCTCAGCAGGACTCGCCGTCACCTACTCAACTTTCCTCGTCTTCGTCCGGATATGGCACTTCTACCCAACTTCCTCCTCCACCTCCTCCTACGCGTCGACCAAACCCTCCTCCTCGTCCTCTTCAGGATCCCTCTCCTATCCAACTCGGTTCAAACAACTTGCCGCCTTCTTCACCCTCATGTTTATTGGTCACATAACTTATCTCTGTAAAGCTTCGTCGTTCGATTGTAAGTCGTTCTTCGTCTCTCCCTTCTCTTCGACGCGTCTCCTCGTCGCTCGTTCTGACTTCGTCGTCTCGTTACGTTTTGGTCCTTCAGACGGCTACAACATGTTCTACTCTCTCACCCTCGGTCTCATCCACAACGTCCTTTGGATCCTCTTCTCTCGACCTTCCCTCCTCCCTCTCTTCCTTCGCCCCTACCTTCGGATCCCTCAAGCCTACCCTTCTTCCTCCGCCGGTCTCCCCACCTCCTCCCATCCCCTCTCCTCTTCATCCTCCTCCAAGCACCAACATCAACAGCAACCTCCCCAAGTCTCCTATCCCCTCTACATCTCCATCCTCTTCTTCCTCGCCGTCTCGTTGGAGTTCTTCGACTTCCCCCCGTTGGGAGGAGTGTTGGACGCGCATTCGCTGTGGCATCTGGCGACGGTGGGGATTGTACCGCTGTGGTATTCGTTCTTTAGAGAGGATGCAGGGTGGGTGGGATGGGAAGGAAATGGGAGTGGTGGAGCTTAGATGCGATTGAAGTTTTTAGAGCATGGGAGTTTCGAGTGACGAGAAGAAGAAGGAAAGACGAGACGCGTGTCTGTTCGAGCGACGGGACTCCTCACCTTTATACCGCTCTCACTTTCTCTTGAGCCACTTTCTTTGTAGTTCAGAACGAAGGTTTGAGGGAGAAAGGCGAAGAAACAGCTCGCCCAGCCTTCTGCCAACGGTACTTCACCATCGATCTTTCATTCCCTTTCAAGCAGCCTGAACAGCATAGTGGTCTAACACACCAGCTTTGTGCAATCGAAAGCTTATGGTTCAGTAGCAGATCATCCTAAGTCCGCATTCCTACATCTGAAGACGAGAAAGGGGAGAGGTCGTGGCAGGGGATCACCGACTGAAGTCGACGAGCGGCTGCTCAAGTTTCACGACGGTGAAGCTGAGTGGTTTCCTTTGGTTCGCGGGTTGAAGAGGCGGGGAGTTGAAGCGGCGCTGGATCGACAAAAAAAGGGAGAGAAGCTGTCGAGTCGGTTGGGATTGGAATCGACGCGTCTCCCACGCCCGAAGGCTCGTTTTCGCTTTCTTTCTCGTTCTCCTTCTTTCCTTTCCTCCCACCCGCAAACTGAGCTTTCTTCAGAAGTATTCTTTGCGATCCGGAAGAGTGCTTGTTCGTCTGGAACACTCGAACGACATCGACTCTCCCGACGCGTCCTCGCTCGCACTCGTCGAAGAAAGAAACGAGAGAAAAGCTACATCGATGAGAGTGATCTTCAAACTAGATTCAAGGCGAGAGCGAAAGGAAACGAAAAAAGTAGAAAGGGGATCAATTCAATTGAGGAGAGAAAGGAAAACAGTCGACGTGAACGAAAACGAGGGAGACAAAGGCGACGAAAGAAAAGTAGAGCGAGAGAGAGACGTGAGGCATGTTGAGTGAGAAGGGAGGCGCACACAAGCGAGAGAGATATAGAGCAAAAAAAACGATGGTGTTCTGGTTTGGTTCTGGAGAAGAGACGAGAGTAGAAGTTAAGGGGGAAGGGAACGAATGGGAGAAAGGGTTGTAGGAGAAGGGTGGGGAAAAATGCAAGGATACAAAGGAGTAAAGAGAAAGGGTAAAAGAGAAACAGTACTACCAGAAACGAGAAGAGATGAAAACGACTAAGAAAACGACTCCCTCCCTCCTCTCCGAGCGAATGGACGACTACGAAGCCGGTGACGATCCCAACCTTGTTCCAAGCGCCTGTCCCTCGAGCGATCGATGGTTCTGTAGATCCCTGAGGACTTGAGGATCAAGAGGGAGAGCACTCTTCCTACGGACGTGAGGCGATTGACCTGGCGACGAGACGGGAGCGTGGGATTCCGAAGGGCCTGAACCTGCTGAGCCTGAGGGTCCTGGAGACGACGGAGAGGCGACGACGGGTTCTTCCTCGGGAGGAGGCTGATCCCCTTGAGGGATGAGTTCGGTTCGGTCGACGGGTGCCTGCGAAGAAAGGGAACGAAGAGTCAGCGAACGGGTCGAAGAACGAAACGAAGACGCGTCGAAGCCTCACCTCTTCCATCTTGAAAGTCTCCGAAGCGAACGACTCCAATCCGATGTTGTTGTGAAGTTCCAGCGAGACGTCGGTCATGTCCTCGTCCTCGGGAGGTGGAGGTCGAGGAGGAGGAGGGGTCGTGAGAGCTTTGGGAAGAGGTCCAGTCGCTCCTGAGGCTTCTCGGTTCTTGATCGCCGTCTCCTTGAGAGCTTCCCACTCGTCGTATCTCGTCTGAGCCTTCCGTTGTTCTCTATAAGAGGTGAAAAGACGGATGAGGAGGAGAAGACGCGTCAGTACGAAGCTCGACGCTGAGAACAGCTTGAGAGGATCGAACGAAGAAGGAAAGAAAGAGGAACTAACTGTTGACGAGCGAGCTTGAAGTTGTTGGTGCACTCGTCGAAGAGGGTAGCGTTGATCTCCATGAAGAGCTTGAGAGCGTTGTAGACCATTCCGTGGATCGTTCTGAGAACGGGTCGAGAAAAGGAGGAAGGGTCGGGGTCAGCTTCGATTCAAGACAACGCGACGACCTCGTTCGACGAGCGTTCCGACTAGTCGAAGGAAAGACGAGAGGGAAACATATGAAGAGAAAAGAGCTCACCGATTCCAATGAGCCTTCGAGTTCTGGTAGAGCGCAGGGAAGACGATGGGGAGGATGACCGCGATGTTGTCGCCCATAAGGTTGACGATGTACTCGTTGTTCCAGTAGTACAGAGCCCTCTCCGCGACCTGAAAGTGTTGAGAGTTGATGCACCTAGCGAGCTGCTGGAACAACGGCACCTGGATCTTCTGGAACTCGACGGCCTCGATCACGTCCAAGATCTCCTCGACCTCGTTCAGGTACATGACCTCCTTTGGACTGTTGACCTTGGGCCAGTACCGAAGAAGACCTAGGAGAACCTCCTCCGTGAGAGTAGCGTCCTTCTCGAGGAACTGGACGACGCAGTAGGCGAGTTGAGGGTGGTAGAGAGCGAGGGATTTGGCTTTGTGGAGAGGGATGAGGGCTCGAGTGAGGAAGGTCTTGTGCTCCTCCTTGAGAGGGAGAGCGAATCCGTTGATGATGGATCCGAGGATCTCGAGGAGTTCGGCGATTCCGTTGTGTCGTTCGGTCTCGTAGACGAATTGGAAGAAGACGTTGTTGATGGATCGACGGATGAAGGCTCGGAGGTTGAGGAAGCGACCGTAGATTCGATGAAGCGTCGTCTTGAGGAAGTCTCGTTCTCGGGGATCCTCGCTGTCGAAGAGTTCGAGGAGCTGGGAAGAGAGAGGAAGGGAAGGAAGGAGGAGGGGAGAGGTCAGCTTCGTCAATTCGAGCTCGTCGACTCTCGTTCAATCGAGGGCTCCTGCTTCTCCAACCGCTCCTTTAACGACATTGGAAGAAATGAAAACTCACTTGAAGAACGAAAGGCTGATCGATGTACTTCTTCGCTGTGTTCATGTTGAAATCCGGGCACTCGACGAACCGAAGGAAGAACTCGTAGACGATTTGGAGATGAGGCCAGGCGAGTTCGAGAACGGGCTCGTCCTCCTCCGGATCGAAGGCGTCTCCTGTAGGATTGACTTGAGGAGGGATGGATCGGAAGAGGTTGGAGGAAAACTGAGAGGAAGGAGAGAGGGACGAGAGCAAGGAAGGTCAGCTCGATGCGTCGAGAACGCGTCCTCAATCGATTGAATCAGCCTCACCATGGCGACGACCTCTGGGTAGACCTGCTCCGAAATGACTCCTCGTTGAGTGGTGATGTACTCGAGCATCTCGTGAAGAGCCTGTCCCTTGATGCCCTTGCCCTGAAGGTCCGAGCTGGCGTCGTTGAAGTCGAAGACGACGGCGCACTGCTGAAGCTTTCGGATGAAGAGCTCGGTTCGATCCGCCTGCGACACCTCTATAAGACCAGCAGAGATGAGAAGGGAAGAAGGGTCAGCTTCGTTTCGGCTATCCTCCAGCAGCTACGATTCAACTCCTACTCCAGCGTCCAAACCGAGGTCGAGGGGAAAGGATCGGAGAGGAGGGAAAGGAAAGAGCTGAACTAACCGTTGAACCCAGGCAACTTCTCCAACTCGACCCTCTCCGTTACGTGGAATCTGCTACTCCTCTGCTTCCTAGGCGTCTTCCCAGCGATAGGGATCGTATCCTTCGCTCCTCCTCTGAGCCTTCCCAACGATCCACTCGGAGGACCTCCTCCAGGGATGCCTCCAGCTCCTCCAGCTCCAGCTCCAGCCGCATCAACGGCCATATCCGACGACGACGAGACTACTACGACGGGAGGAGCGGGAGAGGTCTTGTCGTTGGTAGGAGCGGATGATTTGCGTTCTGGAGTGGTAGGAGGTTGGGCTCGAGAGGAGGACGCTCCTCCTCCGACGACGAGAGAGGAGAGGGAAGCTGCTGCTGGGGAAGGAACTGCTGGGGAGGAGGTGGAGATGGGATTCGAGGCTGAGGCAGTTCCATTGGAAGGGAGGGGAGGGACGGGTTTGTTGCCGTTGGTAGCTGGGACGGAGGAAGGGACGATGGGTGGAGTGGGAGAGGGAGATTTCGGTTTGGAGCCGTTCTGATCGCTCGAGTTCGACTTGGTCCGAGAAAGCTGATGGGGTGAAAAGAATAAGAGGAGGTCAGCGAAGGGCTCTGAGGTTGACGAGGAAGGAAGCGGGTGGGAGGGAGAATGCGAGGAGATCCGACGGAGGGGAGAGGAGGTGAAGGTGCGAAGTGACGTCCAATGCATGCTCCGAGACATACAGCTCCTTTTTCTACCGAATAGAACCCTCCTCGTCTTCTGAAGTTGATCTCTAAGCTGATGAGGTTCTATCTCGAGGTTGAGCTCAAGAAGGAACGTTCAGCGAAGGGAAAGTTGGCTGATGGGAGCTGTTCGCAAACCCCGCTCTCTGTCTCCTCCTTCCTTTGCTCCACCTCGCTCCTCCGCTCATCTTTGAGAGAAGGAAGGCACGACTCACAAGAGATTTCTTCAGCTGCTTCTGTAAAAGGGCAAGCAAAAGAATGGGAGAGGATGGTCAGCGAGTGTAACAAACAAGAAGGAAAGAAGAGCATGGGAGAGCAAGGTGTTGGGAGGAGAAGAGATCAACTCCCTCCTCTTTCCCCTCCCTCTCCATGCCTCTGCCCCTCCAAGAGCTGAAAGCGCATACACAGACTCTTCCAAGCTCCAGCTCAAACATAGAGCTCGTCTCGAACAAGAGAGGGTCTCGTGGGGAGACCAGCGTCAACAAATCGCTCGCTGCTCCGCGACGCCTCCCTCCTCTACTCCCTCCCTCGTGCTCCATCGTCATGCTCGTCTTCCTCCCAAACGAGCGTATGCAGACCTCCTCAACGGTGAAAAGAAGCTGAACTAACCATGATTGTTCGCTAGTCCGAGATGAAAGAAAAGAGCGTCGAGGTTGAAGCGTAGGAGAGTGAGGAGGAGGTGTGCTGTGGGGTCGAGGGAGGGAGAGAGGAGAAGGGGAGGAAGGAACCGTGTATCTGAAGAGCGAAGAGTTCCTCGGTCGATCTGACTGAGTGGAATGTATGCGCCTTGGGTGGAGAGGGGGTCGTCGTTTGGGGAAGAAAGAAGGGAGAGGGGAGGGAGAGGGAGAGGATGGACGTTGGTGCAAAGGAAGCTGACCTCGACCTCTTTACGATTTCCTAATCGAATCTGCTGCCGAGTTTGTATTCGCTTTCTAGGGGAACCCATCTCCTTCTCTCTCCCCAAACCACCATGCCAGTGAGCAGCTTCTTTCTCTGTTTTTAGACTGTTTATACATGTACTGACTCTCATGCTTCCTTCCAGGCCTACCATTCTACTTTCAACGAGCTCGAGGACGTGAGGATCGTAGGAAACACCTCGGTCTTGCCCATCAAGTCCAAGTTCAGAGGCCCAGCTCCTCTCGGTGAGTCTCTCCTTCTCTATACAAGACACCAGCGTCGTCTTCAACTCCTCCTCTACATATTCATTCGAACTACATCGTCGCTGACTTCCTTCACCATCGTCCCTTCCTTCCTTCTCCAGCGGACTCCTCCTCCATCGACATCATCGACGAGACCCTGACCCTCTTCCGAGCCAACTGCCTCTTCCGCTCTTTCGACATCAACGGTCCAGCAGATCGTCTCCTCATCTACCTCACCCTCTTCCTCTCAGACTGTCTGTCCAAGATCACAGCCTCCAAGGTGGAGCCCTCGTTGAACGACGCAAGGAAGACGTTGACAACGTTCAGCCTTGAATCGTTCGCTCTTCCTGGAGATGCGACCTTCCCGCTGAACTCGATGTATGCGCCGCCGGGGAACTCGAGTGATGCAGGTGAGTGGGCTTTTCTATCTTATCTTCAAGAGTTTGGCTTGGTCGGGAGGATGGGGGAGGGAAAGGAAGGAGAGGAAGGGACGACGTCGACGCTGAAGCTCACACACTCCCCTTCCCTTCCCATCTCTCTTCCCTCTCCGTCCCTCACCTCAAATCCCATCTTCTCTCAGACCACCTCCGTCAATACCTTACCCAAGCTCGCCAGGAACTCGCCAGCAGACTTCTCGATCAACTCTACCCTCTGGATGCCGAGTGCGTTTCCTCTTCCTCCCATCTCGCCCTTCCTTCCTTCCCTCTCGTCAGCTCGCACCTCGTTTGCTGACCCTCTTTCAATCTGGGCTATCGCTTGCAGAGGTCGTCCAGCAGCCAAACCAAGCAAGTGGTGGACGTGCTTCGCTAAGAGGAAGGGGTACGTATCCGTCTTTCTCTTGTTCGAAGCGAGCGAGCCAGCGAACTGGTTTCGGGTGTGGGCGTCGAGGAAACGACGCGCTGACTTCTCTCTTGCTTCGTGGACGCAGGTTCTGGGGATCGTGAATATATATAGTTGGACGTTGGTTGGGTTTGGGAGGGGAGTGGTGGGACAGAAGACGGTGCGGCGGTGGGCTGAACTGCGACGAGAGGGAGGGAGTGACAGGGAGGAGATGAGATTGCACTTTTTACTGCTCTAATTTTTCGGTTCGGTGGGAGAGAGAAGAGAGCTGGGCTAAGGGACGGCCTCCATTGAGAAGATGAAGATCGAAAGACGAAAGGAGCGACAGAACGAACGAAGGAGCTGTGTCTAGGAGGAGGAGAGTTCGACGATGAACAACGAGAGTGCGCAGATAAAGTGAGAGGTACTCGAGCACAAGCAGGTGGACGAAAAACAGGAGCAAAGGAAGGAAGAGGAGCGACGCACTCGTACAAAGGGAGAGAAGAACGACGGCGACAACGACGCGTCGCGAGCAAAGCAAGAAAGGAGAGCCCAAACGCACAAAACCCAAAAAAAATAAAGGAAGGAGGGAATGGGTCGTAAAGAAAGGCCAAGGAAAAAAGAAAAAAAAGAGACAAAAACAGTAGTCTCTACGGCCGATCAAAAGGATCCAAAGGGCTGTCGGGACGCCCTCCCTCGTTTCCTCTCGACGCGATGAGAGGACGACCGAGAGGCAACGGGCTGGGACCCCTCGTTCCTCCGGTTGTTGTGGATACGTATCGACCGTGATCGACGGAGTCAAAACCGAGGGCTCCTCCTGCGAGCGACGCGTCCGAAGAGTGTCGAGAAGGAGCGATGGAGGAGGCATCTCCTTGGGAGGGAGGGGCGCCGTTGAGGGTGACGCAGACGAGAGGGAAGGCTCCTGAAGAGGTGATACACACGAAGGTAAGGAGTCAGAAGAAGGAAAGGGAGGGTACAGAGGGTCGAGGAGAGAATAGGGGCGAACCTTGTCTTCCTGACAAAGGTCCGGAAACCAGCTCTCCAGTTGCCCAAGCGTCGTCGTAGAGACGAACGATTCGTAGCTTCATTCCTGGTCGGAGATCTAGCTCGTCGGGCAGAGTCGAAGAGTAAGCCCACTAAGGAAAGAGGAAAGAGGAAGCCGAAGCAAGGTTAGCGACGCGTCTTCGATTTTCGGATCGAAAAGCCTGGGACGAAACAACTCACGAGAACAGTGACCACCTCTCCAGGGTGAACCAGCCCATCCTTCCCACCAGACATAGCGTCTCGGTCTCCTTCCGCACCAAGAGCAGCTCCAGTAACACCCAAACCGAGCGTCTTCTCGTCCGTTCGTCCTGAGTCTCCCGAGGTACCTCGTTCTCCAGCGAAGGCTCCTTCCTTGTTGGATTTGGCTCCGAAGAACCGAGAGACGAAGGTCGATTCGGAAGAGTGGGCTGCGCTGGAGGAGAGGAAGGTTGGCGTTGTGGATGGACGTCGCTGCTGATCTTTATTCTTGCGACGCCGGCAGAGGAGAAGAAGAAGGAGGAGGAGAAGCTGTCGAGCGAGCGTAAGGGAAGATGGGTGGGAAGAATCGATCAGTCTCTGAGATGTTGTCGCAACGACGAACAGTTGTTCGAAACCGACTCGAAGTCGAGAGAGGGGTCGAAACTCACCAGCAAGGCTACTAGAGCTCCTATGACGATGCCAGCAATGGCACCTCCAGACAGACCACGACGAGATGAGCTAGCAAAGCCAGCAACTGAGGCTGAGCTGCTTGGGGTGGCGATTGTCGACGAGGAAGAGGGCGAGAGGGCTGGGAGAACATATCCGCAAGTTCCGACGTTCGTGTTGGACGCGTAGCAGCAGGAGTCGGGCGTTGCAGTGGAAGGATCGCAGAAAGAGCAGAGCTGAGAGATGGAGGATCCGTAGCCACCTGATTGAAGATAGAAAACGAAAGATCAGAAAGGAGACGACGCGACGCATCATCGAGCTTTGACGTACAGTTTCCCTCGTTGTTCGATCCAAGAACGCAGACTGAGGTATCGTTGGTGGCCAAGGTCGTCCAGTTCGCTGCGAAGCGGGAAGGGAAGTGAAGCGGAAGTCAGAACTGGGCAAGAAACCGACGCGTCGAGTTCGATCGAAAGAAGGACGAACTGCATTGGACACTGGAATCGATAAGGACAAGAAAGACGGATCAGTGTGTGCTTATTTCTTCTCTACAGTCTGCAGTAGGAGGTCTAGCGTATATTCACTAATCCTTCGTCATGTTGGCGGCTCGGAAACCTCCAGTGAGGTCAGGACCAGGACAATAGGCCTGATTCTCGACGATCGAGTTCTCCGAGGCAGCGTAGTCTTTGCATGTCTGATGTAGCGAAATAGAGAGAAGTGTCAGCTTTCGGGGACTAGAGGCTCGAAGGACGGAGTCGAAAGAAAAGGAGAACCAACCTGTCGGCAGACCATCTTCGGAGAGTCAACTAGACTCGACTGGTCTAGCAGAGAGAGGCATTCCTGTGACCGGCTGTTGTAAAATTCTCGAGTCAGCGAGTTACTACACAGCAGAGAAATACTACTTGAACTCACACTCCATTCGTCCACATCTGAACAGGGAGGAAGCAAGGCGATCAGTCGTCGGCTTCGACTCACTTCAGCCCAAGCACCTTCTCTCTTCTCCCTCCTTTCTGTAGCGTTCCTTAGAACTCACCGAGCAGAGGACTGTCCTAGCATACCGAAGCGTCGCTCCTGTAGCATTCGAACATCCCAACTTGCGTCGAAACTGAGTTTCCGAGTCTGTTTTGCGGTCCGAGACAACAGCTCAAGTTCAGCGAGAGCTCAGCCGACGTCCCTCCTCCTCCGTCCGCTTGGACTCACATTGATTGGGATCAGAAAAGTACGAGAGAGCTGCAGAGTCAAACTCGGCGACTGTAGTGACGCTCTCCATCCAAGGGAAAGCCTCCGACAGGTTTCCAGGGTGTATGTAGGCTCCTTCGACTGAAAACAAGAGGATGGGGAGGAAAGCGGAGAGAGAGGAGGGAGAGTGAGCTTCAGGGGGAGGGACGAGTTCCACCTTCCTTTTGTGTTTCTCGTAAGAAAATCTGGGAAGTTGAAGACTACTCACACCCTACACAAGCGACCGATCCTAGAAGACGGAGGCAACCAGCGGTCGTCGCAGTTGTGGAGTTCTGGGCGTTCGTTGAGGGAAGGCTGAAGAACGAGCTCGCCGCTACAGCGAGAGATAGCAGCAGTCCTTGAGGCAGTCGCATCATCCGATCGATGAGTTCAGGTAGGCGGAGAAGGGAAGAGGGTTAAGCGAAGGGTCGTGATACGAGAATCGGACGGAGTAGTAGTTGAGGAGAAGAAGGAAGAGGGAACAAATCAAAGTGTCGGCCTTCGCTCGCCCTGGAAAGCGCGATCGCATCTTCAACTGCCCGAAGGAAAATCTACTCGGTATTGGCTTGAGATGGTCAAAAACGCCTTGGTCTACTTGGACGAAGGATTTCCCCATCTATCAGAAAGAAACGCAGCTGAAGAGGAAGAGCACTCTCGAAGAGGTCGATGCTCCCCGCCAAAAAAGCCTGGCCTCTCATCCCTTTCCTCTTGATCGAACTTCATCGAGGGAAGTGAGCGGAAAAACTCGAGATCGACCCAAGACCTCGGTCGTTGAAATGAAGGGGTTGCTTTGAAGCTCGGAGCAAGAGCAGACGCGTCTCGACCGCTTTGTGCGAGGAGACGTCATGAAAGAGGTCGGTAAACACCAGATAGTCATAAATGTCGTGAGAATACAACCATAACCACGAAAACGACACGCAAAATCAGACCCAGCCCTCGTCGACCCTCAAACTCCTTCCCTCCCTTCTCACCTCCTATTCCTCTTCTCTCCCTCGACGCAAGCTCTTCTCGCTCCCTCGATCGCAGTCATCCAGTCCATCGCCTCTCGAGCCGATCCAGCCTTAAGAACGAGCAAGTCGCCTCGGAACCGAGGGACGAGCTGGAAAGCGAGGCTGTTGGAGGGAAGCTCTCGAATCGTGATCTCGTTGAGCGGTAGAGGCATTCGGTAGACTACGAAGGGAGAAAGCAAAAGAGTTGGTCAGAATACGGAACGGAAGAAGGGAAAGGGCAATGAGGAAACTCACGATTCCTCGACGGTTCGGTCAAAACGAGAAGGTCGTTTGTGAGGATCGCGTGGAGTCGTTTGCCTCCTTTGTTCTGTGGAGTCGAGGCCGAGGAAGATACGAAGTAGATCAGAGGGCGTCTAACGCTGTAACAAGGAGAACGCAGAGGCTCACCTTCATCAACGCTCCCTCCTTCACGAGTACTCGAGGTCCGAGGAACCGAGTGGGGGCTGTCAAATCGAGACGTCCCTCGCCGACCCACTGGAAGGCAGACAGGCAAATAGGAGAGTCAGGAACCGATCGAGAAGAAAATCCTCTGCGAGAGGGAGGGTGAGCTCACAAGATCAGCCGAAAGAGCAGCGAGTCGATCTTGATTCTCTCGAGTCCTGATCGCTTCGTTGATCCTCGAGAGCACAGCCTCAGCCTTCCCAATGGCGTACCTACAGAAGCAGAAGCGAATCAGCATCGAAAGAAGGGAGCTGTGATAGAAGAAAAGCTTCGGAAGGGAGGAGACTTACTCGAGCTTGTCGTGATCAGCTCCAGGTTCGGTGTAGTGCAGGATCTGCTTGATCAAGAGAGGGTATCGAGTGATTCTCTGCATCGGGCTGAGCAAGAACGTCGATAGATCCATTCCTCGCACGGTGGGCTGGGAACGAAGAGTCTAGAAGGGGTGAGGAAGCTGGGTCAGCGACGCGAAGAACGGACGAGAAGAAGAGACGCTGGACTCACGACGAGCTGAGAAGCGAGAGTTGGGTTGTTCTCCCTCAAGGACTGGAGGATTCTGATGGCCGTTCCTTGTTGCACGCAGTAGGGAACGTAGACATCGACGTTGGGGATGTGCCTGGGTTGGAAAAAGGAGGGAAAGGGAGTCAGTCGAGTTCGAAAGACGGCTTCGGTCTTCCCTCGAGTGTTCAGGTTTCTAGACGACTCACTGAGCGAGGATATCTGCGATCGTGTTGAGATACAAACGAGAAGCCTTCTGGCGTTCCTCTGAAAGCCGAAATCAAGATGATGAATCAGCAACCGCACGTCTTCGACCTCTCCCTTCATCGCTCACTCACCAAGCTCGGAGAGCATCGTCGTCGAAGAGATCAAGATATCCTCGATGTTGGCGAAGATGACCACGAGTTCCTTGTCGTCCAGCAGGTTCATCAGGTTGGCGTAGAAGACCTGGAAGCGGAAAGAGGAAGAGATTAGCTCCGAGGAAGACGCGACGCGACGAAAGGACGAGAGAAAGCTTGCCTCGACAATGAGCTGGCAGTCTCGGACGTAAGATCCTTCGGTTGAGATGAACTCGAACATCTGGAAGGGACCGCAAAAGAAGACGAAGGGTCAGAAGAGGAAAGAACGCACAGGCAAGACAACGAAATCGAAAACGAGAGACTCACCGCCTCCTGCCTCTTCCTCTCCTTGTCCTCAATCGACGACAAGACGGTTGCATCTCCCACCATGCTCGACCAGTTCTGTAAACAACCCAAAAACCAGAATCACGGTCAGCACGCTGCTCGTCCCATTCTTCAACCAAGAAAAAGAGAAAAAGGAAGCGAGGCGACTCACACTCCCCATAGCAGGACTGGACGTCCTGTTCACCCCTCCAGCAGTCCCCCCTCCTCCTCCCGTAGGCATCGGACTCCCAATCACTAACGAGATCGGTCTTCTCGTCTCCTGAGCAGCACTCGGTGCACCTACGATCCCCTCCGCAGAAGTCTTGATCCTTGTCATCAACTGACTCAACCTCCCTCCCTCCCCTCTCCCTCCTCCAAGCGACGAGATCGGCGACGGCGGTGGTAGAGGTGGTGAAGGCGAAGTTGACGAAGATGGGTAATCGACGACGATGGTAGGAGCGGGAGAGGGGGCGACGAGTTGTTCCTTCTTGAATTTCTCGTACCGATCGAACGCGTCTTCGACTCGCACGGGAGGAGGAGCTTCTGGTGAGGGTGAACGAGGAGGAGGTGATGGGAGCGGTGGCGAAGGAAGAGAAGAGGAAGGTCGTGGGGGAAGAGGTCGTTCGATGGTCCCTCCTCCTCCGTCCGAGATGAGGGAGATGGTCGATTGAGGTCGTCGAGCTGGAGGAACGGAAGGCGGGGGTCTCCGTCTTACTGGTCGAGGGATGTCCGAAGGTTCAATCTTGATGATAAGACCTGCTGCTTCAAGAACCCTTTGACGCTCAGCCTCTCGTCGTTTCCTTTCCTCGACCTTGTCGGCGTCGGGAACCACGACGGTCGCGTCCGGATCCTCGTCCATGGCTGATTCGTCGTCTGAACTGTCGTTCTCCGAAGATTCCTCGGCTTGGGAAAGTGTAGCGAGCTCGATGGAGGGGGTGCTGGAATGTCGGTAGATCGAGGTGGGTCGAGGGACGGGAGGCGCTGCTCGACGATGCTCCTTCTCCAACGACGGGGAGGGCAAAGGAGGAAGCTGCTCCTCCTCCTCCTCGACGGGTTCAGCTTGAGGTGGTAGTGGATTATCCTCGACCTTGGGTTCTGGCTCTGGAGCAGCGGGAGGAGGAAGGCTTGAAGACGAAGGACCGGTCGCGTCGTCCTCCGGATCCATCGACGAGTTCTTGCGTTCATCTGAGTGTTTTCGCAAGGAGAGACGTGTAGTATCGAGATAGAGATTGAAAGCAAAGCAACCAAAGAAAAGAAAGAGAGGGAACTTCAGCCTGCGCAAGAAGAAAGAAGGGTGAAAGAAAAAGGGCGTAAACGAAGGTGTTTGGTTGTTGGAAGAGGTGTGTGTGTGTAGAAAACAGAGGAGGGCGAGTACTGACCTGAAATCTCAAGGTACGAAGCCGGTACCAAGAACACGACTCCATCGTTGACGGCCTTCCACCAGGACTCGTCCTCCTGATCGACGATGGTGAGGACGTCTCCTTCGGTGAAGGGGAGTTCTTCGGCGGTGGTTCCTTCGTACGAGTAGAGAGCTTTGGCTTGGATGACTGAAGAGCAAAACGGGAAGAGGGGAAAGAGTTAGTCCGAAAGAGATATAGAGGCAAGAGCGTAGGAGAGGAAGAGACTCACTCGTCGAGATCTCAACGACGTAAGACGAAGGGAACCATCCTGATCGTCGATCCTTGAGGAGCGTTCCGTAGATCCAGGGAGACGAAGGATCCTTCGCAGGGTGGGCGTCGACCATTTGGTTCTCGAGGAAGGCTACATAATCGCGTTCAAAGTTGAAGGAAAGAGTCAGAAAGGAAACGATAGAGACGCGTTGAGGAACAGGTCGAACTCACACAAATCCTCAGGCCTCTGGCCCTCGTAGGTGTAAAGCGTTCGAACCTTCAAGGACTTCGACAGATCCACCGCATCGAGAGGATCCAGCGGCTTCTCGTCCTCCTCCTCCGCCTCCTCGATCTGCGACGAAAGAGCAGGAGCTTCTGACGCGTGCGAGACTCCTCCGTTGGCGGCGAGACCTTGGTACCAGTCGACCGATTGACGGTTGGGGTTCGACTCGACTCTTTCCTCCTCCTCCTCCGGTTTGGAGACGGAGACCGTGGGAGCGGGAGGGGAAGGAGGGGGAGAGATCGCTCTGGGGACGTCCGAAATGTGAGAAGGAGGAGCGGCGTCTCCGATGACGTTTCCAGCGATTCCCTTCGACTCCTTGGTGACGGCTTTCTTAAGTTTCGCACCTCCTTGGATGGAAGCGAAGAGGGATCCTCGGTTGGCGGGATCGGCGGATCCACCTCCCAACGCGGCGAACATGGGGTTGACTCTCGGAGGAGCAGCGGCGGCGGCGGCTGGAGCTGGGGAGGAGGAGGTGGAAGGAGGAGCTGGGGAAGCCGAGGGCGAAGCAGCAGGGATGATTCCTCCAAAGAGAGCTCGAGCGAGTTCGTTCCGTCGGTTCTTGGCGGTATCGTAGTCCGAATCGCTGTCGGAGTCGTTCCCCTTGTCCTCGATAACGTCCCAATCCTCCTCGGGAGGGGCGACGTAGGCTGACTTCTTCGGGGGGGCTCGAGCGATGGGAGCAACGATGGGAGTGGGAGCCTTGACGGGAGGAGGAGCTGCTGGAGTGGGTTCGGCGGCGGCTGGCGGAGTGGGCTTGAAGAAGGGGTTGGAGGATCCGACGGGAGTGGAAGGGGAGGATGCGGAAGCGGTGGGAGTTCCTGCTGATGCTCCTCCGAGTCGGTTGAAAGGGTTGTGCTTGCCCGTGGTAGCGACGGGAGGGGAGACAACCTCGGGAGCAGCTGGAGACTCGGCTGGAGGAGGAGGAGCTGCAGCAGCGGCGGCTGACTTGTTGGCGAAAGCGGATCGACGAGCGTTGAACTGTTCCTCTGCGAGACGTTCCTCCCCCTCCTGCCTCTCGATCTCGGCCATTCGAGCAGCTCGATCGGCAGCGGCCTTCTTGAGTCTCGCCTCTCGTTCCATGAGTCGTTCCTCCTCTGGATCGACCTCCTCGGGTTCCGACGCGACGGCGACGGGTGCTGGAGCGGGAGCGGGAGCATGCGGTTTCGACGGAGGAGGAGCTGGCTTCTTCAATGCCGACCGAGGTTGAGGGGGAGGAGGAGCACTCTTGAGAGCTGATTTGACGGGGGAGGGAGCTGAAGCTGCTGAAGGAGCGGCGGTAGGGGGAGTGGGTTTGGGTGGCTCTCCTCGACCGGCGCGTTCTCCCTCCAATCGAGTCTTCCGAGCGTTCTCCTTCTCCGCTCGATCGGCCTCAGCCTTCTTCGACTGCTCTTCGGCTTCCTTCTTCTCCCTCTCGAGTCGTTCCTGGACGCTGTTGTCGACCGTTTCCTCGGAGGGAGTAGGAGCGAGACCGAGAGCTCGCATTCGATCCTCGATCTTCTGCTTCGCCTTCGCTCGAGCCTCCTCTCGACGTTGTTCCGGAGTGAGGTTCTTGGATGCTGGAGCTGGCGAGGGAGCTGAAGCTGGAGGAGGAGGAGGAGGAGCGGCGAGGGAGTGGGCTGGAGGAGCGGGTGCTGGAGGAGGTGAACGAGTGAGACGATCTCGATCCCTGTCCGAGCTTGATCCGTATCGGTCGTTGCTGGAACGGTAGTCTCGATCTCTCGAGCGGTCGTCCCTATCTCGAGACCTTGAGCGTTCCCTCTCGAAGGTTCCTCGAAGGTATCCCTTGTCCGGATCCTCTCGTTCCCGCTCTCGATCTCGTCCGTACCGGTCGTCCCTGTCGTCCTCTCCGTATCTCCCTCCGTATCGGTCGTTCCTCCTATCCCTAGCCTTCACACCATCCCTCTCGTCCCTCCTCTTCCTCTCGTCTCGCTCCTCGATCCGCTTCTCGAGATCAGGAAGCTTCTCGTGGGAGAGGAAGAGGAGCTCTCGTTCGAGCTTCCTCCTCTCCTCGTCCTTCTCGGACGACCGACGACCGCTCGAGACGTGATCGATGTCCTCCCTGACTCGACGAACTCGGTAGCGAAGATCCTCCATCTCTCGGTCGAGAGCCTCGTCCTCGTCCGTTCGAGCGTCCGAGGCAGAGATTCGAGAGTCGAGGAGGGACGAGGTGCTTTCGAGCTGCCTCTTGATGTCGGAGAGATCGTCTGCTGCTGATTCCGCTCCTGTTCGAACGGACGCTCGGTCGAGATGACGGCTTGAGCTCTTGTAGGTTTTGGCTCCTCCTCGATCCTCGTCGTGCTTGTAGACGGTTCCGTCCTTGCGAGAGTTGGCGACGGGACTGTTGTTGAAGCTTCGAGACTTGGCGTACGACTGAGCTCCGAACTCGTCTCCCGAGGTGGAACGGGTGTTGGTGTCGTTCTTGAGGAGGTTCTTGAGGAAGTCGACGTTGGAGTCGAGGTCTCGAGCGGAGGCTGGGACGAGTTCGGCGGGGAGGACGTCGGGGATGGGGTTTCCGTTGAGACCTGAGGCGAGGGAAGGCAGCGGCTCAGTTTTCGCTTCGACGATTCTCGAGGCAGAATAAGTCGACTCACTTCGGTAGATAAGACCCATAGCGACGTGGAACTCCTGGATGTTGAGCTTCCCTCGGTTGTCCATGTCGGCGAGAGTCCTGAAGGGCGGAGAAGGGAACGTCGGAGGGAAGAGAAGCTCGAGTTCAGCTCGAGCTCAATCGTAGGCTCCCTGCACGCATGAAACGAACTTCAGACTGAGACGAAGTACTCACCAAATCTTAGCCATATCGTCCCTGTTCAATCCAGACTGTCCAAAGACCTCCTGAGCAACATCTCCAGAGAGGAAGCCGCTCCCTGACTGATCCCAAGCTCGGAAGATCTGGTCGTAGTTCTTCTTCTCCTCCTTCGTGAGCACCCATGGGATCTTTGGTGTCGAGACGGCGGAGTTTTGGTTGAGCTAAAGTGAAGCAGAAAGAAGCAGAGCGAGAGTCAGCGAGAGTAGAAGAGAGAGAAGGAAGGAAGCGGTGTTGAGCGGGGAGAGTAGATGGGATGACGCACGAGATTCATCGACGAGGAAAGGTTTGCTGCTGGAAGGTTGGGTTGTTGGAAGACAGGCATTCCTGAGGATGCATAGGGCTGGCGAAAAGAAAGAAAAAGGGGAAGCGAAAAGAGCGAGAGAAGGAGGAGGGTTCGAGCGTCAGCTCCCATCTCGCCAGCTCAGAGAAGGGAGGGAAGGAAGGTGCGGTTGAGAGACTCACGGAGGAGAGATTTTGAGGAGTAAAAGAGGAGACCATCATGGCTAGACGAGGATCATGGTACCCTGTAGGCTGAGCTGTGAGAGGAGCTTGGAAACCTGTTCTCTGAGCCTGCAGCATGCCTCCTCCTCCCATCCCTCCAGCACCGGCCCACCCCGTCGCTTGAGGCTGCAATCCTCCCTGTTGACCGGGTTGAGACCATCCTGTAGCTTGAGGAGAGAGACCCATCCCTCCTCCTGAGAATTGAGCTTGAGTAGGAGGTGCGGAGAGGAAGGAGTAGGAAGCTGTAGGCATGGAAGGCGGAGGAGGACGTTGCTGCTGCTGCTGCTGCTGCTGAGGTTGCTGCCATCCCTGAGGATTCCCTGTGGGTTGGCCGTAGAGAGGCTGTTGGTAACCAGTCTGTTGAGGTTGCTGATATCCTCCCTGATTCCAATTAGGATTCATAGCAACCGAGAAGAGAAGAAGGGAAGGGAAGAAGGAGTGGGCAAGATGGCGTTTGAGGGCGGCGAGACTTGAGATTCAAAGGGTTCCCGTTGTTCTCCCTTTCTCCCCTCACCTTCCGTCTCGTTTCTCAAAAGTTTACTCTTTTTTTTCGTAAGTTTCAGCTCTCTCGAGTATACTGGCGGTCCTCTAGTATTTTCTATACTAACCCGCTTCGTTTGTTTCCCCCTTTGCAGCTCCTTCTTCTTCGCACGACCCTCCCTCTCGCCCCTCTCTCCTTCCCGTCTTCTCTCTCTCTCTCTCTCTCTCTCTCGCTCTACGCCCTCCCCAGAGGAATCCCACTCAGTCCACCAACAACCCGTGCAGGTCCCGACTTTTCAACTCCTAGAGACCCACAGCGTCCTACAACTTGAATCGGCTAGTTCACACCACCCGACGCCTCCTTCCCTCGCCAACACAACACTCTCGTCGACTTTCTTTCGATCCCAACCATCAAGTCGAAACACTTCAAAGCCTTCCTCAGACGCTCAACAGCAACACCAACAAGAGAACTCAACAGCATCCAGTAGTTGACCAGTAAGTAGTCCTTCCAAGCCAACAAAGAGTGAGTCCTCCTCCCCTTCCTCGCCCTTCCTCCCCTTCTGCTCCTCCTCTTGCAACCAAACGCGAACTTTTAGGGCTCCCAGACGAGCATATATGCACTCTTCTAGACGCTGACTTCTCCTCGTTCCTTCATCGTTCGTCTACAGATCAGCAAACCCCAAGCTAATTCACCTTCGACTTCAACTTGATCTCTCTCCTCCTCCTCCCTCGAACCTCCTCCCCTCTCGATCCTCCTCCATCCAAACGCCCAACTTCGACACTCACAACCTACCCGGACCCACCAACTCTAACACATCAAATCAACCCTCTTCAATAGCCATGTCTACCTCTCCCAACCCTTCCCGAATCGCTCGATCCCCTTCTCCTTCCCTCCCTCCTCCTCCCACCTCCGCCAAACTCCCTCCTCGTCCTTCCGCTTCGACGACCCAGCACGTCCCTTACTCGCGACAGTCCCTCGGTCCTGGTCTCTCCTCGGCCGCTCTCCCTGGAGGGCTCGTCAACCCTCCTGGCTCAGCCAGGAACTTCTCTGGACCCGCGAGAGCGGTCGGAGGAGGAAGACCCGTCAGTGAGATCCTTGGTGGTGGATTGGGAGTCCCTGGAGGAGGAGGAAACGCGGATATGAGGAGCCCTGAGGGTGAGTGCTTTTCTCTTCGTGTCTAGAAGCTCTTCATGTCAGGGATGAAGCTTCGAAGGGAAGGGAGGGAAGAACAAAAGCGGATGAAGCTGACGGCCCGATCGTTCGATCTTGCTTTCTTTTTGTCTCCTTCCTCCTTTCAGCTGAGGCTATCGACCGATGGTTCCAAGATCTCGCTTCCTACGAGGTCACTCTTGTACGTTCATTCACTCTCTCGACCACCCCCGACGACGAAGCTGATCGAAATCGATCTACTTTTGGCGTTTCTCTAGGAGGAGATGGCTGCTGCGTCCCTCGACCAGAACTTCACCGAGGAGCTCAGTGCTATCGAGCAGTGTGAGTTCAGGCTCTCTCCCAGAATCTCTTCGACCTTTCTTCAAGGATGTAGGCTCTCTCGCTGACCTCGTTCCGTCCCTATCTTTGGTCTTCCTCCTCCTCCAGGGTTCCGAGTCCTCTCCGAGGCCGAGCGAACTGCCGCCCTCTACTCGCTCCTCCAGCACTCGACCCAGGTCCAGATCAGGTTCTTCATGACCGTCCTCCAGCAGATGGCTCGAACGGATCCCATGACGGCTCTCCTCTCGCCCGCCATCGGAGGAGGAATGCAGGCTCAGATGGAAGCCAAGCTCGCAAACCTCAACCTTCGATCTCCCAACCGAACCTCGTTCGGAGGAGTCCCTCCCTCCGCTACCAGGGATTCCTTCGGAGGAGGAAACGACCACCCTTCCTCGTACCTCACTCCCGAGTCCGCTCTCGCCAACGCAGGCGAAGGTCCCGTCGCTCCCTCCCCTAGGTCGGCCTCGTCGTCGTCCGCCAACAAGGCCTCCCACCGAATCTCCGCTCCTGGAACGCTCAACTCCCTCTCGCCTTCGTGGGCTGGAGCAGGTCAGCTCGATCAGGTTCTCGAGAGAGGTCCTTCGCCTTCCGCTGAGTCGGTTTCGTCGGCGAGGAGCAACCTCAACAACGACGTTCGACCCAAGTCGACCGACTTCACGGGACTCGCCAACGGTCCTCCTGGATCCGCTTCCTTCGCTCGATCCTCCCCGAGGTTAGGCAACAACGGGAACGGGAACGGAGCCGGAGGAGAGGATGCCTTCCCTCTCAGTCCTAACGGAGTCGGAGGAAACTGGGCAAGCATGGTCAACACTCCCGCCGTCCCGATGTTCGCGACGAACCACTCGACGATCCAGGATCACCCAGCCTTCTCCTCGCTCGCCAGCTCGGTCCCCAAGCTCTCCGAGGCTCCCAAGCGACGATCGTCGGCCAAGATGTCGATGGGAGGAGGTGGAAACAACCTCTACAACGAGGACGGAGAACTCGTCGGACAGAAGTCGGCGCAGCAGCAACAGCAACAACAGCAGCAGCAGCAGCACGTCGGACGAGGACTTCAGAGCCCTGGAGCTCTCGGAGGAGGCTTCCAAGGACCCGGAGCTGGAGCCTGGTCTCGATCTCCTGGACTCGGAAACGACCACCTCGGAGGAGGATTCCCCAACAACTTTGGACTCGGAGTCGGAGGCTTGGGAGGAGGAGGGTTCGCTGGTCTTGGATCCCCTTCCCCTTCGGACATCGCCTTCCAGATGTCTCAACTTCAGCTCCAGCAGCTCCAACTTCAACAGCTCCAGCAGCTCCAGCAGCTCGGAGTCGCCAACAACGGAGGGATCGGGATGGGCTTGCCCATGATGACTGGTTTGGGAATGGGGATGAACGGTCCTGGTGGACTCGGGTTCGGACAGGCGCCCAGGAGTGCGTCGTTGAGGAGTCAGTCGGGTTACAGTGCCAACGGTGCTGGAGGAGGGAAGAGGAGTCCGATGATGGGGATGGGAGGGAACGTCAACAAGAGTCCTTCGCCTGGAGGAAGGAGGGAAAGCTCGGGAGTTGGAGCTGGTCCTGAGGAGGATACCGACATCAGGGTTCTCGAGGATATCCCTCAGTGGTTGAGGACGTTGAGACTTCACGTGAGTTTGGGTTGCCTTTCGTCTTTCTTGAGGACGCGTCTCCCGAGCATCGAGCTGACTCCCTTCTTCCTCTTTCTTCTCCTCTCAGAAATACACTCCCAACTTCGAAGGAGCCAAGTGGAGGGACATGGTCCTCATGGGAGATTCCGATCTCGAGGCCAAGGGAGTCGCTGCTCTCGGAGCTCGACGAAAGCTCTTGAAGGTTCGTTTCTTGTCCCTCTCTCTCTCTTCGTCCTCCTTCGTTCCTCCCAACTGATTCGTTTCTCTTTTTCGCCTTCCTTTCAGACCTTCGAACTCGTCCGAGCCCAGTACGGAATCGCCGAACCCGCTGGATCGACCGCCAACGGAGGAGAGAACGCTGGAATCGCTTCCTCCGCCTCTGGAGACGACGAGGACTTCAAGCGATAAGATCCAATTCCAACCTCCACCACCTTCACCATCACCCTCTCTCTCTCTTTCGATTTCCCAACCTCGCCGGCGAACCTTCTTCTCTCCATCCCAACCCAAACAATCGCCGGTCGTATACCCAACCGTTCTCTTTCTCCTTCTCGATCACTTGCCCGTTCCAAAGCATCGGACAGTCGCAGCTAGTTCTCGTCTCTCTCTTCTCTTCTCTCTCTAGTAGGGTTTCCTTTTTCCTCGTTCCTTCGACGGTTCATGATCGTACCCTCGTAACTCACACCCCTTTGGTTTCGTTCTCGTTCTCGTTCTCACTTTTGATTAGGCTTCTTTCTCTCTCCACCTCTCCATCTCCATACTTACGACATCGCTCTCTTCCTTCCCATTTTCTTTTCTACCTACTCTCTCTCGCTCGCATACATCAACAAACTCCGAGCGAGAGCCGAGGTCTTTCATGCCTTCCTCTTCGTTTCGTCGTGCTTTCTTTCCCCTTTCTTCGCTTGTCTCGTTTGTGATTGATATCTCGCTTTTCCTGCTTCTTCTTTCCCCGCCAGTAGTATCATCACCCTTTTCACTTCGGTCTCCATCTTTACTATATTGCTATGTTTCTTCCCTCTTCTCACTCTGTTGAGTCTTGAGACCGACGCGTCGTACGGATCTTCGTTCCTCCTCTTGTTGTTCGTTCGGCGTGTTTCAGGTCAGGTCTTCGACACACACTCACCGAGGAGTAGGAACCTCACTTAAGCAGTTCGTCAGGCAAGGGTCTACTTGAGTTCGGAAGATGAAACGAAGGAGGAGAGTTGGCCCGCGTCGTTGTTGACGTTGACGATCGAGGGATTCGACTCGCTTCCTTCTTCTGTAGAACTCTCTCCCCACCTCCTCTCGTGTATACAATCTCGCGGAAGGTTTGCGTATCGTGAAGTCTCGGTTAAGCTTTTCTTCGATTCACTCCACGCACTCGAAGTTTTGAGAAGGAAGAAAACTTTGAAGCAGCGGTGAATTTAGCCTCGGAGGTTCCGACGAGAGTTGATCAACAAGCTCGTCGTTCCTTCCTCTCTCTCTCTCACCTCCTGACTCCATCTTCTCTCCTTCCCTTCCTTTTCGCCCTTCTCCTTTCCTTGATGCCCTGACGACTCCTCGCCTACTCGTACTCTATCCTTCGCCAATCTCTCTCTGTCTTTCGATTTGAGCCAGGACCACGAGCGGTTCTTGAGCTCGTTTCCCAAACCTCACCTCGCCTCCTCCCTCCCTTCGTCTTCGTCTTCGTCTTCGTCGTCGCCCTCCGGTCCTCGTTCAAATCCTTCTCAAACTAGGTCAACTCCTCGCTTCTCTATACTCTCTCCGCCGGTCGGTTCAATCGCTTTCGGTCAACTCCTCCTCCTACAGGCCAGCAAACGAGAAGAAGGAAGGAAACCAAACCTCAAACACAAGCAACCAAACCAGCCTGCCCTTCGTTCCTCGTTCTTCCTCAAGAAACTCATTCAACTCGAGCTGAAACTCGCTCGCCACCTTCGTTAGTCAACTCTCTACCTCCCTGTAAGTTCAAATTTTCACTTCCCCTTCTTGTAACGATCCAACGAAGAGGTCAAAGCTGACGACTACCCCCTTGACATCCCTTGTTTCCCTTCCTTCAGCCCTCCCTCGTTCTTCGTCGTCCTCTGGGCTGAAATGGGTGGTCTCTCTTCCTACTTCTTCCCAACTTCCTCCTCTACCAACAACCTCACTCGTTCCACGACCATCACTTCAGAAACCTCTACTCGATCCTCCACCTCGTCCCATCATGGAACTTCATCAACAAGGTCCTCGACCTCGACCCTCCCTTCCTCCTCCTCCTTCTCAAACCTCATCGACGCAGCAAAGGATTACGTCTTCGGAGAACCAGCAGTCTTCTATCCACCTTCAAATCAGGCCAAATCTCTCAGGGAGGCGAAGGAGGATCTAGGGGACCTGGAAGCTGGAGTAGGATGGGCAAGCGATCAAGGAGGAGGAGGGTTGTTGGCTCGAAGGATGTCGGTTGGGTCGAGGACGACGCCTTCCTCGAGGTCGAGAGCTTCCTCAACAGCTTCCAGCACCTCCTCCGTCGCAGCTATCGTCTCCTCGAGCTTCAGTAGAGCTCAAGCAGCAGGGTTCTCGTCGTCGGACTCGGCAGAGGAGGAGACGGACACCATTCGAGGGAGAGGGAGGAGGAAGTCGATCTCCTCCAACCACCCTCCCAGGATTTCCTTCGCCGACACCGTTCGAACTCATCGTCGATCTCGCTCAGCAACTCCTTCGGATCGAGGACGTCTACCTCCTTCGGCTTCGTGTCCAACAGGGTTCAAGCTTCTCTCCCCTCTCCCGGAACTCCCACGATCTTCCAACCGGAGCGTCGACTCGAGAGCTTCCTCGACGTCGCCTACCTCTACGATCCACAGCTTCGGAGGAGAACCGTCGACTCCTACGCGTCGGAGACCCACTAGTCCATCGGTGAAGAGCTCAGGGACGTTGACGGAGGGAGGGGAGACGGACGAGGAGGAGGAACAGATGGGAGGGAGAAACACGTTCGAAGGGAGAGGGAGTTTGAAGTTTACGTTCGGAGGAGGAGCCAACCAGAGCGAGTTATCGCTGGCGAGCTCAAGTGGGAGTGGCGGTGGGAGGCCGTCGTCACCTACGAAGAGGTCGTTACAAGGAAGGAGAATGGTCGGGACGAGGAGCTACACCGGAACTCCTCCGACCTCAACGATGAACGCGTCCTACTCGACAGACGTCTCCAGAAGCTCAACACCTGTTCGACCTTCCCCTCCCACGATGGTCATCGAACTTGTCGTCCCTTCAACAAGTCCAATCCCACCGAAACTCGAACTCCCTCCTCTTCCTCGATCCACAACGACCTCGACTTTCCGTCCTCGGTCGCGTCGAACCTACTCCCTCCCTTTCGCTCCTCATCTCGAGCCTCCCTCCGCCTCTTCCCTCTCCTCGTCACCATCCACGGGTAACAGTTCAAGCTCGTCCATCGCCTCGGGATCCAACAGCAGCAGTCGCTCACCGTTCTTCGATCCGACGTCCAGTCTCAAGGCGGATCAACCAGCAACGACGCTCAACACGACGGCTCAGCCGGCGTCGCTGTCGACCTTCTCATCTTGGACGTTCCCGGAGGAAGCTAAGGAAGATGCACAAGGAGGTGAGGAGCAACCTCAAACGAAGCATCGCGTTCTCGCTCCTCTTCGGTCGTACGATCTCACTTCAGCTGGCATCCCGGCATCCTCCTCGACGATGTCCCTCCACCCTTTCCCAACCATCCCTCTCTCCTCCGGCTCAAGCTCCTCCGCCTCCGCCTCCCAACACGTTCGAACACCCTCCTCCTCACCCTCCCTCAGCTTCAACAGTCCAGGCCGAAGACCCGTCAACGTCGAACGAGCGCTCTCTCAACCCCTCCCTCATCACTCCTCACGATCCCTCTCGAAATCCCTCTCTTCCTCCACCTCCTCCTTCACTTCCTCCTCGACTGGATCCTCCCCTCCAACGATGGGTCCTCCGCCCGTCCCTCTCAAACCAGGAGGAGGTCTTCGAAGAGCAACCACCATCTCCTCCGCTCATCCGTCCTCGTACCACGTTCGAACCAACTCGAGGTCGACCTCTCCGGCTATGACGAGCAGTCCACCGATGATCATGGGAGGAGGAGGAGGAGGAGCGTCGGGGTCAACGTTCGCGTTCCCTTCGTCGTCGAGCAACAACGCCCTCTCCTTCAACCACAACCATCCTCGCCCTCAACCCAAACTCCGTCTCCCTCAATCCTACTCCTTCCAAAGCATCAAGGACTCCTCCTCCTCCGATTACCCTCCTCTCCCTTACTCCTCGCGGTCCTACGCTCCCAGCTCACCCTCCGGATCGTCCGACGCGGGTTCAGCAGCAGGAGGAGGAGGAGACCTCCCGTGGATCCCTCCTCTCGCAGGTCGAAGAGGGTCGCATTCGTCTCAGAGCTCATTGAGGATGGAGGTCCATCCGTTTGAGGATCAGCATCAATACCAACGTCCGACCGCGTCGTCGTCGTCGTCCAATCGAGCACGAGGAGGATCCGTTGGGACGGAAGCTCGACCTGGTCTTTGGAGGAGCGCGTCGAGTGCGGTGTCGTTGACGAATCTGTTGAGTGGGGGTGGGTTGGGGAGGAAGAGTAGTTTGAGGGAGTCGACGACGGAGAGGGAACGGAAGGCTGAGGAAGAGAGGGTGAGAGAGAGGGTTAGGAGGGAGGAGGAGGAAGAGGAAGAAGAGGAGGAGGAGTATATCACGTTTAGGAAGGGGTTGTGAGGTAGTTGGCGGGTTGGTGGGTTGGTGGGTGGGGAGGGAAAGGGGAGGGGAGGGGAGAGAGTCGCGTCGCGTCTGCGTTCTTCTTCGTGTGTATTTGTTCGTTTCGTTTCGGTTCCGGTGTCTCCTCCTACCCTAGTGCTCCCCTTACTCTCTTTCTCTCGTCCCGCCTGGCTTCGTTTCCTTTCCCTCGCTCGTTTTCGCTCGTCTCGTTCTCGTTCGTTTCTCGTTTTCTCGGTTTCCAGTGTCACGTCTGTGCTTTCCCTTCTCGTTCTCTATCTGGTTTCGACTGGCTCGTTTCCGCACATACCCTACCTCTGCTTTTTTTTTCTTACGACCTCTCTTGCCTTGCCCGTTTCCTTCTCATCGCGTTTCCTTCCCTCTGCTCGTTCGTTTCGTTTCTATTTTCTCTTTGCTCTCGGTTTCGCTTTCTCTCTCTCCCTCTCGGTGTACTCTGGAATCGCTTTTCTTGATTTATGTTCTGCTATCCTCGTCTACCTCGTTGGTCTGCTAGTCTTTGCTGAGGAAAGGACTGAAGAGCAGAAGTCGCGTCCAGAAACAGGTTGAGACGGGGCTGAATGACGACGGAGCTGAAAACGAGAGAGCTCTCTCCCTCTCCCTCCCTCTCCTCTCCCCTCCTTCTTCCCCCAAAACCACGACATCAACGGAAACCAACAGACCAGCCATGCCATACATCCTCTCTCTCAACTGTGGCTGTAAGTTTTCAGTCTCGTCTCTCCGAGCTTCGTTCAGCTCTCGTCGAAGCTCACCGCCCTCCTCCTCTCGATCCATCAGCTTCCTCCCTCAAAGCCAAACTCTTCCTCGTCTCCTCCCCTTCCTCCCCTCTCAAAGTCATCGCAACAGCTTCCGCTTCCAACGTAGGAGCCAAAGGCAAGAAAGTCGTTCTCGAAGTCGTCTGGGAAGGTGTAGAGGCTGAGCAAGGAGGGGAGGTCAAGATCGAGAAAGAGCAGGAGGACGTCCAGTGTGAGCTCAACGTTTCGGTCTTGGTCAGTCGGGGTTCGCGAAGTGGGAACTGATGTGTGAGGTGTGGGCTGTGGGAGCAGATACCGATCTTCCTGGGTTGGTTCTTGGGATTCTGACGGAGGGAGAGAAGAAGAAAGTGGACAAGGAGGAGATTAGATGGGTGACGCACAGGATGTGAGTTTCGTTCCTCTGCTCTCTTGATTAGGTTCGAAGAAGATGCTTAAATAGGTGGTGGTGATACAGTGTCCACGGATCGACTCACACGAAGCCCATCGTCGTGACGAAGAAGCATACGGGAGGACTCAAGGAGATGGACGCGTTGTCTGCTTTCGCTCCTCTTCATGTAAGCTTTACTCTATCTGCATGATTCGCACTCTACGAGATAATAATTTTCTGACTTTTCGTCTTTCTCTGTAATTGACAGAACCGTACGTTTCAAGTAGCAGCTGCCAGATCGACTCGGATAAGGGCGACGCGCGTCTCGACCCTGATCTTTGCTTCTTTTCTTCCACCTTTTGTCGTTCCTGCTTCTCAGATAACGCCGTCCTTGCCGTTGGATCCTGTCTCGACGCTCTCCCTTCTCAGTGAGTCGACTCTGAGCTTTCCCTCTTCTCTTTCGCTGGTTGACGTGCCTCTCCCTTTGCCTCTTCCCCTAATCTCCAGCACCTCGATCCTCCTCTTCGACACCATGTTCCATCAAACTCTCTCGAAAGAGATCTACACGTACGCTGTTCCCAAGCTGGAGGAATCCCAGAAGACGCCTGTTCCCTTGCGAAAGGTGAGCTGGACGCGTTCCTTTTTCTGCTCGTCGCGTCTTCTCCTCACTCGAGGCAACTGTCTTTCGTCGCATCAATTCTGGCTGACATGATTATTGTTTTCTCAGTACGGCTTCCACGGTCTCTCGTACGCTTCAGTCCTCCGTTCACTCGCCAGTCACCTCGAGATGGAGCAGAAAGAGCTCGACGTCGTCGTTTGTCACCTAGGAAGCGGAGGATCCGTCTGCCAAATCGAGAAAGGACGAAGCGTAGATACCTCGATGGGACTGACTCCTCTGGAAGGAATCATCGGAGGGACTCGATGTGGAACGATCGATCCGACGCTCATTTTTCACCATACTCCCGACTGCTCAACGAACGTTGGAGAGGCCGGAATGGAGGTTTCTAAAGCTGAGCTCGTGCTGAACAAGTGAGTTCACTGTTTGTACAACACTCGGCTGTTCGATCAGCAAGAGCGGGACCGTGGCGTTCCGATCCAGAACAAAACTGACGCGTCGTTCCAGATCGTCCGGACTTCTTGCCCTCGCTGGGACCTCCGATTTTGGGTTGATCCTCGAGAGGATGAACGACTCCTCATCTTGTTCCAAAGAGGAGCACGAGTCTGCCACTCTCGCCTACCAAGGTTCGTCCAGTCGTCTTCCTTCGTCCTGCTCTTCTCGGAACGAAACGAGGCTGACTTGCATCTCTTCCCTCGTCGTCGTCTCTCTCTTTCTCCAGTCTACCTCGATCGACTCCTCCACTTCGTCTCCTTCTACCTCTTCAAACTCCTCGCCTCAGGCTCAACCTCTCCCATCCACATCGTCTTCTCTGGAGGAATCGGAGAACGAGCTGCCCGACTGCGTTCAGACGTCGTTTCGAAGCTGGCCTGGTTGGGAGTAGAGGTCGACGAGGATGCGAACGAGAAGAACGGGAAGGGAGATGAAGTTGTGGAGAGGATTTCGAAGGAGAAGGAGAGTGGGGGAGGGAGGTTGAGCGTGTGGGTGGTGAAGACTGATGAGGAGGAGCAGTGTGCTCGGATGGCTGTGAGTTTTGTTTCCCTGAAGGGAAGAGAAACCATCCCCAACTGACTCCCATTTGCTTGATTTGGTGGTTGTAGAGGGAGGAAGTCGGTTGCTGAGCTGTTTCAAGAGAAGGAGAGACGGGAGCGGCCCGCCGTCTCATCAGTCGTTTCGTTCGAACCCTGCTTCGTATAGATGTCAATGACCTTTTCACGAATTCCGGATGTGCGACCACGTTCCTATATCTCTTTGGAAGACGCTCAAACATCACCACGCGTCAAATTTGCGTCTCGTCGCGTCAATTCTCCGGTCAAAGCAACGGGAGTCGACCGTCGTCGTCGTCTTCTCTCGAAGTTCAACTCATTCTCTCGCTCTCTCTCTCTTGCAGTTCGGATCGGAAGAGTGGAAACGAACTGAACATCGTACAGAACGAATCACGAGTTAAGAGAGAGAGAGATCGTAAAAGCCCAGTCGACGAAGGAGAAAAACGATGAAAGCCAGAGAAAGAAAAAGCGAAGTCAAAAAAAGGTGGGTGAGAAAGAACGAAGAACGAAAAGGTAGGAAGGGGATGGTGTATCTCGAAACCAAAAGAAAGGGGGGGTAGTAAAAAAGGGGTAGAGAAAGAGAGAGAGAGAGACGACTAGGCGAGGGAGGCATGAAGAGAAAAGCTAGAACGACCAGAGACCGAAGACACGAGGAGGAGATAAAGAAGGCGACGACGAAGAGGGCAATCTACTTCTTAGCGGCGGCCTTCTTCTTGGGAGCAGCCTTCTTAGCAGCGACGGGCTTCTTGGTAACGGCAGCGGCCTTCTTGACGGGAGCAGCAGCCTGAGACGAAGAGGAGAACGAGCAAGAGAGTCAGTTCGAGAACGAAAACGGGAAGAAAAAAAAATCAGGAACTAACCTTCTTGGGAGCAGCCTTAGCCTTGGTAGCAGTAGCGGCCCTGGAGGTGGAAGACTTGGTCTTGGTGGCGGTCTGAAGAAGGAAACGAGGAAGGGACGAATCGGGAAGAGGGTCAGCCCAACCGACGCGATGGAAAAAGAAATAAACGCGTCCTGAAGAAACCGAGAACGTACCTTCTTAGCAACAGGGGCAGCCTTCTTGGGAGCAGCAGCCTTCTTGACGGGGGCAGCCTAGGAAGGGAGAAAGGAAAGGAAAAGGAGGAGGGTCAGTTCACGCGCGAGGAGAGCGGCCCGATTTCGCTCCTCTCGTCCCTTCCTCTGTGAAACAAAACTCACCTTCTTAGCAACAGGAGCAGCGGCCTTCTTCTTGGGAGCAGGAGCAGGAACAGCCTTCTTAGCGGCGGGAGCAGCAGCCTTCTTCTTGGGAACAGGAGCAGGAGCAGCCTTCTTGACGGGAGCCTTAGCAGCAGGAGTCTTGACGGTGGCGGACTTGGAAGCAGAGGTGGGCTTGACGTTCTTCGACGAACCGCCAGAAGGTCAGCTTTGAGAAGAGAGAGAAGAGGAAAGAAGGACAAGGAGAGGAGGACTGACCTCCTTGTCGGCAGCAGGAGCCTTGTACAACTTGACTCGTCCAGAGATTCCTGAGGGAGGGAAGGAGAGAGAAAGAGGAAGGTCAGGACGACGCTTTCGAAACAATCTCTCCTCGTCCTCTGCGACTCGTCGAGGAAAAAGCAACTCACCCTTGGGGAGAACGAAGACCTCGTCCTGAGCTCCCTGGGCGATTCCTCGAGCGAGGTGTCCGATGTTAGCCTTGGAGGACATGTCAAGCTTGTAGTGGGAAGCGAGGTACCTGGAGGAGAGAAACAGAGGCGAACGGAATCGAAAGGACGGAGCATGTGTGTCAGTTTTAAAGCCTTCTCAACAAAGAACGCGTAGAGGTAATTAAGAAAAGAAACTTACTGCTTGATCTGAGGTCGAGAGACTCCGACTCGAGAGTCCTCCTTGGTGTCGATGATGCATTGCTGAGGGAGGAACGGAAGATGGAGCGAGGGAGAGGATGGGGAGGTGGAAGGGAAGGGAAGAAGGCGAGTCAGCTCTCTGTTGCTCTTGACTCTAGCACGCGAACGAAACATCCGATTGACGCGATTGAAAGTGGTGGGGGTGGATGGGAGAGATCTCCTCCCTCCTGTATCCGTTCGACTTCGAGAGAGACGAAGGGGAAGGAGGGAGGGTCGAGGGAAGAAGAGGAGGGAGGGTCATGGGACGGGGAGATTTGCGGGCCACTCTCCTCGTCCTTCCTCCCCATCACCTTCTCTCCCTCTCGATCCAATGCAGATTTCGTCTCGAAACAACTTGGAGGTCGTTCACAAGAGTCCATCCTCGAGACCACGCGTAAAAAATCACGCGATCAGGTCAGAGGAAGGAGAGAAACGAGCGCGAAGGGTGAAGATCCGCTTCTTCCACCGCCATCTCGTCCTCTTCTCCAACTCGCTCTCGTCCCTCCACCATTTCGCATGGGATAGTTCCCAAACTTGGTGAGGGTGGAGTTCAAGGTCCCATCCACCCTTAGAGCGAAGAAACAGAGAGAAAAGAGGAGTTGAAGGTAGAGAACGGGCTCTCCCCCTTTGAGAGGAGTGAACCCTCGCTCCACCCGATAGCCTCCCTCCCCTCTTTGGATGCTCGTAGATAAAGAAGGAGAGCACTAACCTTGATCATCTCGATGAACTTGGGGTGGGTGGGTGCGACCTTGGCGACGGTCTTCTTGGTGGTGGTCTTCTTGGTGGAGGACATACTCGGTTGTTGTTCGAAGAAGAAGGGGGTGAAGGGTGGGAAGGTTGCTGGAAGAGGCAAGAGAACCCATCCAACAGAAAGGACGTCAGTAAGAGAGATACTAGAGAAATGTATACGCGAAGTCAAGGAGAGAGAAGGGAAGAGAGAGGAGAAGAGCTTACAAGAAAGTTTGGTTTGGGAGGTTAAGAGGAAGAAGGGGTTAGAGGGGAAGGGCAGAAGGGAGGGAGAAGCCAAAACATCACTCCTCCTCCTCCTCCCTCCTCTCTCCTTTCGCATCGATTATCTAATTTCACAATGATGTGATAGATCTCAAATTTGCTTGACAGGAAGAAGAAGGATTCAATTCTACTTCCCAGCTTTCCTTTCTTCGATACCGCTATCTGGGAGCCCAGAAAATGAAGGACTGTAAGGGGGACAGAAGGAGCAGGCAGGGGAGTGATAAGGGCGTTCCGTTGTTTCCCCCCTCTACAACTACCCTACTAAAGCTCAGACTCTATACTCTTCCAGGATGAAAGATGATATGCGCCCCTATTGACTCATCCAAAAATCCGATCGTTTAAGCTCATTTTTCTCGCTGAACTCGACGCGACGATTCACCGCTCCAAAACCATTCCCCTCCCTCCTCGCTTTTCTCCCTCCTCCCTCCATTCGAGCATCTCTCGCCATCCTTCTTAGCCAACCTCCTCCAACAAAGCTCGCAACCTATACTCCAGCCCATAAACCATAGGTCTACGAAAACAAAATCTAACCTTCCTCCTCCTCTCGTTCCCACTCTAGCAGTCCTCCTTCTTCCTCCTCCTCCCTACTCGTCGTCGCAACGTTAAACGTCGAAGGTCCGCTACTTCGTCTCCTTCCTCTGCCTCTCGTCACAACCCCTCCCTCTCGCTGCTTCGCGTCAACCCAACTAGCTACTCCTTCAAACACCACCCACGATCCCAAAACGCTGAAAGCCATGGCAAAGTCTCGAGCGGCCAGCTCTCGCCAGAGAGGGTAGCCTGATCGTCCAGCGGATCGAGCGACGACGAGGAGTTCAGCTGCTACTGACGCGATGGGAGGGATCGCAGGGATTTCGTCGAGGGACGGGATGGCTGAAGAGTAGAGTGACGGTCCTAGAGCACCGCCGATGTTTCCTACAGCTGGGTAGAAGAAGAAGAAAAGCAAGGAAAGGCTCAAAAAAGGTGACACGCGTTCACGAGATTGGAAGACGCGACGAACCGACGACTGCTGCTGTTAGAGTCCCCATTTGAGGTGCTAGAGACGAAGGGATGGATACTGTTTGAGATAGGTATAGCGATCCGAGAGTTGGGGTGGCTGTTCGAGGAAAAAGAAGGAAAAATTAAATCAGCAGGACGCGTCGACGCTCTTCCCTTCCTTTCCAATTGAACGATCCGCGTGAATCGAGCAAATTCCATCCAGAGTATACGTCCCACCACTTAGAACAGCCTCAGGTCTCCAATTCAACAAAAATACAGGCAAGAATCGCGACTCACCCATCGTCACCAGCACTCTCAGCCCAATCCCAACCCACCTCCCGCCAACTTCTTCCTCCCACTTCATATCCCCATCCTTCCCCTCAGGACCCCTTCCCCTCATTCCCAGACCTTCCCAAACACCCACAGCCATCCACCCAAGCACGACCGTCAGAGCGACGACGCGCCAAACCCTCACGACTCCCTTCTTCCCCGCCACCGCTCCAACCCCCAGCTGGAGTACTCCGCCGATGGCGTAGATGAATCCTACAAGGAGGTTCGAGGTCCTCTCTGAGAGGGCATAACGCGATTGAAGGATCCGAGGGAGGAAGGCTGAGGGAGTTGTAGCGAGGAGGAGGAGAAGGTAGCCGAGGGCGGAAGAGATCGTTAAGGGTGAAAGGAGAGTTTCGAGAGGTGTCGGCAGGGAAGATTGATGTTTGAGAAGAGAGCTGAGGAGGGGGAGTCGAGCTGGGGAGAGTCCGTGGGTCTTGTTGGGTGAGGACGCGCGTGAGGAGTGGTGAGAGGAGGAGGACGCGTGTAGGTTGAGGCCTGGAGGTGGGGTTGGGAGGAGAGGAGGCGAGGGAGGGGATGGTGGTGGTTGAGAAAGAAGAAGGAGGGAGTGGAGATGGGGTGGTAGAAAGGAAGAAGTCTCCTCTGGGGACGAGGGTAGGACGTTGAAGAGGAGGAAGGCGATAAGGAGAGTTGCGAGTCCCTCTGAGAAGATCGAAAAGAAAGATGATCAGATCAGCGTGCGTTCTCGTCTGACCACGATGCTGGCTACGCTACAGGAGGTGATCGAGCTCACGGTACAAGAAGAGCAGCTGCCATCCTTCGAGACCTCCATCGCCTCCCTTGATCGGGAGGAGAGCGCCTGCTAGAAAGGATCCGAGAGCGAAGGCGATGGAAGCCGCGAGGGTGAACGAGGAGATTCGGACGGTGAGGTGTTTTGGTGTGTAGAAGAAGGTGAGAGAGTACAGGAATCCAGGGAAGACCCCGCCTGCGAGGAAGGAAACGAGAGACGGGAGGGAGGAGGTGAGCTCTTCGACTTGAAGTCCCAGCAGCGTTACGCCTCCTTCGCTCGTTTCACCAAGCTACCAGAGTGATCCCAGAGAGTCTCTGGAAGCTTTGCTATTGCGAGAGGGTTGATAGAGGAGAACTCACCCTCGAAGAGACCCAAAATCGTCCTCAGCCCAACAAGCGTCCTCCATCCTGGAACGAAGGCCTGAAGAAGCGTACAGATTCCGCAACCACCGATGAGGACCGACAGCCAGATTCTAGATCCGAATCGCTTGACGAGAAGGTTCGAAGGGACCTCTATGAGGACCAGCGAGAAGGTGAAGAGCGCTCTGAGGGAACGAGGACGGGTTGAGTCAGGTGAAGGTGCGAGCTCGAGAAGGAGAGCGCCGAAATAAACTCACGAAGCCAGAGCGTAGGCTTTTGGAGTGAGACCTATCGATCTTTCGAGCGAGGTGAGCGAGTTCGACATGTTTGATCTGTCGATGTAGCCTTGTTCGCCAAAAGGGGGGAGGAGGGAAGGAAGGGGGGAGGTCGAGGGAGGAGATGAGCAAGCGAGCTCGTTCAAGCCCTTCTACGACCTCGTTCGAGCTCGTCCAAAAGGGAGGAAGGGCTCACTGATGGTGTAGGCGAGGATGATCTATACGAAACCCCAAGAAAACGAAGAAATTTTCGGCGATGAGCCTCCTCGCTTCGTCGAGCTCCGTCTCCGCCTTCCCGTGCAAGCTCACCGGAAGCATAACTCGTCGGTCGAGCGCTCTGAGCAGCAGCTTTTCATCCTTCTCCAGCATGATTGTTAACGACGAGATCCCTCTAAGGAGTCGAAAGGGCGAAGAGGGAAGAAGAAAAAAGGGAAAGTTGGGTTGTTGGGAGTTTAGAGAACAGAAGTTCGATCGAGCGTTTGGTTCGTTGACCGTCTCTTTCCTCCCACTTTTGAGTTGATCCCTAACTTCGACCTTCCCTCCTCTCCCTCCCCCTCCCCCTCCTCTCTCTCGCTCTCTTCCCTCCCTCTCTATACTCTTCTCCATCGCTGGCTCGACCCCACCCTTTCGTCACTGGCTTCCTAGGGAAGGAAAGGAACGAAAAACGAAGACGGAACCTTATCGACTCTCCCTTGAAGAGATGGCCTCAGGCTCTTCTTCCTCTTACCACGCCTCCTCTTCCTCGTCCTCGTCGATAGCAGAAGGTCGGAATAATGGATCGAGGAGACGTACGATTCAACCTCCTTCGAGGTTTCGTCAGTCACCCGACAAGTCTACCCTCCCACTCCCCTCGACGTCTCAACCTTCCAACCTCGTCGTCCACCATCGACCGACTCCCCTTCCTACAGCAGCACCGACCAAAGCGAGATCGAAACCAGCCCCAGCTCTTCCTCTCCCTCCGACGATCAAGATCAAACCTTCACCCATGCCGGAGGAGGAGAACCATCGCTCCCTCAAGCTCGCCGCCACGGAGAACGTGGACCCAGGCTGGCCAACTCGACACAACAAGTCGAAGGTCGCAGAGGAAGATTTGAAGGACAGGATTCTGATGGCCGTATGCGCGGCTTTGGCTTCTATCGTGAGTCCTCTTTCGAAACCTTTCATCGATCCAGCGGGAGAGAGGAGGAGGGAAGAAACAACAGGGAAGAGGAGGAGTTCAAGGGCAGGTTTTGCGCGGGGGAGAGAAGGGGGTGGAGGGGAGGAGAGGCACGCGCTTGGTTCGCCCTCATTTACGAGCGACATCGAGACCCTTTTTCTAGCTTCGGAGACTGCTGGATGGGAAGAGCTGATCAAAAGTTTTTCATCGTTTCTCTCGCTTCCGTTAGGAGAACAAGGCGCTCTGCTTGCAAGAGCTGTCCGAGATCTGTGCGACGAAAGGATGGATCCAACCGAGGTGCGTCGTCCTTCCTTCTTTTCCCCTCTTGCACATCTCGTCTTTCTTCCGACGTCTTCCCTCGAACCTTTCCTTTTTCTTGGTTGCTCGACCTATCTTGCATTCGAACGAGAAAGCTGACCTTTCCTTTCTCCCTCTCTCCCTCTTCCTCTGCTTTCTTCTGCTCGCGTCATCTCCTTTCGAAACCCCTTCCTTGTCTTCCTTCCTGAACCTCCATCCGTCCTTCAGCCCTCCGCTCTCCGTCACCTCCCTCGTCTCCGCCGCCATTCGATCCCACTACCGTCGAACCTCCGTCGCAGGTCGTCCACCTCTCCTCTCCAAACACGTTCTCCTCGGATCAGCTTCGGAAATCCACATCGCTCCAGCTCTCCATCCCGACTCGATCAAGGCGGACAGACGTCCGAAGGGGACCGTTTGGTTCCTCTCCAGCGACGCTGGCTACTGGAACCCGTTCGAGAGAGCTCGAGTCTCGCATCTGCTCATGAAGGACGGAGAAGGAACCAAGACCTCGGGAGTGACTTCGAAGAGGAAGAGGGAGGAAGCTGCAGGAAGCTCGAGCTCAACGGTTGGCCCATCGACGACGGTGGGAGGAGGGCTGAAGATTCGTCTGAAGGTCCTCGGAGGTCTAAGGGAGGACGATTCGGCTCAGCACGATGTCTCGATGGGAGAGGATCTGGGAGAGGGAAGCAGCAGTCACTCGAGGTCGCTGGGATCGTCTTCGTCAGGAGCGGATCCTCGTTTGGGAGGAGGTCGCCGTCAACGAGGACCCAAGGATGGGTTCCCCGACTTTGCTGCTCAACCCGACTCAGACGACGAAGACGACGACCTCTCGGACGACCAAACTCCTACCTCCTCTCTACCAAACCACCCAGACTCTCACCTTCACCAGCGATCTCGCTTCGTCCCTCCCAAACGACTTCAAGCTCGCCACTCCCTCCCCGTCACCTCCTCCTCTCGTTCCCTCCCAGCCTCCTTCCACGGAAATCATCGACACTCTCATCAACCAGCAGTCGGAGACGACTCGGACTCGTCGTCGTCATCGGAAGGAGAGGACTTCCACGAGGCCATGCTCAGATCGGACGACTTCGCCTTCGGAATGGACGAGGATGGATCGGGAGACGGGAGTGGAGATACTCCTGCGACGACGCCGAGGGATGGAGGAGTGGACGGGTTGAGCGACCAGCAATCAGGAGGAGGAGGAGCGGTAGGGACAGGGAAGTCAGCAGCATCGGCAAGTCCGCCTCCTCGTCGAAGTCCCTTCCCTCCAGCACCAACGCCAGCCGAGGTCCTCGCAGGAGGTCCAGTCCCTATCTCGGCAGATCCCAACCACATCCCTTCACGAGAACCAGTCAACTCCCTCTCCTCCTCCGAACTCTCGGATTCCAATCTCCTTCGACATCGACTCGCGACGGCTCCTCACTCGCCCGTTCGTCCCTTCAACTCCGACCTCCTTCACCCCCAATCCGCTCCTCCGCCAGGCTCTCTTGCTCTCCCTCGAATGCAAGCCCTCTCTCCAACCCCATCACCCTCTCCAGCAATGCCATCGGTCCTCCTTCCTCACCTCCACTCCCTCCCATCCTTCATCTCCCACTCCTCTCCCTCCCGCCTCTCCTTCCACCAGCACCTCACCTCAGGAGTCGGTTCCGCTCCCAACTCGCCTTCGACAGAGACCAAGGAACAGGAGGAAGCCTTCAACCTCACCCTCTCGCTCCTCCCTACCGACTTCAAGCCAGTCATCCGAGACCATCGATTCGGAGAGTCCTCCGGAGACGAATTCGACGAGTCTGAATCGATCTGCGTCATCCAACCCGAGGACGCGTCCCCTCCCTCGGACGGCAGTGGACTCTTCGACGACTTCGGAGACGTTGGAGGAAGGGAGAACTCGTTGGCCAGGAGCGAGGACGATGCTCATCGGAAGGCAGAGCGATGGGCGATGGAAAGCTCGTCGGCGGCTGGAGGAATCAAACTCGAACCGAGCTCGCCCCAGATGATGTTGATGGACGAGGAGACGGCATCGCCCAGGGAGGATGGGTTCTCGAGAGACTCGTCGAGGGAAGGAGATGACGAGGGAGGAGACGACGACGAGGACGAGGAGACCGCGTCGGGTCTGCTGGCTGCTTTCAGAGGAGGAGACGACGAGTTGATGGACGACGAGGACGAGGTGGACGGGACGGAGGACTTCCTAGGACCTGAGAGCGTCGGGTTGGAGGAGCTCGAGAGGGTCTGGGGTGGAGGAAGACGAGGAGGAGAGAGGTGCTCTCCGTTCTCGGGCTCGGCCGGAGGAGGAGTCTTCGTCAAGATGGAGGACGTCGACGAGGATTCGAGGATGGAGACGATCGAGGAGATGAAGAAGGAGAAGGAAGCTTTCGCTCAGGCGTTGGTGGAGAAGGTCAGAGCTGCTACGGCTTCGATGCTGAGTCCGGAGGAGGTCAACGACGAGGAGATGGAGGATCTGCTCAACAACCCTTCGACGTCCACCCGATCCAGCAACAGCCTTCGACCTACCTCCTCCTCCTCTTCCGTCTCGAAACGACGCGTCACATCCAACGGCTCCAACTCCACCTCTCGACCTACAGCCCTCCCACCGAAACCGAAACGACGAGACTCCCTGCTTCCCAAACCTCTTCCCGCTCCCGTTCGACGCGACTTCGGACACAAGAGAACCAACACTGCTTCCATGATCGAAATGGTCGGGATGCTCGACGTCGAGGACTTCGACGAGATGGACCTCCTCTTCACTCCCGAGTCGGGAATCGGAGGACGACGCGCTGGATCCGCCGCCAGGAGATCCGAATCGGTCGACGCGTCGGGAATGAGTAGCGATGTCGAGTACCTCGGAGAAGGAGAGTCGTCGTCGATGTCAGGGATCCCTCCATTGGTGGACGTGGATTCGTTCTTCGCTGGTGGAGAGACGTACGGAGGAGGACCTTCGACTTTCGCGGCTCCCCAACCTCCCGTCGCCAGGCCTCTCCCCAAGAGATCCATCTTCGCTCCTCGACCTCTCGACCTCCCCGCCGTCCCTTCGATTCCTCAACTCGTCCAACCTCTCAAGCAGCTCAGTCCGAACGTGAATGCGACCTGCATCTCTGGAAGTGAGTTCACTCTCCCTCTTCTTCGCTTCTCTCTCGTCTCACATCGGTCTTCGTTCTTGTTTCTCTGTACTGACTCTTCGTTCTTCTTCTTTCCTTCCCTTCCCTCCCAGTCCCCGTCTTCATGTGCTTCTTCTCCAACGTTGTCCTCCTTCGGCGAATCGACTCGGAATACGTCAACATGTCGACCGGCCTCGAAGCGCTCGCCATCGTCGGACCTGGAGAGGAAGCGAAGAAGAAGGAGATCCTCTCGCCTATTCAGGATCACGTCGTGGTCGAGTGGGGAACGTCGGTGGGATCAGGAGTGAATGGGATCTGGGTCCCGCTTCAGGTCGCTCGAGGATTGGCGTTGAGGGTGAGCCCTTTCTCCCTCTCCTGACGACACACCCGCAGACGATCGAAACTGACTCTTCCTGCTCCGACCCGTCCTCTTTTATTGCAGTTCACCGCTGGAAGTCCGCTCCTTTCGACGTTCTTCGACTTGAGACTGGCGAACTCGTTCCCTCCTCAGCTCGTCGAGGTGGGTCTTCTTCCCTCTTCTTCTTCTCGTCAAAATCTCTCGTTCAACCTGAAGCCGACGCTGACTTCTCGTCTTCTTTTCCTCACTGTCCTTATCCTACCAGGCCGCCCTCACCCAAACCCTCCGCTCTCCCTCTGGCTTCGCCATCCCAACTCCTCGTCCTGCCGCTCCTCGCCCGATCAGCAAAGCCTCCTCCTCCCTCACCAACTCCAAACCCAACGGAGCGGGACCGTCTTCGCCGAGCTCCAAACTCCCTGGAATGCCTCGATCCAACGCTTCCAAACCTTCCTCACTCTCGACCTCCTCCGTCCCCTCTCCCGTCGCCAAAGCCAAAGCTTCCTCCCCGAAACCCAAGCTTAAAGCTGCACCCACCGCTTCCATTTCCTCCAACGTCGCTACTCCTATCTCCACCGGAACGTCTTCACCCAAAGTCGACGTCGAGGCTCCTCCCAAGCTCCCTAGAACCGCCATCGCCACCGCTGCGAAGAGAGCAAAGAAGGAGGCTGCTGCTGCTGCTGCGGCCGCTGCTGCTCTCGCCGCTTCTTCTTCCTCGACTTCCGTCTCAATCTCTACCAAGGTCAAGGCCAAGAAGGGGAAGAAGAACGGAACTCCTTCGACCACCGCCGGCCTGCTCTGGGACTCGGAGGAGGACGAGGAAGAGGAGGAGCCAGCCTCCAGGAGCATCAGTCCCGAGAAGGATTCCGCCGTCTCAGCAGATGCACCTACGTCGAGGACGACTCGAAGGACCTCGAGGGTTGGAGGGAGCAAGTGAGGGGGCAGGAGGGTCGCGTCGGCGTCGTGCTCGTTTCAGTTTCGTCTTCTTCTTCTTTCAACCTCCCCTCTCTTGTTTCGTTCTATTTCATCTCTTCACTTTACCTTTCTCCATACCTTACGTCTTTCCTCTCCTATAACGTCCCTCTCATACCGCCCCTCGTTGTACTTCTCTCTCCTTTTGCTTTTTTTAACGAACGTCCCGGTCTCTCTCCCTCTCCTCGCTGCCTCCTAGCTTTCCTCTCCCCCTCACCCTATCCTTTACGCAAGCTTTTCAATTATTATCAGTCAGATCAAACACCTACAAATCACTCGTCCTTTCCGCACATGTACCACTGTTTCTCGCTGCAACCTCTCCGTTCTCATCGTCTCTTTTGCTTTTTCTTTCTTTTTGTTTTTTTTTTGTTGGTGAGAGAGAGCTCAGCTCAAACTCGCTTCGCATGCCTCCTTTCCGGTCAAACCAGTTTCGTTAACAACCAAAAACAACTCTGATGATCATGGGTCGCTCTACACAATTATAACCACGAAGAGAAAGAGAAAGCTTAGTCGAGATCGATGTCCCCTTCGCCCTCCCTCGTCTCCGCTTCCAACTCAGCGAGAGGCCAGCCCGTCTCAGCTTGAGTGAACACTGTCGACCGAAGTTCCCGAGAAAGAGAAACGAGCACCTCGTCGCTACACCGATCCAAAAACGAGAAGGACGAGTCAGTTTCGACGCGCCAACCTCTCGAAGCTTCGCAAAACGCCAGCACTCACTTCACTCCCCTCATCACCCACCCGACATAATCCTCCACCCAAACCTTCACAAACACCTCGTACCCCTCCCCACTCTCCAGCACCTTCTTCATCCCCAGCAACGCCCTCAACGTGCTCTTCCTCCCTCCCTCCAACACGTCACAAACGTCCTCCTTCACCTTCGCCGCCAGCGCCCAGGATCGATAGAGCGGGTAGCTGACCATGCGACGGTAAGAGGCTCGAAGTACGGCAGGGATGGTAGGGTAGGCGGAGCAAGGGGTGAGGGAGGTGAAGAGCGGGAGGAGGGAGGTGAGCGTCCAGGGGGATTCGAGGGTTGGGTCCGAGAGGGTTTGACGGGTGTCGTAGGCTTGGGAGAGGAGAAGGAGGAGGAGAGGGTGGAGGAGGTGGGAAGGGGGCGTGGAGGGGGGGTCTGTAAGGGAGGGGAGAGGGAGGAGACGGTGAGACGCGTCGAAGGAACGAAGAGAGAACAGACACTCACATTCTCTGACCGGAATCTCCTTCAGGACCTCTTTCTCTTCCTCGGTAAAATACTCTTCCTCACTCACTCCGACAACCTTCCCTTCTCTCAGTTCCCTACTCAACGGAGCCTGCCACCTCAACACCTCCCCGATCTCTTCGTCGTAAACGAAATCGCCTTGGTAATAACCCGAATCGAACCGCTCGTCCTCCGCTTCTTCTGCTAGACGTAGACGTTCCTCGGGAGTAGTTGTTTCAGGGTTGGGACCTAGATGTTGAATGAGTTCCTCGGCGATGGGAGGAGGGTGGCGGAAGAGGGAGGAGTGGGAGGAGAGGAAGCCGTAGGGTTGGGAGGGCAAGGAAGAGGTGGAACCAGTGGGCTGGGAGGAGGAGCTGGGAGCGGGAGCAGATTGAGGGAGGAGCCAGGAGTTTGCTTCGGCTGTAGATAGTAGAAGATGAACCCAGAGTCAGAGTGGGGAACGAGCGAGACGGGAACGAGAGCGAGCTCACCTTCCAACAAGATCTTCCTCTCCTTCAACAACTCTTCCATCCTCTCGTCCCTAACCACCTCAGGCCCTACTGCTAGATCCTCGTCTTTGATTACAACCGGTTTCTTGTTGTTATAACTTGATAAGAGTCTGTCCATATCGTCGAGTCCAACAAACTCGTCTCCCTTGTTGAGCTTGGTCAAGCTCACGACCAACGCTCCCGTCGGAGGATCGTACTTCGCTGAGGAAGAGTCATCCTCGATACAGGGACCTGGGAGGGAGAGTCGAAGGAAGTATGGAGGGATGTGTAGGGAGAAGTGGGTGTCCTGGGTGTGGATTTCAATGTCGGTCGACTGGAGAGGAAAGAGAGGAAGGAGAAGGGGTGAGCTCGGGTGCGTTGCGAAGACGGAAGTTTTTCCAGAGGGGTTCAAGCTCACGTTTATCGCCGGACAGAGAGCTGTGATGATGAGAGACTCGGGAGTTTGAGAGAGGTGGAAGGAGGGAGTGAGCATCGTTCGTCGTCGTTGGAGGAGAAGGAAAGGAGGGAAGGAATGCGAGCTCACCGACTTTCGGGAGGGACGGTCAGTAACCCTTCTGAAGACCAAATTGGAAAGGAAAACCTTCTTGTGAGGTTTATGACCTTCTCCGCTCGTCGAAAAAGTAAAAATTGAGATGCTCGGACTCAAATTTGAGCTTCAAAAAAGGGAAGAGAACCTGAAGCACGTTCAGCCCTCGACTCGGAACCGTCAACCAACGCCTCGCTCTTTTGCTCGTTCGAAGACAGATTTTCCTCGATCGAGTCTCACCATCTTCTAGATTCCCAACTTCTCTACTCTCCAACAAATTTCCTCTCTCAAAAAAGACTCCGAAAACAGCGTCATCTCCCGCAGCGACCAGGCTCCCTTCGCCTGAATCCCATCTCGCTCCGACTCCCTCCAAACCATCAGCATCTCCTTCTCGCCATGCTTCGTTCTACTCTCCGCTCCACTCCTCGGGCTCTCGTCCCTTCCTTCTCCCCTTCTCCTCTCAGCATCGGATCTCGGCATCTCGCTTCTACTGCTCTCTTTCAAGTCGCCTGGGAGAAGGAGACGGTCAAGAACTTGAAGCAGGAGTTGACGAAACGGGGACTTTCATCGTACGTCCCTCCTCTCTCTCTCTCTCTCCTCCTCCAGATTGAGGAACTGCAAGTAGCGAGTTCTATACAGAGCTGAACTTTCTTTGCATATATATCTCGTTGATCATACAGAGTCGGCAAGAAGGACGTTCTCGTCGCTCGGATTACATCGGACGAGGCCTCCTTCCCTTCCTCCCGTTCTCTCTCCTCCTCCCCTCCCGCTCCTGCTGCTGCTCCTTCTCCCAAGAAGGTTCACTCTGATGGCCAGTCAGCCAAGGCTGGAGAGACCAACGAGGAGACCATCACCGCTCCTGGAACCGTCGAGGTTTCGTCCCCTGCGACGTCTCACGTCCCCAAGAAGGACATTTCGTCGAGCACTCAGGCTCCAGGACGTGAGTTTTCTCTCTCTATCCTTCTTCGATCGACAAGCTGAATAGAAGAGCTGACCCTTGGGTTGTTTTCTACGTGCAGTCCCCAACAACCCTTTGAACTCGGCGGCGAAGACGTTGGACGTCAAGATGCCTGAGAGCAAGGAGATCAAAGAGGAATCGGCTTCCATCGTTCGTCCTCTTTTCCTTCTTTCTTTACCATCTCTTCTCCAACACTTCTACGGGATTCTCTGGACTCGACTCGAATCCCTTCTCATCACTGACCTCTTCCTTCTCCTTTCCCTCAGCCCACCATCCTCGGTCCGGGCACCTCCTCGACCTACCCTCCCTCCCCTCCTCCCGCTCCCTCCTCCTCTTCCTCCGACGACACCCCGAAGCTCCTCACCACCGCCTCCGCGTCCACTCACCTCACTCCTCCCCGCTCCCACTCCCACTCCCTCGCCGACTCCCACTCCATCGACGTAGCCGAAGGAGTCAAGGACGCCGCCAACCGACCTCTCAACGAGCAGGAATCCGCCGGAGCCTACCTCGCTCTCGCCATCGTCGCGGGAGGATGGTTCTTCTCCTACCTCGTCGACAAGGTTTCTCCTTTGGCGAAGAAGAAGGTAGTTGAGTTGGAGAAGAAGGTCGAAGGGGAGGTTGAGAAGCTGGAGGCGAAGGCTGGAAAGTTGGTAGAGGAGGGGAAGGAGAAGGTGGGAGGGCTGGTGGAGGAGGGGAAGAGCAAGTTGGAGAAGGGGAAGGGGAAGGTTGAGGACGTTGTGGAGGAGGGAAAGAAGAAGGTCGAGAGCGGGAAGGAGAAGGCCGGGGAGTTGGTTGAGGAGGGGAAGAAGAAGGTTGAGGAGGGGAAGGAGGTCGTTAAGGAGAAGACTAAGTAGAGATGGAGCTGAGGAGTAGTATTGCAGTTGGTTGGGCTTGATCTTATGGTTCTCGACCTTGCTGTCAACTCGTCGGGAGAAGAATGAAACAGAGAGACGCGATCTCGAAGTTGCAACGAAATCGTCGAGCTCGCCGTCTCCCGTTTCTTTGGTTGTGAGAGGGCGAGATGGGGAGGGTTGAGGAGGCTTTGCGAGAAGAGAGAAGCTGGACCACGAGGTTGTAAAACCGGTTTGGACTGTGTTTGAAGCTGAGCTCGTGTTGGGGAAAGCGTGAGAAAAGAAAGGAAGGAGAAGCAGCGGATCCGGACTCGACGCGTTTGGACGAAGACGGTCGCCTCTTCTTCCTCTGTCTCGCACCCGCGATGAAAAACAAGCAGCTAGATGGTACTAGGTGTTTGGTGTTTTTTTTATCTGTGAGATTCTCGAAAGAGGGAGACTCGTGCTGACTTGAGTCGTTTCTCGTTTCCTCTCTCTTTCTCTCCGAAGCTTCTTCGAGCACAATCAAGATCATGGATGCCGTCTGGCGAGAGAGAACGAAAGAAGAGTACGATGAGATGGATGTCAAAAACGAAGAGCATGAGCTAAGCAAGGGAGAAGAAACGGAGAGTTGGGAAACATCGAGGGAAAACGAAGAGAGAAGATGGCGAGACGAGAGGTTCGTTAGGTAGGGGACGTGGATTCGTGAGCGAAGAAGGGAGAGATGAAGAAAGGCATTTTTTAAGACAGATCACGAGGCTCATTTCAAGGGCTGTAAGAAAGAGAGAAGGAACCGTCAGTGCGAGGAAGAGCAAGAGGAGACGAGAGAAAGGGACGAAAACTCACAGCCTCACACATCTCGCAGGTGACCATCCCAGCAGCTGAAGAAAGAAGGATAGATCAGTCTTCATCTCGAACGCGTATCACAAAGGAAAAGAAAAGGCTCACCGTTCTTGAAAGCTGAGGAGAAAAGAAGAGGAACGAGATCAAAGTCAGGACGCGCTTCCCTTTCGAGATTCGAAGCACCGAACCGAAAAAGTCGACTCACTGCAAGTAGGACAGATACCGAATTTTCCTCCACCGGCAGCAGCACCAGCCATGGCAACATCCTGCTGATCCAGTCCGAGATTCGCGTCCAAGTCCCAATCGTCCTCCGCTCCCGACGCCGCCGACGGTTCCCTCGATCTGTTTCCGTTCCCGTTCCCGTTCGCTGCTCTCCCTCCTCCCCCACCGAGACGAGTTCCTCCGAATCCACTGTTGCCTTCTTGACGTCGTCGAAAATCCGTGAAGTCGTCGTCTTCATCCGAGTTGTTGAGGAAGGCGTCCTCGTCGTGATCTTCTCCGTCGATCTGGATGACTTGGATGATGTCTCCTGGGAGGCAGTCAACCTCTGTTCGTACCAAAGAAGAGCGAAGGTCGCGTGTTAGACGGCTGAAGGTGGTCCGATGAGAAGAGAACGAGAAAAAGAGAAAAACAAGAGGGACGGAGAACGAACGAGAGAGAAGTTTCGAGTTGTCGTCCAGATCGACATCTTCACGACGAAGGGAGAGATGAAGAACGGTGGTTCCGAGTTTGGCGGCCATCTGAAGTGAAGAAGGAGTTTTGAGGGAAGATCAGCTCTGGAGAAAAGAGGGGAGAACGGTCCGCCGCGTTCGAGAGACTCTCACCTTCATCCTGCGAAACAAACGGATCATAAACGAAGGAAGCGTCAGTAAGAAATCCAGATCGAGAAATAGAGGAAGGAAGAGAACTCACTTGAACTCTTTGACAGTCGAATCCATCGTGATCGGGATCCTGACGAATCGAGGCTTCTTCTGTCCCACCGCTGTCCTCTGTCTGTTCGAATGCCTCGTCGGGAGGAGAGTTGGTTTCTTGGAGTAGGTTATCGAGCCAGTCTTGGTTCCGTGACCTCGGACGGGAGGAGACTCGGATCGAGAGCGTTCGCTGACGGTCTTGTTCTTGTTCCCTGGAAGACGAGGATCGTCTTTGGCTTGGATGATCTGGCCTCGGATGAATCCGTCTTGGAAGTCCTTCTTCCTGTAAGTGAGCGAGAGAGACGAAGGAGGAAGCAAGAGCAGTCAGCTCTCGGAACAAAGTGGGTCGAGACGCGACGGCACGGCGAACGAACCTCAATTTTCGACAGTCCACGCAAGGCGAAGGATCCATGATGGCGTGGCTGGAACCAGTCTCCTCGTTTTCGTAGAACTGAAAAGAGATCTTCGTCTCGCCTTGGTAGCTGATCGTCGACGAACGAAAAGAGCAGAAGTAGAACAAAAGTCAGCTCTCGCTTCGACGATCTATCTCCCTATCCGCCACCTTGGTTCGAATCCACTCACATGGCAGCAAGCTTATCAAACTGTTCCGCGTCGACAGAGGCGTATCTCTTCTCCTTCCGATCGTGCTTGTTGTTGACGTCGAAGTCGACCAGTCCGTGTTCACAGATGAACTGCTCGTTGTTGATTCGTTCGGGTCGACGATAAGTGGCAGGATTCTTGACCCACATGGCCCAGGATTTGAGGAAGTTGGGATCGATGATGGCCTGGAAAAAGAAAAGAGGAAGAAGTCAAAGTCAGCTCTCGAATGACGAGAGGAGCGAGAAAAGCGAGACGAACGAGTTCAGTGTCGCTGATGAATTCTACGTGGTCGAGGCAGTATTTGAGTTTGTTCACCAAGCCGGGTAGAGAAGCCTGAAGAACAAAACGGATGTGAGCCTGAGAGTCAGCATCGGGCTCATCCCCCAGGAGATTGCGAGATTCGACGAAACGAACTGACCCTCTCTTCTTGAGCTCGTTTGATGTCGGGTTCAGCATCAGCCAGCCTCTGAGAGTCGGCAACCTCGCAGATCGCGCAGACGTCATCGGGGATACGGTAGAGGACCAAGTCGGGGAAGAGAGTTTGAAGGAAGTCATAGGCCTGCAAAGCAAGGAAGGAGAAAGGACGAGGAGTCAGTTCGTCACACGCGTTGCTCGGATTGACAGAACGAGAAAACGAGAACTCGGACTCACTTCACCTGAGATAAACTTCTGTTGGGTGTTCTTGGTAGCTTTGGATCCATGTTGGCAGATGGTGTCTATGGAAGGAGGAAAGCAAACAACCAAATCGACGCGTCAGTTCGCTCGTCCTCGCTCACAACTCCAGCGCCTCGATTCAAGCAGTGGAACGAAAACGATGACTGACCCGATCTCCAAGGTTCCTCCGTAGGCATCGGATCTCTCTCGTTCGAAGGATCGAAGAATGCAGGCAGTCCAGCGCCGGTGAACTCGTTGAACCACTTCTTCGAGATGAGGTAGTTGGATCGATCCGTCTCGGCTTCGCAGAGGGCCTTGAGTTTGGTAGCGTCCTTGGGATGCTTGGCTCGGTAGGTTTTCGCTAGTTGATTCGAAAGGGAAGGGGAAGGAAGAGCGTGAGCGAGAGAAGGAGGGAAGGACGAGCTGAGAGAGAATTGGACGAACAGACGTAGATCTCTCTCGTACAGACTTCACAGACCCTCTCAGCATCCACCGGAAGAACAGGTTGGAACTCGCATCCCAGCTCAGACTTCATGATCTCGAAGGCGGTCTGCGAGAACGAAGACGAGTCGTCGAAGGTCAGTGGGATGCGCCCTTCCTCTCCCCGCTTCTTCGAACTCACAGCACTGATCTTCTTGAAAGTCGTCCCCGTCAGCGTCCCTGGTCTAGGATCGATGTTTCCGTGAATACAGAGCAACGAGTGGTTGAGGAACGACTTCTCGCAAGCCTGCTTGATAGCCAACTTCCTCACGTCCGACAGATCCAACTGCTTGACCTCCTCTTCCATCTTCTTCTCCTCGACGACGACCATGGGTACGTCCTCCTCCTTCGGTGCTGGACCTGCTTCTGGTTGATTTGGATCCTTCATGACGACGTCCTCGAGCTCAGGTTTCCAGGAAGGATCGTCGGGTGGTGGAGGAGGGAGAGCGGCGTCGGTGGGTTCAGTCTCGGCTGGGATGGCGATGGTAGAGATGGTAGGGGAGTCGGTAGTCTTCTTTTTCGGCTTGATGTTGAGTCCTTGATTGGTCCATTCGACGAGAGATGACTTCTCGACGAGGTAGGCAGGCTGTGAAAACGAGCGAGACGAACAGGTCAGCGTTTCGTTCTCTCTCCTTTTCGAGAAAGCAGGGAAAGGAAGCTCACCTCCTTGAAGTTTGAAACCTCCCAGCAGTCGAAAACGGCAGTCTTCATAGCGTGAACCTCCTCGAAAGTCTGCTCGAGAACGGTTTGTCTGCGAGACGAAACGAACGAGCGACGCGTCAGTTCGAACTTCGCTCTGATAAGTGGCAAGGAAGTTACTCACCTCGCAGCCCACTCTTCACAATCCAATTGATGTTTGTCGTTAACAGCCTCGATAGCCTCGATGACCTCCTTGGGCGGAATGACCGGAGGGACGATGATCTGACTCGACGAAGCCGCTCCGTTCGTTGACGAGGGAGATCCGAGTGAGGACGGAAGAGTTTCTCGACGAGCGTAGACGAGCATGTAGGCATCCTTCGAGGTATGGTATCTGCGAACGGGAAAAATCAGAGTCAGATGAGAATGCTCTTGAGATGAAGAGAGAGAGGGAGAGCTCGAACTCACGGAGGTATCTTCGCGTCGTCGTCCGAGGGATCGAGATCGATGTCGGCCTTGACCTTCTTCGCCGTGGGAGTCTTGTCGTTCGAGATCGGTGGTGCTCTGTTTTTGGAGTTCGAAGAAGAGGGAAGAAGGAGGTCAGCGAAAGAAGCGGCTCGACAGATCGAAGGTGGTTGGACCACTCACGACCTCTTCGATCCAGTAGCAACTCCGTTCCTCTTCGCAGCTCTCGTCGTTCCGTCGGCAGTCCTCTCCATCAGGACGACTTCGTCAGAGGATGTATCCCTGGAATGGAAGAGGCAGAAAGGATCGACGCATGTCAGCTCACCCTTCTTCTTCTCCCTCTTCTCGAACGCAACGACCGAGGAAAGGACTCACCCGTTCTCAGACCAAGGGGCGCCGGTCTTCTTTCCCTTCCCTTTAGCGTTCGTAGTCTTCTCCTTCGGTTTGGGAGTCTTGTCGAAGTACGAATCGATGGTTCCCGTCTTGTTTGAAGCGTCGACGACGGGTCGGAAAGGCTTGTCCGTTCGAGGAGGAGTGAGAGATGTGATGACCGTGACGTTTTCGTCGTCGCAGTTGTACCACTTGTCGTCCCTGATGAAACGAAGACGCAGAAACACAAAGTGCAAGTCAGCTCGGGAAGGAAGAGAACAGGCGCGTCGACCGAAAGATGAAAGAGAGAGAAAGCGAGAATTGGTGACTCACTCCTCCCTGTAAACCTCAGCACAGTAATGACCCGAGTACGCAGAGCTTCCCTTATGGACCAACACACCCTTTAGATCGTAGATCGTCCCCAGTTCCTCCTTCTCCTCCTCCTCCTTCGACTTCTTCCCTTTCCCTTTCCCCTTCGACTTGGGTTTGGGAAGATATGACGCCATGTCGATGGACGAAGGGAAGCGAATAATGGATTTGGATTTCTTTCGAGAGAGGGTTTCGGGATCGAAGACGAATCGGAGGAGGGAGAAGTGGATGATCTGAGGAGAGGACGAAGGAGGTCATTTCAAGAACGGGTCGAGGCTGGAGACGAACGGAGGGAACGAACGGGTGGTAGAGAAGTGAGTTCGATCTTTCGTTCGGCGTCTTCGAGGCTGTCGCAGTGACCACAGTTGTACCTGAAGAGAGAGAGATCAGCGACGAGTCAACGTCGAGACACGGACGAGGCAGAAGAGAGCGCACTTGTTGTCCCCACTCAAAGTCTCAGCAGCAAGAAGAGCGTCGATCCTATCTTCCAGCTTGGCGTTCGGCTGCGACGGAAAAAAGAAGAAGATGTGTCAGCTTTTGGCAGTTCGACAAGAATGAGACGCGTCGAGCTGAGACGGCGACTCACCGTCATGGTCAACTCCAACTCCAGGAACTTGCTAGGTCGTTCACTCTTGGTCTTACACTTCTTGCACTTGGTCACGTAGGAGAGATCTCCCTCAAACTGAATGAGGAGAAGGAAGCAGGGCGCGTCAGAAAGGGCGTCGGTCGACGCAGAAGCCTCGCCTCTCGATTTCTTCGTCGAGACGAGTAAACAGATGGGAATTAAACTGACCTGATCCTCCACTAAGCTCTTGAGATCCTCGTCCTCCTGCTTGGCAAACTCCGTAGCGAGCATCGACATGAAGAGCTTCGAAAATCTAGTTTCACGAGAACGAAACGTCGAGGAAGATGGTCAGATCTCTCTCTCCAACTCTTTCTCTCGTGAGCCCGAGAGCGTAGCCCTCCTGTTTTTAACCTGGCTCGCCCTCGAAAGAGAACAATCGACTCACTCCTGAGCATCCTGCTGCTGATCCTCGTTCAACTCGAGACTCTCGACGAGGCCTTTGGGATCCCACGAGAGAAGAGCGGATTCTTGCAGACCGTAGAAGACCGTTTGGAGTTGATGAGATGGAGAGTTCTGTGTCGGTCAAAGTAAGAAGGAGGCGAAGCCGAAGGTCAGCTCGGACGCGTCGAAAGGGCGTGGCGAAGGTGGGGAGGGTGGAGGAGGAGACGGACCTGAAGAGTCTGGTTGGGTTCGACAGTCGAAGCGAGACGATAGACTGCATTCCTGAATCGGTGGTTGTGGAACCAGGTCTGAAGGAGAGCGGCGGCGTAGCAGGTTGCTCCGAGCTGAAGGATGTTCGGGAAAGGTGGGAGGGAAGAGGAGGAGGTGGGAGGCGAGAGGAGTCAGCTGTTTGAGCTTCGACGGAGAGAAGGGAACGGGAAGCAAGAAGGAAAGAGGACGAACGTTCTGATGAAGGGAAGTGGAGAGAAGGAAGAGAAGAGGATATGTTAGCTCTACGAACCGAAAGTCGCGTCGAGGAAGACGAGGGGAGACGGGAGAGACGGAGCGAAGGGAGGTGGGGAAGGGAGGAAGGATCGAAGCTCACCTTGAGACCAACGGGCACTCCTGGCGCACGACTGATGTCCATAGGGTTCGGACCGAGGAGAGGAGTCTTGAGGAAGGATTCGAGAGCTTTCTCTGTGATGTTCCGAAGAGCAGATGAGAAGTTCATCAGCGATCAGAGAGCTCCATCGTTCGACCTTCGCCACCACGCTCCTCTCCTCCTTCCATCTCCCCGTTTGACTTACCCTTGTCCTCCCACTGAGCTGAACCCAACCACCTCAAACAGTTTGGATTCCCTTCGCACTTCCTCTTGTTACACTCGGTCTGTTTCGGCTTCTCTACTTCGAAGCCATCGTCGGAGGAGAAGGAGTTGATGGGATCGTCGTCGTCCTCCCCTGAGCTGACCTCGATGGCTTCATGAGCAGCCTTCCCTTTCCCTTTGCCTTTGCCGTTGGGTTTGAGTTTGAATTTGGAAGATGAAGCGATGGGGGAGGATTCGAGAGCGTGTTTCGCTTTCGTCGAGGAAGGAAGGGCGGCCGAGCAGATTGGGTAGCCGGAGGAGGAGGAGAGGGAGGAGAGTTGGAGTCGATGGGAAGAGGAGAGATCAGAGACGTTCGTGACCGTAGGAATCCAGGCGAATCGAGGATCAACAGCTTTGGGAGCCATCCTGAGAAGAAGGGAGAAGGGTAAGAGAGAAAGAAGGTATAGATGTTGCTGATGGTTTGGAGGAAGGGAAGGAGAATGAGGGAGGAACACGTCGAGCTCACTTGCAAAAGCTCAACGCGATGCCTCTTCCTTCCCTCCCAACACCCAACAACTCTCAAACTCTATTTCGCTCTTCTTCAAGATGGACGAAATCTTCCGAAACCTGAGTCTTCAAAAAGCCAACAAAATTCCACTCTCGATCCCCTCCTTCGTGCAAACGGCTCTCCCAAAGCTGCCCCTTCACCTCCCGACCATCGTTCGGTCAGCTCTCCTCTTCTGGGCGATTCAAACCCTCTCAAAAGTAGTATCGCCAAAGCTGTCTAGGACGTATAGGACACTGGGGAGCAAGGTAGCCAACAGGTGGGACGCAAAGGTCGTCTGTGAGTTCGCAACAAAGCAAAAAGAAGGAAGAGGTCGAGCTCAACAAATCGCTGACCTTCCTTCTTTGCTTCCTTCCAGCCCTCTCCCACGCTCTCTTGATCGTTCCTCTCGCATGGTCGGTACTCTACGAGCCTGCTCTCGTTGCCGACGAGGTCTTTGGGTACTCGTACAAGGCTTCTCAAGTTGTGGCTATCGCCGTCGGTTCGTCCTTCTTTCTTCAGTCTCCTTCCTTCGAGCTCACCATCTCCTCCCTTCGAGCTCGTGGGACTCGAGTTGCTGGGACAGCTCGAGCTGACCTGATACTCTGCGCTGCAATCCTCTCATCCGTCTTCTCCTCGCTCAGGCTAGTGAGTCTCGTCCCTCTCTTCCATGCTCCCAAGCTCTCGATTCCGTTGGGGGAGGGGAGAGCTCGGACACCCTGGGCTGACCTCCGTCGCTCTTCCCTCTTCTTCTTCCCTCCTCAGCTTCATCTGGGACACTATTGACAGTGCTCTCAACTCAACTATAGGCTTCGTCGTCCACGGTACGTCCTCCTTTCTCATCTTAATTACTCTGGGCGACCTTGTCAGAGCTCTCTTCAAAAAGGAGTTGATTTCCGCCCGAAGGCCGATCTGATCCCTTTTCTACCTTTTCCTCCTTCTTCTAACAGGAGCTGCATGCCTGGCCGTCTTCTCTCTCTCTTACGTGAGTCTTCGAGTGTTTTTCATTTGAAGAATTTTGAAGAACGCTCGTGCGACTGGTCTTTGTGCGAACGAGGCTGACTCGACGCGTGTCACTGCTCCTCTTCCATCTTTCCGTCCCTTCAGCGACCTTTCCTCGGTTACTACGGACCTCGATTCCTGATGTGGGAGCTTTCAACTCCTCTGCTCAACCTTCACTGGTGAGTTCTCGCGTCTTGTCTGCTTTCGTGCTTCCTCCCTTGCCCGACCCGACTTCCTCGACGACGACGCGTCCCTCCCTCCTCTCCGCTCTCTCCCTCGCTCATCCTCTCCCCTCTTTTCTCTTCTTTCCTCTCTACAGGTTCCTCGTACGTCTCTTCTCCTTGTCATATCCTCTAATTTTACCGTCCACTCACGCCCAACTCTTCTCTCCTTTCTCGTTCTCCGCCCTCACAGGAAAAGACCAACCGATCCGGCTCCCCTCTCATGATCCTCAACGCCCTCCTCCTGATGGCCGTCTTCTTCTCCGTCAGGATTGTCTACGGGCTGTACATGGTAAGTTCTCAGCCATCTTTGTTCCAATCCGAACGCGTTCGACCGAACTGACTCTGTTCGTTCGCTCTCACAGTCTTACAACTTCTTCGAAGCTCTCCTCTCCCAATGGGATGAGATCCCTTTGGTCATGCACGGTTCGTATCACCCTCTCTCTCCCTTTTCTTCCGTCTCCCATCCCACTCATTCGCCTCGTCCCGCTCTCCCTCCCTCCCGCTCACCTAACTCCTCTCTCCCCTCCCTTTTCTCCTCAATGGCATTATGCACAGTGGTGTACATGTCCGGAAACATCGCTCTGAACGGTCTGAACCTGTTCTGGTTCACTCAGATGGTGAAGGGGATGGCGAGGAGGTTGAGGGGAGAGAGGAAGGACGCGTCGACGAACGGGAAGAAGGTGAAGTCGAATTAGGTTGCTTAGCGATGGACGGTGGGTTGAGGATGCGGTTGGTTGGGAGTAGAGGAGGGAAGAGAGCTGAGGGTCAATTTTAGCTTAGACTGTTTGTGGAATTAGAGTCTTTCGTGTCTTCGTTCGCTCGTCGTTTGCTGAGAGAGAAGGAGAGAAAGAGAGATCGTCGCAGGTCTTGCTGAACGAACGAAACGAAACTGGGTTTGGATACATCATTCTTATACTCGATCGAGCTATGTTCTACTGGTACAGAAACGACGACGACGGAGACGAACGAAGACGGGGAGCAAGAGAGAGAAAGAAACAGCGATGCAAGAGAGGGAAAGAGACCAAACCAAAGAAGAAAAAGAGGAGAGAGAGAGAGAGAGAGAGAGAGGCGAGACACAGACCAGCGTTTTTTTTTTTTGTGAAAGAGAGAGAGGGAGCGAAAGGAAAAGAGACTCCTGAAACCCAAAAACGAAGACGAAGGGGACGCGGTTGCGCGTCCTTCCTTTTTGTGATCCTCAACCCAGCTCATCTCAACTCGACTCGTCGACGATCACACCCCCGTTACGTCCATCTTCTCCGGCACTCCGTTTAGTATCGGAGGGATTCCAATCTTGGCTGCCGAAGCGTAGGACGAAGCTGCTTGAGCGGTTGCTTTGGGAAGGCTGGGGTCGAGGAGCGAGTCGACGTGGGACTGGACGGCTGTTGGCGAGGCGGTGGGTTGCGTATCGGAGAGGAAGGTGGAGCTGTTACTTCATCGAACGAAAGAAAAGAACAGCGAGATGAAGGTGTGAAGAGGACGAAGAGGGAAGGGAGGGTGGGAAGAGGGGAAGGCGAGTCAGTCTCCTGTTCGGGACGATTGGGAGCTCTTGAAAGAGGAGGAAAGGGAGGGAGGGTGAAAGATAGAGAAGTCCTAGTGTTGAGCTAGTATTCGAGGGGTTCGAAAGGTGATGGGATGGGAAGGGAACGGACAGTCGTTTCTTGTTCGGCAGGTCAGTGGGATCTGCGACCTGAACCGAGGAAGGATCGAGGTTGGCTGGAGACTCGGCGGTCTTCGTCTTGAGGTTCTGAAGATCGAAAGGAGGAAGATACAGGTGAGTTCAGCTGAGAGTAAAGAACCGAGGGAGCAAGAAAGGGAAGGGAAAAGACCCACCTTCGTCGATCTCGAACGCTTGAGAACCTTGGGTGCGGGAGCCTTAGCTCCTCCCTCGAAGACGTAGGCAGGGAGATCAGCACTGAAAGGAGAGAAAGATATGGAAGTCAGCTTAGCAAAGAGCGAGCTTGGGACGTCGAAGAAAAGAAAGAAGAAAAGCACGACGCGACTCACCTCTTGATGTGTCGAATCACAATCCCCATCGTTGCCTCCTCAAAGCTATCGATCATCTTCACCTGCTTCATGAAGTCGTTCGTCGGGTACGAGATGTCGAGTCTCCGTTTGGTCTTGTCGGCCTTGTCTCGAACCTTGATCTCGAGTCCGATGTAAAAGGTCATCGTCCAGATCGCTCTCGCTCCCTCCTCCTCCTTCCCTTCGATCGAGTCCTTCGTCCTAGCTCGCATTTCGTCCGTGACCTCTCCCTGAGCGGCTGCTCGGACCTCGTCCTCGTTGAGGCAGTACGTGACCTGCTCGAAGCCCTTGATGAAAGGATGAGCGATTTCGAGCATCGAGTCGCCAGCGTTCTCGAGCTTCATGACGAGTTGACGAAGCTTGGATTCGACGGTTCCGGACCATCGTTTGTGGATGTCGGAGCCAGAGGCGGAAGACATGACTTGGAGGTAGTAGCTGGAGGAAGGAGGGAAGAGAAGGACGAAGAGACGTGACGAAGAAAGGTGAGCTTCGTCTCGACTCGACGACCGAGGCCTGAGCGGAAGAAGGGGAGAACGAAACTCACCGATACGTCGAGAAGAAGTCGTGAGACTCGAACAGCTCACTCCAATCTCCTCCAGCTCCCGTTCCGTTCTGCGACCTGACGATGATCTTGTCGACGATGGCAGCGGCCTTCCTGAACTCGGAGGTCATGATGACCTTGGTCGAGTGCATGACGTTGTGGGTCGCACACATCGAGGGGTAGGCGGGAGTGATAATGGGCATGAGGTGGGATCGATCTCCAGGGTAGATCTGACGAAGGCACGAAGAGAGGCTTGAGATCAGGACGCGTCTTCGTTCTTTCGACGCGAACGTCGGCTCGAAAGAGAGAGACTCGGAGACTCACCAGAGGGTTCCAGACCTTGAGTTGCAGACTCGGAGGTCCACTCTCGATCTTCTTGAGGATGACGGGCTGAGGCCACTGCCAGGCAGAGTAGATGGCGAAGAATCGGCCGACGATTCCAGCGGCGAGAGAAGTAGGGTAGAGTTGGCAGATACGAGCTGTGAGCATGGCCCAGGCGACTCCTCCAAGGAATCCAGCGACGTTGGAGTAGATGGCACGACCTGTTTTGAGCGGAAGAGAGGGTAGGAACTTCAGCAAAGGACGCGAAGGAGGAGAGAGACGCGAAGGAGAGGAAGGACGAACGCTTAGCCCAGAGCTTGATAGCTCGGAGGGCATCACGGAAGACGTCGACGTTGGGAACGAGATGCAGGATGTTGTCCGTCACACGAGATCCTGATGAGGCGAAGGAGGGGAGTCAGCACTCGTGAAGTCGCGTCGTACAGGGAAAAAGGGAAACGAACCGTTCAAACTCCTCTGTCCAGGCTCGTCCATTCCCCTCAGGATCGTATCGTCCGAGAGGTCGAGGTCGTCCGGTACCTAAGAGAACAATGTAGAGGTCAGTTCCGTGCTCGAGAGGGAGACGAGACGTCGAGTGAAGGTAGAACGAACTGTTGGTGCCATGACTCGAGCGTAGGTGAAATCGAAATCGACTCCAGCGACCGAGGTCTTGATGACCGGGACGTAAGCGTCGGGCACAGACTGAAGAGGAAGGAGAGGTCAGCTTCGACCTATCAGCTGTCGAGGAGAGAAGACGAGAACTCACTGAGATCTCTCCGATGTCGGGCAACGAGCGAAGCATCTCCTCGAACAAGCTGAAGAAATCCTCTCGAAGGATGTGTTTTGGGACGACGACGAGGCAATCGATATCCGAACCAGGACCGTGGACTCCCAATCTGAGCAGCGGAAGGAGTCGAAGGTCGGCTCAGATCTTGCGAGCTCGAGAAGCTATCGGGGGCGGGAGGAGGAAGGGAGGGAGGAGGGAGAAGGAGAGGAAGGAGAGGACGAACCGGTAGGATCCAAACGTGAAGATCTTCCCTCCAGCTTCTCTTGAAGCTTGCTCGGACATTCCCTTCGATAAGGAAGCCTTGTAGACGAACTGCTTGACGAGCGAGAGAATGGATCCTAGAAGTTTCTCCCTGGGAAGAGAGGAAGAAGGGGAAGGAGGAGGAGGAGGTCAGCTTCATGTGAGCTCAACTCGAGAGATGGGGAAGACGATGGTGGTCGAGTTCGAGAGAAGATCACACGAAGGACAGCTCTGATATTCCAGCTGGTGTTCTCTTCTCGTATATGTCTGCTTCGTAGGCGCGGAAAGATCGATGCAAGCCATCCCTGTCGAGCGAGCTCCTTCTCTTGTCGAGCTCAGACCTTCCTCCCCTTCTCTCCCCTTCTGCCCTTCATCCATAACGAAAGATGGTTCACTCACCTGAGTCTTCCCTCATCCTTGCTCTCGAAGGTCTTCTGCCGTATGAGTTCTTCCATCAGTCCTTTCGTCGCTGCGATCTCTGCTGGTTTGGGAGGATCCGTCGAGACGGGAGGAGTGACACCTAGCAGCTTGTAGGGAGCACTACAGAGAGAAACGAGGCTCGGTCAGTGGGAATTGAAGGCATTCAAACTTGATCGTAGATGGCTCACTTGTATGACATTCCGAGAGAAGGTGGGGAGAAAGAAGGGAAAGGAGGGAGATGCAGTCGAAAGGGAACAAAGGAGAGGTTGAGCTCGAAAGTCAAGAAGACTCGTCGTCAAGCCTCCAACCCTCACCTACAAAAAGGCAAAGCTTCAAAATCTTCTCTCACAGAATTGCTTCATCCTAGCCCACTTTCAGTCCCTCTAGAAATTCCTCAGAATCCCCAGCGGACACCTCCTTCTCTCCTGATGGCTTCGACCTCCACCTCCTCCTCCTCTGAACATCTCGTCGACCTTCAGTCCAAGATCCACTCTCTCGAAGCTCAACTCGAAACCCTCAAGCTCGAGGCCTCGTCTATATCCAACACTTCGTCTCTGCCTCGCAAGGGGGAAACAGGTCGTCCTCTTGAGCTCGAAGAATACGTGAGTCGTCCGACGACTCGACTCTGCTTCTTTCGTCCTGCTCTTCATCTCGACTGACCGAAACCACCTCTTCTCTCTATACTTTTTCAGACTCGATATGGTCGACAGATGATTCTACCAGGCATGGGACTCCCAGGTGAGCGTCTCGAACTACCTCAGGACGAAGAAGAGACTGTATAGCCAGGTGAGAAGGGAAATCGTCGAGCTCACACTTTCCCTCCTCCTCCTTTTTCTTTCCTCTCGTTTTCCCAGGCCAGCTCAAGCTCAAGAACGCCTCTGTTCTCGTCGTCGGAGCGGGAGGTCTAGGCTGTCCTGTCATCCAGTATCTCGCCGCTGCAGGAGTCGGTGAGGCTTTTCTTTCTCCTTCTCTGCAATCTTTGTCCTGTCCGAAGCTCACCTCCGCCTCCTCCTCCTCCTCTTGCTTTCTCTCTTCCTCGCAAGGTCACATCGGCATCGTCGACCACGACACCGTTGAACTCTCCAACCTTCACCGTCAGATCCTGCACACGGAAGCTCGCATAGGCTGGTTCAAAGTCGACTCTGCAAAAGCTGCCGTTCAAGCGTTCGTCTTCTGTCACTTCGCTCTTCTTCTTTCCCCTTCCCCTCTCCTCTCTCGTCGCGTCAACTCACTCTTCGTTTCACACAGCACCAACTCGTCCATCCGCATAACCACCCACCCCCTCGCCCTAACCCCTTCCATCGCTCTCTCCCTCTTCGCTCCTTACTCCCTCATCGTCGACTGCACCGACACCCCTCTCACCCGCTACCTCATCTCCGACGCGTGCGTCCTTCTGAACAAGACTCTCGTTTCAGGAGCAGCTTTGGGCTTCAACGGACAGGTTGCTGTGTACAACTTTGGAAGCGACGGACCTTGTTACAGGTGTGTTTGGCCAAAGGTGGCGAAGGGGAAAGCGAGAGCTGGGACGTGTGCGGAGGAGGGAGTGATTGGAGGAGTGACGGGCGTGGTTGGGACGTTGATGGGACTGGAGGCGGTAAAGATTGTTACGGGGTTGCTGGGTGAGTCGCTCGTCCCTTCGGAGCTGATAATATCGGTGGAGAAAGAAGGACGAGTTGGAGTTCGTCGCGTCTGACTCTTTCGTTTCCCGCTCTCTCTCTCTCTCTCTCTCTCTCTCTCTCTCTCTTTCTCTCTCTCCTCTCAGATCCTCTCACCCACCCTCCCACCCTCCTCATCTACTCAGCTCTCAACTCCCCTCCTTTCCGATCCATCAAACTCCGTAAACGTCGTCCGACCTGTCGCTCCTGCGGCGATCCTTCAACATCGACCGTCGCGTCGTCGACCTCAGCTTCACCTCCTCCCTCCGCCTCCGCCTCCGCCGAATCGGAAACCAAGATCCTAGATCTAGACACGGAAGACTATGTCACTTTCTGCGGAGGTCCTAACGTAGACTGGGATGCCGAAGGAATGGTCGAAGGGACGGGAGGGTTGAGACGCGCCGGAGTCAAGGTTCGTTCGATTTTGCCTGTCTCGCTGTCCTTCCTTCCTTCCCTCCTTGATCGAATCTGACCATGCTCTTGCCCTGTATCAGGATCTCAACCAAGTCCTCTCCTCCTCCAGCTCAACCCCTCCTCCTTTAATCATCGACGTTCGCTCCCCCGAAGAATTCTCCATCGTTTCCTTGCCCAACTCCATCAGTTCGTTTTCCCGTCTCCTCTCCTTTTGTTTTCTCTCCTTCATCCCACCCTAACCTCCTCTCCTTTCGTTTTCCCAGACATCCCTCTCCGAACCTTCCTCACCTCGCCAACCTCCCACCTCCCTCCCTCCGACTCCAACGAGCCCTCGCCGCGGTCGGTCTACTTTGTCTGCCGACGAGGGAACGACAGTCAGGAGGCTGCGAGAGCTCTGGCGGCTGAGGAGGAGATGAAGGGAAGAGGGTTGGAGATCGTGGACGTGAAGGGAGGAGTGGTTGCTTGGGGGAGGGACGTGAAGGGAGGGGAGGAGGGAGGGTGGCCTGTTTATTGAGGAGGGCTTTGTTGATTGTTTCTCGAGCCCATTTTTTTTTGCTGACTTTCGAGAAGAGGGTCTGTCAGAAGTAGTAGGTTTGAAGGCGAGTTGAAGTATGATTTTCAGACATCGGAATCCATGAATCAAAATCAACGGAAGGGAAGGACAGCGCGACTCGTTCTTTTGAGCTTCGACCTCTCCTCCCTTCACACACTCACGACCCTCTCCCAAACCCACCTCTTAGCCAGGGCTTGCCCTCTTCTCCTCCTCCTTCCTTCAACCATGTCCTCCCTCTCGCTGCACCCCTTCCTCCACCTCTCCTACCCCGTTTCCTCCTCCTCCTCCTCTTCAACCTCCTCTGAACCGACGTTCGTCAAAGGTCCACTCGACATCTGCTTCATCTTCTCCTCCTTCCTCGCCTTTGTCGTCCTCCGAGAAGTCTTTATGCGCTTCTTCTTCGCTCCCATCGCGAGAAGATGGGTCGCTGATGCTGGTGGAGGCTCATCAACAACAACAACAACCAAGAAGAAGACCAAGGGAGGAGGGAAAGGAGAGGTCGCAGAGGGAGAAAGGGAAATCGGAGAGAGGGAGATGCGAGTGAGGAACAAAGCGGCTGTGAGGTTCGCAGAGCAAGGATGGAGTTTCTTGTATTACGTGATCTATTGGTCGTTCGGAATGGTTAGTACCATCTCTTATCTCCTTATCTTTATCTCGAGGTGGTTGTTGGAGGAGAGGGAGAGGGAGGGAGGGAGGGTTTGGAAGGGGAAGGAAACGAGAAACGAGCTGGGCCACGGGCTGAAACTCACCTCCTTCCTTCTCGCTTCTTTTTTCTCATGCATGCGTTTTACGATAGTCCATCTTCCTCAACTCGCCTTCCTACCGACCAGGCCACTGGATCCCTTTCGACTTCCCTGCCATCTGGTCGGCGTACCCTCAGCTGGCTATCTCGGGGAATCAGAAGTTCTACTACCTCACTCAGTGCGTCCGAACTCCCTCCCTTCGTTACTTTGCTCCTTCTTCGAGCTTCGAGCTCGAGGCTCGATGACCACGAGAAGACGAAGAAACTGATCCTCAGCTCGTTGTTCGTGCACAGACTCGCCTTCTGGTTCCATCAGCTCGTGACGCTCAACGTCGAAGCTCGAAGGAAGGATCACTGGCAGATGTTCTCCCACCACATCATCACCATCGGACTCGTCGTTGGATCCTATCTTTGTAACGTTACTGGTATCGGGTGAGCGCCATTCCTTTCTTATCGTCTCCAAACCCAAAACTCAAAATCTCGAGACGCAGTTCGAAAGGGCAGTCCGAGCTCACCACAATTCTCCTTTGTTTGCTTTCCTTTTCCCTTTTTCGTTATCTTTTCCAGAACCGTCGTCCTAGTCCTCATGGACTTCGGGGACATCCTCCTCGCCCAAGCCAAGATGATGAAGTACCTCGACTTCCCTCAGATGATTACCGACGGCATGTTCGTCGCTTTCTTGATCTCCTGGCTCGTCACTCGACAGATTGGGTTGTTGCTGGTGACGATCAACGTGTACGATGAGTCTCCGAAACATATCTCGCTGGACGAGCCGGAGATCTATCCCTTGGGTCCTTACGATGTGGTGAGTCTCTTCGGCGTTCTTTTCTCGTTTTGAATCTCGAGTCGAGTTTCCGGAGTTCGAGATCAGTCGCGTCGTTGTTTTCCGTTCCCTTCCTTCGCTGACCTCCCGCCCTCTTCCCTCCCCGCCTCCCCTGCTATCACCCTCCCTCTCTCTCCTCCTCGCCTCGCAGCACTACTCCCGCACCGCCTGGACAGGTTTCTACGTCTCGCTCGGTCTCCTCTGGATCATCATCTGCATCTGGTTCGCCATGATCTGTCGTGTCGCCTGGAGGGTCATCGTCGGGACCGGAGCGGAGGATACCAGGTCCGACGACGAGGGAGAGAGTCTCGAGGAGGAGGAGGAGGAAGAAGAGGAGACGGAGGTGGTGGTGAGATCGCCGGTGGAAGTTGGGGAGAAGAAGGCTGAGGTTCGGAAACGGAAATAGATAGGTGGGAGAGGATGGGGGAGAAACCTTTTGTTTTTTTTCTTCTTTTTTTGCTAGATCTGGGATCTCGGAAGGGGTTTGGGTTGGGTGTGGGTGGGAGGGAGGGACAGTGGTGGGTTTGCTTTGCTTTCGTTCTCCTTCGTTTGTTTTTCTTCTCGTCCGTGTTTTTTTTTCTTCTTCTCTCGGTCTACAGGCTGGCTTTTCATGGACTTTTTTTTATATTCGATTTGCTGAGCCCCGAATGAAGAAGCAGCGTTGGCCCTTTCCGCCTTGGAGGTGAATGAAAAGGAAGGAAAAGACAGGAATCGAAGTAGTCGAACGACGCGCTCTCTCTCTCTCTCTTCTCCCTTTCGCTTCCCCACTTGCCAACGCTGCTTCGTCCTGAGATCTGATCAATCCTCCTCCTCCCCATCCCCGCCACCACCCTCCCCTCTCCTCCCCCCGAACCAAGTCCCCAAGAAATCCAACCTCAGCGCCAACTGCTCCAAATGTCTCGTCGAAGCCACGTCCGCTTCCAGCTCTCTCGCCGCGTCTTCTGCGCTCCCGCTGCCCTTCCCACCAGGTCCTCCTCCTCCGCTGAGTACTCGACGAGTTCCGTTGACGTTGTTGTACGAAGGTTGACGAGAACGAGCGAAGGACGCGTTGGAAGAAGGGTTTCCGAGGGTGAGGGCGGCGAAGGAGGAGTCTGCGTGGTGGGAGGAGGTGGAGGCGTTGAGAGGGTTGGAGGAGGAGGAGGAGGGGGAGAGGAGGGAGAAGAAGGTTTGGAGGTTGGATTCCAGGGTCTGTGGGAGGGAGAGAAAAAGACGCGTCGGGGAAACGGTCAGCTCGAGTTTTGAGGGACGAAGCCAGAGCCGAGACTGAGAGAGAGAGAGAGAGAGCTAGCAGACTCACATCCCTGATCTCCCTGACGACCTCTCCTCTTCTCTCGACCTCTCGTCCAAGCACTCCCTCTCCCTCACCGTCCAACTCAACCTCGACCTCCAGCAGCCCAGGAAGCACGTCGCCTCCCCACCTCTCGACCACTCCTACGAATCTCTCGCACACGTCCAACACGTCCTTCACCGTCTGGCTCATCTCCGGGTTGCTCAGCAGCAGACCCTCCTGCAGGACGGCGAGGTAGTTGGCGTGCAGACCTCTGAGAGTGAGGAAATCGAGGATCGGAGGCGAGTTGGCTGTTGTCGGAGAAGGAGGAGGGAGAGGCGACGTGCGAGCTGTTTGCGAAGCTGAAAAATGGGTCGTCGACGGAGGAGCTGGAGGGAAGGCCGAAGAGGAGGTTTGGAAGAGAGGGGATTGGGATCGAGAGGGAGGACGAGCTTGAAGTTGGATCGTCGACGCATGGGTGTGAGTTGGCGAGGCTGGTGCTGAGGAGTAGGGACCTGGGGAGGAAGTTCGTTGAGATCCTCCGGGATGATGATGAGGTGTTCGGAGAGTTGGTGGGTTGGGGTAGACGGAAGGGTTGGAGGTGGACGAGGGGAGGTTCGAAGTGGTCGACGCGTTTTGGAGTTTGGCGAGGAGAGCTCGATGCTGCACGTCGATCACGTCCGTCTGAGAAGGAAACGAAGGTCAGACGCGTTGAAAGATATGGCAGAGACAGCGTACGGTACTGACCTGGAAGTGAGCCATCACCGAATCCAAGAACCACACCATCAATCGCACAACTCCCCAACCCATCCTCGCCACTCTCTTCCTCCCGTCTTCTCCTCCTTCTCCAACCCCAGTCCACTTCCTCCTCGTCCTCTGCGCCCCACTCAAGCTCAACCAGCATCCCAACACACGCGTATGCGTTCTCCTCAGAGCCGTAAGGTAGGCGAAGATCGAGCTGTAGGCGAGCAGAGCCGGAGGGGTGAGGAAGAGGTCGAGTGGCCACGACAGCGACGAGGTGAGAGTGAGAGGTGTTCCGAGGAGGTGGGAGGAGAAGAGTTTGATGGCTGCCGATGTGGGAGGTAGGGAGCTCGAGGGAGGTTGTGGTGGACGAAGAGAAGCGGTGGAGGCGGAGAGGGAGGTGGCGAGGGCGACGGGAGGAAGGAAAGGTCGAAGAGGTCCTTTTTCGAGGACGAAGCGAAGCTGTTCGAGAGCTGGGTTGGTCGAAGAAGACGTTCCGACGGAAGCTCGAAGGAGAGCGAGGTTGATGTCCTGCTCTCGGATGATGGAGGAGGACGACGAAGGGTTGGATCGAACGAGTTTGGAGAGCTTGAGGTCCTCGACTTCTCGAACGAAGGCGAGAGCGAGTTCTCCGTCTCGGTGAAGGAAGATGTCGCCGCTGAGGTGGAGAACGGAAGAAGACGAGAATCAGTTCCAGAATTCGAAAAGCGTAGCTCGGAAAGATACTCACAAAGACTCGATCGCCTGCTTCACGTCCTTCTTCGTCAAGATGTTCCTCCAAAGCCACCTGAGAAAGAGACGCGTCGGAAGTCAGTTCGATCATGTTCGACCTTTCTCTCGAAGCTGCAGGATGTAAACTCACTCTCCAACCTCTCCTCTCACTCGCTCAACGGCCTCCTTGAACTCCCTCTCGTCCTCAATCCAAACCCCTCGAACGACACGTTCCAATCTCGCTCTCATGTCCCTCGGCAGCTCCCTTCCTTCCCCTCGCACAACAGCAACTGCCCTTCCAACCCACAGCACACTCTCCCTGACCTCTATCCCTATCACATCCGGCATAGCTCCTTCCCTGAGCGCGTACGTCCGACGATGAAGAGCGAAAGGGTCGGGTCCTGAGTCGTAGGCGAGGGAGCAAGGCAGTCCGTGAAGGAGGAAGACGAGGAGTTGGGAGAGGAAAGTGAGTTGGACGGCGTGGGAAAGATGAAGGTATAAGGTGGAGAGGTTGGAGTACGAGGTGAGGTGTTGATTGTGGAGGAGCGTGATGAGGGGACCGGGAGGCCAGACCGGGATGGGCTGAGAGGAGGAGGAGGAAGAGGGTTTGGACGAGGGTTGAGCGGGAACTGATAGGGAAGTCGAGTTGGGAGGTGGACCGGCTTGGAGGGCGTCTACTAGACTTGATAGAGAGGCCATCGTGGCATGCCAGGAAGCAAACGTTGCGAGCAACGTCGCCAGAGGAACGAAGCCCTCGACCTCACCAACGAAGCCTTCGTCTCCGATCAACACGCTCTCCTCCGTCCAAACCAACAACGACTGATACTCCTCCAGCACACCCTTCATCCTCGTACACATCGCCGCTAGATACTGCCAGTTCTCTCCTCCTCCTGCTCCTTCTGCTGTCGCGGTGTTGTTGCCGTCCTCGGAGCGAGGAGGGGAAGGGATGGAATCCCTGAGGATCTCCTTCCTTGCTTCCGAATGAGCTCTGGCGACCCAAGACGAGACCTTCCTGAACCGAAATCCGAGGAGAGCGAGTGTGTTGATGGACGCTACTTCTCCGGGATGGAAGTGAGACGAGTAGGAGGAGGAGAGAAGGTAGGTCGTTGGGTTGGAGGAGGAAGGTGAAGGTGAGACGAGCCAGGAAGGATGGCCAGCGAGGAGGAGTAGGAGTTCGGGGAGCATCCTAGGCGACGAAGGGGAGGGTCGATAGGGGTTGATTGTTCTGGAGGAGAGAGGAGAAGAAGAGGAGGAGTCAGGATGGAGGGGGACGAAGGTGTAGATGGTGAGCTCGTGAGCTCAAGAAGGAAGGAAGGAGACGAACGTTTCGAGCTCGCTTTCTCTTGAGATCCTGCTTGATCGTTGGTTTCTTGACTTCTATACGGGTGGTGAGGGTATAAGGAAGGTCCGAGAGGTAGTTCTATGGGTTCTGGTAAGTTGGGTGGTCGTTGATTGGGGTCCACTCGAAGGCAGTTCTCACCTCACGTCGAAAGCTCGAAAGTCAAGAATCGATCGACAAGTCGACCTCCCTCCAACTCCATCTTGCCCTCCTTCCTCCTTTTTTTCAGTATAGTCTCGTCGAAATGCTTCCCAACACACAGACCTCAATCCAATCAGGATCGCATTCAGCAGAAGCTTCTGAGGACTCGAGCATCGCTGCCGGGAGTCGAACTGGGAGCTTCCAGTCGAGTGGCGGAGGAGGAACGGGAGATAGCAGCATCGGGGAGAGCCAGAATCAGTCCGGAAACAAGTCAGTATCATCTTCACGCTCGAACCTACTCCTGAGCAGAAGTTGGGAGACTCGGCGTGATCAAAGAAGGAGAGGGGGCTGGTGGAGTGGAGAGGAGCGAGTCCGAGCTGACCTTCCTCCCCTTCATCCAGAAACGACCATGGACTCTCGATCCTCACTCAGCTTTTTGAGACTGGCTTTCAGCGAGGCGACTACCATGATATCGTCCTTGTTCGTTCGTCCATCGAAACTCTTCCTCGACGGCGATCAAAGCTGACCTCTTTCATCTTCCCAGCATACTCCCTCTCGCTCCTACCGTCTTCACCGACTCCTCCTCTCAGCTTCTCCTCTTCTCCGGCCTCAACTCTTCCATGGTCCCGACATCTTCGTCTCCTTCGATTCGTCTCCGGCGATAACAGAAGGTCAGTCCCTCTTCTCTCTGCTCAGTTCAAATATCGTTGAGCTCACCCACCGTTCCCTCCTCCAGAGGGTTTCGCCATCTCTCTCGGTCATCTGTACTCCACCTTCTCTACTCACTTCCTCGAGTCACCTCACGAAGAGATCCAGTCCCTTCAGTCGGCCAGATTGTTCAGAAGCGTGCTCGCTTCCGCCGTTCTCCTCGGATCCATGGACGATCTAGCGTGAGGGTTGCCCTCCTTCTTCGCCCCTCCTCCTAAGCTGACCCTTCTTTAACTCTCCTTCAGATCCCTGGCTCTCGAGAAGTGTCTCCTCTCGATCTCAGCACCGACCATCCTCGAGTTCGTCGCGTCTTCTCTGTCCTCGGTCGTCTTTGACGCGACTGACTTCCGTCTTCCCTTCCTCTCCCTCTTTCATCGCAGTTGGGTCGAAGCTCTCACTCCAGCTCACTTGATGTCCTACGGTCCTTACGGTCAACCTATCAAGGCTGCGGTTGAGCACTACCTCGCGTCGACACTCCCAAGAGAGGGCGGAGCGGAGACGAGTGAACCGTCGAAAGAGTTGGTCGAAGTGTGAGTCAAAGGAATCTTTACTCGCTGCGACCTACATAATCTCAACTGATCTCTCCTACTGTTCTCTCAGCTACTCTCGCCTCCCCTTCGAGCTCTTCAAATCTTCCATCGAGTCTGCGTCGTTCCCGGGCTCTGATCGTTCCATCTTTGCTTTCACCAAGGTTCGTTCCCTCTCGACTCTCGGCTCTCTCATTTCCCTATTATCTTTTGAGCTGACCTCGTGTCTCTTTCTCTCTTCTCTTCTGATCGTCTCTGTCCCTCCTTCAGAACATCATCTCCCAGCGACTGCCGTTCCTCTCGCCCAACTCCGGCACCCTCTCGTCTCACACCGAGGAAAACGTTGTTCTCTCGTTCGGAGCGAAGAAGGGAGGGAGCAACGTGTTTGTGACTCGGAAGGGCGGGAGGAAGGAGAGAGGGTTGTGGAAGGTTGGTTGAGGGAGACGGAGGGGGTGTGGAAGACGCGACGAGATCGCTTTGCTTAACTGGGTTGAGGAGTTGATTGAGAGAGCATGCTTCTAGACATACATGTTCGCCTAATACGATATTCTGGTCGGTTGATTTCGTTCGAGTTTGAGGTGGTTGGAAGCGGAACGGAGGAAGTGAGAGGCGACGGAGAACGAGATCGCTTTGGTCCCCCGTTTGCATTGCCTCCATCGTTCGGCCGGCTTTTGAGCCACCTTCGAGAAGCACAACTTGAACACTCCTTATCTACTACGAGGAAAATCCCAAACGAGGAAGACGAGGTGAAGAGGAGGGTACGACCGCCAACGCGACGCGACGCAACTTGATCTCGCAGCTCTGCCTAAAAGATACCGCATAGCACAGATCGTCTGCTGGCGTCAGATTTATTCTCGGAGTCTTCCATCCTAACTGGCCTCCCCCGTAACACTGGCGGAGGAAGGAGACGACGCGACGCAGCCCGAATCACCAGGAGGAAAGAGGAGCGTGCCGGACGAACACCTACTACTAGGGTACAGGGAAACGGTGTTCATCAAGCTTCCTTGGTTTAGTGGTATAACGCGACACTAGTAATGTTGAGGTCAGTCGTTCGATCCGGCTAGGAAGCTATTCCTTTTGCTCTCGTCGCCTCTGATCGTTCTCGCGATCAAAATGGCACGATATTTTGCTTGCTCACGTAGACGACGAACATCTGCGAGCTTGAGCTTTCCCAAGCAGAAATACTCGTTCTCATGATGCTGTCCGCTTCTCCCCGTCCATCCTGTTTCTCGTCGTTCTCGTGCTCATTTTGACTCTTGTCTTCTCCTCGTCCTGCTCGTAAGATTATTCTGCTCGCTCGAGGAGAGGCTACCTAGCATGACGGGTAGGGGCTGGTATACAGCGACGAGAGAAGCAGATATCGAGGGCGACTTGACGCGTCGTTTTGAGCAGAAGCTGACGTCGACGCGTCCTCCCTCCTCGCACCGAAACGACCTGTCTTCCCGAGGTCCGGGTTCTCTATAGATCTGAATTGGGTACACTGTTCTACTTCAGCGAATGACGCACCAAAGGAGGAGGAGGACATCTTATCGTTTCGTGGGATTTGGTTTGGTTTCGACGCGTCGTCTTGGTGCTCGAGGAAGGTTTTTCAGCATCTCGACTTTCCTTCCCATCCCATCACACCCTCAAGTGACCTTTGTGATCTAATCGCCGAATTAAGGACCCCCTCAAGAGGAAGAAGCGATGAGAAGATGGAATCATTGGAATAGACAGGAAGAAGGAGGGCTGAGAAGGAACAAAGGGCGGACGGATGAGAAGCCGATTCCCTTTCGAGCTCACCTCCTCCTTCCTTCTTCTCTTCAACACTCACCCACCAGCTTCGGTCCATCAAGAGGAGTGTCTCTAGAAGCTCAGGATCGAGCAGCCTCAACACCGCTGTCAAAATCAGCTCATCAAGCGGGAAGAGGGATCGTCGAAGGCCATCCGAGAAGCCGGATGGAGGAGAGCGAATCCTTGAGAAGAGGGCTTGTTTCCCTCGTCTTCTAACGTCGATTCTTCCAACCCATTCTTCCTCTCTTTGGATACTTAAGCGTGAAACTTCATGCTCTTCCTCCTTCTCTATCAACCACATCCATCAACTCAACTTCACACTTCTTTCTCAATCTAACACCCAACCAACCAACCAACCAACCTCAACCTCTCTCCCTCCCAACCCAAACCAAACCACTTCTTCTTCCCATCTCTCAACTATGGTCTCCATGACTCCTCCTCGCTTCTCTGCTACTGCTCCCATCGCTCGACGAACTTTCGCTCAACACGCTAAGCTCATCGCTACCTTCTCCCATCCGGGAATGCCCGTGGAGGTCTACCCTCTTATCGGCTGCTGTCTCTTCTCTCTCACTTACGTGGGTTCTTCTTCCTTTCCCCTCCCTTTTCCTCCCTTCCTTTGCTGACCTCGCTCTCTCTCTCCTCTCCCTTCTAGATCGCCGTGAGGTTCTACGAGACCAAGGATGTCACCGACGTTCAGTTCTTCCACACTGGAGGTGAGCTCGACACCTTTCTCCAACTTTCCCTCCTCGACTCTCCGCTGACCCTTCTTCTCTCTTTCCCTCCCGCTCTTCCCTCAGCTGTCCCTTGGGCCAACATTCCCCAGAACGACGGTCGAAACCTCACTTCTATGGTTCAGACTGGAGACGGTATCACCTCGTGAGTCTCCTCTCTTCTCCCTCTCTTTCAACCTCTTTCCCGCGCGTCCGCCTCGTTCCCTCGCTGACTCCTCCCTCCCTCCCTCTTGCTTTCTTCTTCTTCCCGCCTCTCAGTCGAAAGTTCTCCTACCCCAAGCCCAAGTCGTTCTGGGAGAGCAAATTCACTCCCGAGTCGCCTCGAATGGCGTGACTGCATGAACACGAACAGGATCCTTTCTTCTTCGTCGTCGATTAGATCCTTCGCGGTCTCCACTCTCCTTGCTTTGTATTTCGTAGACTTCTCGCTGTTACACACCTTTAATCTTCTCGGATATCTCCTTTCTCCCTAATGTCTGAAACGATCGATACCATTTCTCTTGCTTTGCCATCTCGCTTCTACTTGAAAGACGCGACGTGATGAAAGGACTCTGCCTCCTTTGTCTCGCTTCTTCTTCCTCGCCTGATCTGTCCCCAACGAGAGTGAAATACGAGAAACAGCTCTGAGATAAGAGATAAGCAGCAAGCTGGATCGGACTTTGCTTTCGCCGCGCTCTGAGTTTCGACGCGTCCAAACGAGGTCTGAGAGTCGAAGGACGAACGATTGTTACCGAGGGAGCAAAGCTATGAAGAAACAACTCTTCCAACAATTTTTAGGAGCTACAAGTTTCGCCAGAGCCTCGTTGTCCGCTCCCTCAGTGAAGTCGCCTCGCATCTCGCCTTCGAAAATGTCGACGTCCGTGTTGTTCTCCCATCGAAAGGTTGTGACCTGCCACATGCGAGAGATCTAATGAAGTGCACCTGTGGAGGTCACTAGAAGACGAGGTTCTGAAAGGGAGAGGAGAAGATAATGCTCCGGAAACGAGAAGGATTGACAAGGAAACGAGACGCGTCGCAAAGGAACGGAGCGGGAAGCGAGAGCGAGCTGTTCGAGCGACTTCACATGTAACGAGATGGAGAGAGTAAATCTCGGTTTGCGTGCGAAGCGGATAGCAAAGAGACGGAAAGAAGGAGGAAGAGAGAGGGATCGATCGGGTTCTGAATCTTTAAAAATCAGGCAACGGCAGGCCCAGTCGGGAGAGCACCTCCTCTTCATACCGTTTGTAGAGATGAAGAGATGGGAAGGGAGACGAGACAGAAGACGAGGCTTGAGGCCTGAAAAAGAAGGTGGTCGACGGCTTCAACAACGCGTCGCGAGGACCTCTTGCGGACGCGTACTCCTATCTTCTTCGCCTTCTGACCCCTTCCTCCTCGCTGAGCTCCAACAAAGCAACAAAAGCGAACTTTCGTCTGCCCAGAACGAGCGAAGGTGCGTCGAACGTCGTTTAGAGGCGACGAGAGCAAAAGAAGTAGCTTCCTAGCCGGATCGAACGACTGACCTCAACATTACTAGTGTCGCGTTATACCACTAAACCAAGGAAGCTTATTGAACACTGTTTCCCTGTACCCTACTAGTAAGTGCTCTTCCGGCTCGCTGCTCCTCCCTCCTGGTGATCTGTGCTGCGTCGCGTCGTCTCCTTCCTCTGCTGGTGGTACGAGACGAGGCTGAGAGCAGGATCGCTTCGACAAACGAGAGTTCACTCCAGCTCAGTCGCACCTTGTCTTCGAAACCTTCAATCTCGCTTGCCTCTCGCAACCCTCCAACCAGAAAAAGAGTCTCGCCGTCGTGTCGCGTCCCTCCTCCTCTTCCGTGCTCTCTCTCTCTCCTCCTCTTCCTCCCTCTCTTTCTTTCACTTTCCGAACCCAAGCGCACAAGCAGGATCGTTCAATTCATTATCGCAAAAGCCAAACTCAAAACACGACACAACATCTCCTCCTCCCTCCCTTTCCCCTCTCAAGTCTCCCTCCCTCCTGCTTCCTTCTCACCAAATCGACCCTCCATCCCCTCCTCCACCTCCACCTCCACCTCCACCACCACCCCACCCACCTTCCTCACTCTCCCCCTCCCCCCAAACCTCCTCTCCCTCTCCCAGTTCCTTCTCTCCATCTCCCCTCCAAACGTCCCCTTCGCCAGCGTCGTTCTCCCACCACGGTCGCTCCTCCCCTCCTCCCAAACCAGGTGGTTGAGAAGGATCGTCTCGCATCCCCGGTGGGAGCTCAGATTCATCGGGGTGGTCGTCGTTGATGATGGGAGGAAGGGATGGATCGTCGTCGGAGGGAAGAGGAGAGGGAGAAGACGAGGCGTTGTCGAGATCGGAACCCCCTCCTCCGCCGAAGAAGGGGAAGAAGGGGAGACCCATTCCTGAGGAGTGGGAGGAGCTGAAACAAGCGAAAGAGGAAGGAGCGGAGGGTAAGCAAAGGAGAAGGAAGGGAAAGGGTTAAGGGTCAAGGGACGAACTGGCGAGAGAAGTAATCGAAGTCGACTGGGGAACGAACGAAACGAACCGAAACGAACGAAGGTCAGTTTCTGTTGGTCGGTCGATAACGAGAAAACGAAGAAAGGGTGGGTTCGACTCACTCGAAATAGCAGTAGCCAACGCCACAGCTCTCTCATCCAACGTCAACCCTTCCCCTTGGCTCGGAGGAGGAACGATCACTTCCACTCCCGTTTTCGGATCCACGACGGGTCCGTGAGCTTGAGCGTCCGAGATCTCAGCGTTCACGGCGTCGAAGCGGAGGATGTAGGTTCCTGGGACGAGCGGGAAGGTAACGAAACGCAAGTGAGTTCAAGTCTCGACGCGTCCTCTTTCTTCCCTCTTCCTCCCTTCCTCTCCCTCTGCCCTTCCCCAGAAACCAAGACCCTAAAACCCACTCACCCGTATCGGTGAAAATCTCTCTCCCGAACCCTCCAAAGTTCCTACTCACGCTCCCTCTCGCTCGTCCCTCCGCGTCCCTCAGCCAGAACTCCCAGGACCAGAACCGTTCGTCGATGGACGCGAACTGGTCGAAGGCGGGGACGAGAGCGCCGGTGGTAGGGTCGGTGGAAGGACGGGAGAGGAAAAGGTTGTATTTTCGGCGCCAGAGATGCCAGTCTCTGTGGGTGGGAAGGACGAGGAGAAGAGGTGAGTGTGAGTGGGAGGGAGGGACGAGAGGCAGAGAGATGGGTCGGGAAAGAAAAGGTGGAAGAACGAACTGCTGAGCTTCTCCAACCAAAGGAGCATCCTTCCCTTCTCGAGCTTCAACGAAGATACGGGAGTTGATGAACTGGAAGGGACGACGGACCTGGAGAGACGAACGAAACCCAAAGATGAGACGCAACGTTAGCTCCTCTCTCTCTCTCCTTTCCCATCCCTCCCTCTTCGACAACGAGCACTCACCCAGAGAATAGGATTCCCCTCCACATCCATGATCACCGCTCTGAACGGACGATGCGTCCTGAGGAGCTGCCTCGAGACGGTTCCGAGAATGCCTTGAGCTTCCTCTGCGATGAACCCGACGGGTTCGCCTTCCGGGTTACAGATTTGATAGCGGTTGCCTTGCTCGAAGCCTGGACGAAACGAGTCGAGGAGAAAGGGAGGGAGGGAGGGAGGGAGGGAGGGAGGCAGTCGGAGAGATGGGTCAGAAAGGAAGGACGACGAGCGAGGGAGGGAGGCGAGGGAGGAGGAGGAAGGAAGTCGAAGCTCATTTGCGCACCTAGGAAGATGTTCATCATTTCGATTTTCCTACAGTCAATCGACGCAGTGATAAGGAATGCGAAACCAAGTCAGCGAAGCCCCTAGGAGATACGAGGGAAGCTCGATAGACACGAAGGAAAGGAAAGACGGTCGTCCTCACCTCGTAATCACCAAAGCACTTTGTTCAAGCAGCCCTCGCGATCCATGCGTACCCTTGAGCACTCCTCTACTATCCTCGGGGACATCTACCGTGACCTGCTTCGCCTGTTCGAGGATGGGAGATCCCGTTGGACCTGGAGGAGGAGGAGGAGGAGGAGGGTGGGAGGAGGGAGCTCTACGAGGAACGGCGAGGAACTCTTGAGCGGTTCGACGACGACGAGCGGGTCGAGGAGGAGAGAGGAGAGGGAGAGTACTGGTGGAGAGGGGACGACGGGAAGCGAGGAGGAGGAGCCTAGTTGAGGTTGAGGTTCGGAGGAAGGAAGATGCGATCATGAGAGTTGGGAGAGAGAAAGAAAGAGGAATCGAAGTGGCGATCGACACGACCTTCCGGCCCTTCCTCCCTCTCCTCTAACGACCAACATCCCACTTCGACAAACCCCTTCTTCTTTCCTTCCTTCTTCCTCCGCTCTCCTTATCGTAGGTCTTAATAGCTCGATCTTCCCTTTGATCAATCTCAACGAACCGTCGCTCACTCCCGCTGTCGTCCCCTCCGCTCTCCTTCCCTTCCTCGCAGCTCCCTTCCTCCCATCCACCCCTTGTCCTAGCCCCCCCCACCCAGCCATGTCCACTCGTCCACACAAGCAGTGTAAGTTCTCATCCTCTCTAGTGAACCTTTTTCTCGCGTTCGAATCGACTCCGAGAAGGCTGACCGTTCGTTCGTTCGTTCGTTCGTTCGTTCCTCAGCGATGCAAGAGCTCAAACTCCGGAGGTTGACAGAGCACAACCAGAGGTTGACGGACGACCTGCAGAGACCCAGAGTCAGAGTATCAGAGGCTTCTCAGTCGTGAGTACCCCAAGTTTCTATAGGGAGAAGTCGAAATGGAAGGGAGGGAGGAAGGGACGTTTTGGAGCGTCGAGGGAAGGGCGGAGACGTGCGTCCTAGAGAGGGGCTTCAAACAGGAAGGAAGGAAGAAGGAGGTTTTTGCTCGAGCTGTTCTATGTCGATAGAGAGGCTGTAGAGAGCATCCAGGATGGAGCTGCTGTAGATGCTGCTGGCCTACAAGACGAGCTCGTGTCTCGTCTGAAACAACGTCGTCTCCCGTGCCTCGACTCCTCCTCCTCTCTCGTTCGACCTCCTCTGACCTTCCTTCCTTCCTTCCTCTCTCTCTCTTGCTCTGCCTTGACAGGTTGATTCGATTCTGCAAAACTACCCGAGATCCTCTGGTGCCTAGCGTGTGGGGTGTGATTGACAAGAAGGATGATCCTTTCGGTACGTCTTGAGGGATCTTCGAGGTGTTGACCTCGACGCTCCTCTCCTTCCCTTCGTGTCTCGCCTCTTGTTCGAGAACTGACGCTTCCCTCCCATTCTGCCTTTTCTTCTTTTTCTTCCTCTCTGGCAACTTGTGACGTTCTTCGTCTCTCACAGCTCCTCCAGCGACGGGATGCTGCGTCGTCATGTAGGAAAGAAGAGCTCAATCAACAACGACCCTTCACCTCGACCTTCCCTCAACAACCCATCTTCCCACCTCCTCCTCATCTCATCGCCCCCTGGCTCTTTCAATCATCATCAACAACCACAGCACACATCATACCACCTCCATACTTACTTGCTATTTTGCCCTTGCTCCATCCCCATCCATCTTATACCCCCCTTCCAAAGCATCGCTCTCGCGCCAGCGACTTCTCTCTCCTGTTCGTTTCTTAATCCTCCTTTCTTCGGAACCTACCAAGGCAAAACACTCTCCTTTTCCCCTTCTCTTCTCTTCTCTTCTCTTCTCTTACTTCTTTCACCTACTACCTAGTTATGTTTATCTTTGCGAGATGCGAATGCGCTCTCTCTCTCGCGTCGTTCCTTCGTCTCGACGCGTTTCTTTCGTGAGTTCGCTTCCTTTTTTCGTGTAGGTTCGAACACATACAAGGGAGGAAGGACGATCTCCCCTTCAAGCACGCACGTCGAGGAGAAAAAAAACAAAATCTTCTTTTCCTTTTTTGAGCCCAGGCTCTCTCGGAGGAATCGGGACTCCCTCCAACCAAACCAAAAAACGGTGACGGACTCGTTCAGCTTCACCCTTTCAACTTTCACCCTCCCTCTCTCTGTTCACAAGAAGGGGGAAAACGAAGCTATATATATACAAACAGCTTTTACATAGCCTCAAATCCTTCCAACGCTTCTTCTCAACGAACCACCATCCCAAACCATGCTCCTCCTCCTCTCTCCTCTCTGCACCTTCCTTCTCCTCCTCCCCTCTTCCACCACCACCCTCGCCCAAAACACCACCACCTCGTCGTCCTTCTGGTCCCCACCCCCTTCGTCTGCCTCCCTGCCCAACTCGACGCTCTCTCCAACGGAGCAATGGTCCAACCTGGTGGGCAACTTGATCTGGTTCTACGACGCTCAGAGATCAGGCAAACTTGACGACGAGCCGGGGACGACGCCGGTGGGGGTGGTTGGGAACAGGGTTGCGTGGAGGAACGATAGTGCTTTGGAGGATGGGAGGGAGGAAGGGGTCGATTTGGTGGGCGGGTGAGTGCGGGAAGTGAAAAGAGAGAGAGAGATGGGTTTAAAGAGAGCTGATCGTTTGGTTTTTGGTTTTTTGGGAGAAAAGGTACTACGATGCTGGTGGTGAGCTCCCTTTTCTCGCTTATTCGCATCTTCGATTAGACTGTCTAGCTCATACCTTTTTTAAATTTTACTAACAGACTACCTCAAATGCACCTATCCTCTCGTTCGTTTCGCTCTCCGCTCTCGCTCTCCTTTTTCAAAGCTCAAGCTCACCTTCGCTTCCGGTCCTTTGGAGCAGACCTTCGTCCTAGCTTCCATCTCGTGGGGAGCGATCGATTTCGGAACGGCCTACGAGAAAGCGAATCAAACGCTGTACCTTGATCGGATGTGTGAGTCGACGAAAAAAAGAAGAGAAACGAAGAAACGAAGAGGACGTGGAGCTGACCTTTTTTTTTCTGCTCGTTTGGATCGGGTTGGATTAGTGAGGTACGGGTTGGACTGGTTGATCAAAGCTCACCCTTCAGCATCGACGTTGTTCGTTCAGGTGGGAGAAGGAAGTGTGGATAACAAGTGAGTTCTGCGTTTCTGGGTTTTCGCTCGTTCTCGTTCTCGACGCGTCGTCCTGCTCGCTCACCTCTCTCCCCCCCTTTCCCTCTTCCCCCTTCTTCTTCCTCAAGCTACTGGGGCGGCGACCTCACCCTCCCTCTTCCCCGACCAGCCTACCAAATCAACCTCACCTTCCCCGGAACCGACGCTGCCGCTTCCGCCTCCGCCGCGTTCGCCTCCGCTTCCTTCCTCTACTCCTCCACGCCCCTTCTCACCTCCCCGACGGCTTACTCCCCGCCTCAGGGACTCGCGAATCAGAGTTACGCGCAGACGCTGCTGGGTCATGCGAGGGAGCTGTATGCGTTTGCGGCAGGGGCGGAACCGAAGGGGGTTTATCAGAAGAGCGTGCCGGCGGTGAAGGGGATTTATGCGAGTAGTGGGTGGGAGGATGCGTTGGTTTGGGCGGGGTTGTGGGTGAGTTGAGGGAGGGGTTGGGTTCTTCTTCCAGGGGGGAGAGGAAGGGGAGAGAGGGGAGGAGAGGGACGACGCGTCGAGAGAGAGAGGGAGTTGAAAACTGACTCAATCATCGTTTTTTTTTTTTTTTGCAGATGGCTCTGGCGACGAACGAATCAAGCTACTACTCGGACGCTCTCACTCTGTACAGCTCTTCGAACCTCAGTCCGACCAGTTCCGTGTTCAACTGGGATTGTTCGTCGTCCCGCTCTCTCCTTCGTTCTCTCTTCTCCCACGAAAAAAAAACAACCATCGCTGACTCTTCCTTCCTCTTCTTAACTTTCCCCACTCTTCCCAACCAGCCATGACCCCCGCCCTCCCCATCCTCTTCACCCAAATCGCCCTCGCTCGACCCGGCCTCGCCACCAGCATCGGAATCGACGCCAATCTCACCGGATGGAGGACCGTCTGCGAGACCATGTTCGATGGGATCGTCGAAGGGAAGGGGAGAGCGAAGAAGACTAGTGGGGGGTTGCTTTATGTGAGTTTTTTTCGAACGCTTTGAGTTTGAGACGGACGAGAAGAGAGAACTGACTTTGTTGGTTGGCTGCGATCCGGATCAGTACGAAGGAGATTCGGACGCAGCGAGTCTGAACCCTGCTTTGAACGCTGCGATGCTCATGCTTCGGTACGCTCCCATGGCGAGCTCGACGGCTAAAGGGGAGAGCTACACTGTCAGTCAATTTCAGCTCTCGTTCGTTTCTCGGTCGAAAAACCGAAGCTGATCTCTATCTCCTTCGAGATCGATCGATCGAACAGACCTACGCTCAAGGTCAAATCGACTACGTTCTAGGGAACAACCCGATGTCGGCTCCTTACGTCGTTGGACAGTGAGTCTCTTCCTTTTCTCGACGAGTTGAAGTTTGAGACGCGACTGATCTCGTTTTCCTCGTTCGACCGCGTTCAGGAACCCCAACTCGCCGAAGAACCCTCATTCAGCTATGGCAGCAGGAGGATCCAACATCGGTGCGATCGATACGGATCCAGTCGTTTCTGCTTACGTTCTTTACGGTGCTGTGATCGGTGGACGTGAGTCTTTTGCTCTTTGGTCTCGTCTCTCTCTCTCTTTCCCTCATCATTCACTGACCCTCCCTCTGACTTTCTTTTTCTTCGACTCGGCTCGATCTAGCCGACAAGAAGGATCGGTTCTTCGATAGACGATCCGACTACGTCGAGACGGAGGTCAGTCTCTTCCGTCCTTTCCTTCGACTCTCGACACGCTGAACCCTTTCTTTTCACGCGTCTCGTCTCGTTCCCTTCCCAGATCGCCCTGGACTACAACGCTCCTCTCCTTACCCTCGCAGCTCAATCTCTCCTTCGACTACCCAATACCGCTCCTTTCTACACTACTCTCGCTGCTGGTTCGTCCCTCTCCCCTCTTCTCGTCCTTTCCCTCTCTCCCTCTCCTTCCCTCCCTCCCTCCTCTCAAAACTCACCCACCCACCTTCTTCCCTCGTTCCCTCTCGCAGACGCCTACTCCGTCCCTCCCGGCTCCCCTTGCGACGAAGCCTACCCGTGCAACGAATCAGGAGGTCTCTCCGAAGCAGCCAAGATCGCCATCGCCGTCGTCGTCGTGGTCGTCGTTCTCGGAGGAGGACTGGTCGTGGGGTGGTGGTGGTTCGGGTGGTTTGGTGGGAGGAAAGGGGGGAAGGGGAGGTAAGAGGTTTTTAGATGGGTGGGAGAGGGTTGGGAGAGGAGAGAGGAGAGGGACGATGATGGACAATCTGTTTTTGCGAAGCATCTAGACTTTTAGTGCGTCTTGCCGTTTTCTTGCAGTTGCATATCTTAACGAGTTTTACGATTTTTGAGGGGGGGGAGGGAAAGAGAGAGGAACGGAAGAGGGAGTCGGAGAGAGAAAGGAAGAGCACGACGGACGCGTCGAGCGAGGGAGCGCAAAAGAAAGGAAACGAGCCAGACTGCTCTTGCCTCGGCTGCAACGACCCGCAAACCCGACGAGCCTCAGAAAAGAGAACAGCCTCTGGAGAGAGCGTCCCGATGCGAAGACGAAGAGAAAGAAGAACGGCTGAAAATGCAACGAGTACTCACGTCGTTTCTTCTCCGATCCCCAAGCGAGCCCTAGACTAGTCTAGCCTCACGAACGCAGATTTTCGCCCTTCGGAAGACCACAGAAGTCGTGAAACGAGTGTGAATGAAAGGTCGAGACTCAAGAACGGGGTTCATGCGTAGAGATTCTTGCTGAACAGGAACAGAGGGGTTTTCTCCGCTGGGGGAGGGAGGGAGGGGGGATCAAACCGCGTCGGAGGTTCGGTCGCTTGGGCCTCGCTTCTCAACTTCACATTTTTTTCGACCCCTATGGCGTGTCCTGATGTTGTTTGACAGAGGAACTGGAGACGAAGCTTTCACAGAGCTTGACGAAGAAAGGCCAGGCCGTTTTTTTTTTCGAGTTTCGACTCGTTAGGAGACGAAGGCTTTCGATTCTCTCGCGAGTTGTCGGAGCAGCTGTCTCAGTCCTTGAGTTGTGAGAGCTGGTAGTGTAATCTCATGGCAGAGGTGGAGCGCAGCGTGAATCAAAGTCAGCAAAAAGGCGAAGGGACTGCGAGGAAACCGCGTCGCGTTTTTGTTTAGCCTCTCCTTTTCAGTACTCACAGGTCGAGAAGTCTGGCAGAGACACGAGAGAACAGAGAGGAGTATCATTCTACCCGTACTAGCATCACTGCCGTTGATCAAACCTTCACGTGAAAGATGCTTTCTCATGCTCGAAGGACCATCTCGTTCTTTTCGCTCTCTTTCCGTCGCTCCGACTTTCTCTGCCTGCCCTACAACACCAACACAACTGCGAGAACCTCTCTCTCCTGCTCAAGACAGAAAAACAGCTCCTTTCGACTCCTCGAGTTCTCGACCAGCGGTCGATTGCCTCTCTCACAAAAGAACGAAGGCTGAGGGACGAGATCGAAATTTGAGGAGGAGCGGCACTTCTGACAGCTTCTGATGCGAGCTCAAGCGTCGACTCGTACCCTTAATAGGCGATCTCGTAGCTCAGGTATATCGGAGGCTTTTCTTTCGATTACCTCCCTCGTTCGCTTTTTAGAACACTTGTTGCCCCGTCGACGAGACCGCGGGAAATCCGTGCTGCTACTACCAGAGACGTCCAGGCAACCCTTTCAGGTCGAAAGTTGAGAACGAAGGTTGCTCGGAACGCTCTGTTAGGAGTAGCCCGAACAACAAGCGAACCAAACTCTCCTTGGGAGAAGCTTTCGTCGAGGTCAACCCGAAGTCGGTTTGGTTCCTCTCGAACGGTCTCTCTTTCGCTGACCTCTTTTCCCTCGCCTCTCATCGGCTTGACTCGAGGGCTGAAAGGGAAAGACTTCAAACATGGGAAACAGAGGAAAGAACAAGGGGGTTATCCATCTAGGATTTGGACGGGATAGATGCAACAACAAAGGGAAAGGTGAAACGTTCAGCCCCATCGCGCTTTTTCCTTTGTTCTCTTCTCCCTTCGCTCTCTCTCTCCGAAAGTAGAGCGCCGGCTTTGAGAAACTGAGACTCTCACCCACCTTCTGGGATCTGCTCCCTCGATCGGTAAAGAGACGGGCGGGCGATCCCATCGCCCTTTGATGATAGACTTTCAAAGCGGGGAAGCTTGGAGCGAAGACGCGCGCGGAACAAAAAAAAAGAGTAAAGCAGCCACGGGCCAACCTTCTTCCCTCTTCCCTGGAATCGCTCTCGATGCAGGGTTTTTTTACTGGAATCAAAGGGCGTACTACTTGGTTCCCGAGGGGTCTATCTACAGGTTCGTCTAAAAAAGGAAAGAGGTCGGAAGGGCTAGTCTAGCGAAGGACAGGTAGATCTTTCAACAATGAAAGGGAGGGAGGGGAACGGGACGCGCGGGTACACGACGACTCTCCCTCCACAAGGCGAGACGGTTGTAGAAGTTTGAACGAAAGAAGTCAGCCGCGCAAAGGAGGAGATCGCCTTCCCCCCACAAAAGGGTTTGAACTGACGCGTTGGCCATCGAGCTTGGTCGTTTCCAAACTTCGTTCGAGGTTGTGTGGTTTCACTCTCGCTGTCGAACCCTTTCTCCCATTCATCGAGCTTGAGCTTGCCAGTTTTCCCTCCGTCTTCCCTTGTTCGTTCTCAACAAACGTCCAACATCGATCATTTTTTTGTCCTCCCTCCTTGTCCTCCTTCCTTTCGTGAGTTTGCCCTTTTTTTTTTGGTTTGCTTTCTTTTTCAAGAAGGGGGTCCCTAAAGACGGACGCGCTTGGTTTAGGCTCTCTTTCTGACGCTCCGTTCACATTCATTCACGCCCTTCACCTTGCCTCCCTCCTTCAACATCCATCTCTTCCCCTCGATTCCTCCTTTCCCCCTTTCGCGTTTCTCGACCTTTTCTTTCGGTTCCTACTCGACGGCTCCCCTTCCATCTCCATCCTCATCTCGACAACTCGTCTTTGTTCGTCTCTTGCAGAGGAGCAAACGGTCTTCCATCGTCGTACCAGCCAGCCCCGCCCCTCCTCGTCGCTCCCTCCCTTCCTCGTCGGACGACTTCCTTTGAACGCCAACCTCGAGAGAACCCATCCTTCCTCTCCTTTCGACGACAACGAACTCCCTCATACAAAGGACTCTCAGCTAGACCAGCTTTCCATCCTACGACTTTTCCCAGAGAAGCGCTCCCTCCCTTTGAGCCGACCTCAACAGAAACCGTTCCTTCCTTCCTCCTCCTCCGTCAGTCTTCCCTCCCTTCCTTCCTTCCTTCCTTCCTCTTCCCTTCCTGCCATCTCAACCTGCAACCATCCACTCTTCTTTCTCTCGCCTCCTCTCGCTTCTATAGACCAAGCTCATCCTCTTTTTTCTTCTTTCTTCGTTTGAACGGTCCTTCCTTCATTCAACCACAGAACTTCAACGTCTCGCCTTCCCCGCCTTTCCTCTCTCAATCCTGTCCTCCTTCTTCTTCAACCACACGACCACCCTCCCTCTCCTCCCTTCGCCATGACCGACGTCTATGGATACTCGTCTTCACCTCCACCGCCTCTCGATACGTTCAACTCGAATCTTCTCTTCGGAGGAGGAGGTCCCTCGTCGCCGTTCCTCCCAGGGGACGAGGAACTGGACGTCGACGCCTCGTTCGCCTCGTCCATGTCGATAACCTCCGACCGACCAGCCTACCAATCCCCAAGCGTCTCTCCTGGATCTCCCTTCGTTCCTCTCCCTTCCACCATTCACTCAGCCATGGACGTTTCCCCAGCCTACTCCCTCAAGTCGAGCAAACATCACTTCGATGCCCCCTCTCGCCCTCCTCCTCCTCCTCCTTTCAACGCCTCTTCCTCCTCATCTTCCATCAAAACGATCCGTCGACCTTCACCACCTCCCCCTCGCCCTTCCTTCTCTCGAGTTCGCTCAGAGTCGGCAGAGCAGAAGAAGGCCGTTCCTTCAGCCTCGGGAGCCAGTCGACGAACCTTCGGAAAGGAGATCTCGGTCAACATGGATTCTCCCTCGAGGTCAGCCGCCGCTGGTCCTACGACGGTCAAGGCTTTGGGAGGGTTGATGGGACCTCCGGCTCTTCCTTCCTCGAACGGATCGCCGTCGACGATGGGAGCTGGGAAGAACTCGTCGGGAGGGAAGACGAGAGCGCCGTTGCCGAGTCAGTGGAAGACGGTCAAGACGATGGGAGGAGGTTCAGAACTGAGACGAGGAGGGAAGTTGTTTGCACCTGCAGGGCCTTCTCGACGCGACGTGAGTTCTCTTCTTCATCCTCGTTGTTTTTTTTTTGGCGAAGGGAATCGAAGAAGAAAGTCGATGTTGACGCCGTCGTTTCCTCGCCATCTCTCTCTCGTCTTCCTCCTCTCCTCCAGTCCGACCCCGTCTTCCCCGAAACCGGTCCAGTTCCCTCCTTCAATCGCCCAGCCTCCCAGGAATACCTTCCTCGCTCCTCCCTCGACATGGACGTCGACGACGACGAACCTCCCTTCCTCCCATCCATCCCTGCCTCGCCGGTCCAACTCGCAGCGTTCGACGGAAACTACGACGACTTCTTCACCGGCTCCCCTTCCACCGCTCCCGCTCACAAAACCACCTTTGGACGACCTCAATCCTCCTCTCCGGAATCCTCTCCCTCGTCGAAACGGTCGTCGTTCGGTAGCCATCGGTCCTCAGGCGGAGGAGGGAACCTCTTCGAACGAGCCTTCTCCGCTGGACCCGCCTCTGGTCCTCTCTTCGGCGGTCCTCGAGCAGCAACGCTCGCTTCCAGATCTCGACTCGGACCCTACAAGCGACCCGCTCTCACCCACTTCCAAACCTCCAACAACATGGACGACGCCAACACCTCTCCCTCCCAATCCTCCGCCTACCCCATCCTCACCAACACCTCCCTCGCCAACGGAGCCGCTCCTCCTCCTCCTACCGACGGAACCCTCTTCGCAGGAGCCACCTTCCCTCGAGCTCTTCCTCCCATGCGACGAGCCTACTCCGTCTCCACCGAGCAGGTTCACGTCGAACTTCGAGTCGACTCGTCGCCGTCGGCCAGCAACTCGTCCCAGTTCGAGGATTCGCCCTCCCAGCTCTCCGTCGGAGTTCAGCAGGAGTACGCTCAACGACACCACTCCAGAGTCGTTCGATTGGCCGATGGAACGGCTGCTTTCCGACCTGCTCGAGAGGGAGAGACGGCAGAGTGTGCGATGAAATCGCCGATGAAGGAGAGTTCTCCTTCGTCGATGTTTGGAGGATTCGGGAGCAACGAGAAGGATGGGAAGATCCTTCCTTGCCACAGTGCGAAGGAGGATGGGTTGATGAGGATCAAGTGCTCGACGGTGAGTTTCTGTTTCGTTTCGTTTCGTTTCGTGTCGTCTCGTCGAGTTCGTCGTCGACTCGTCCTGACTTCTCCTCCTTTCCTCTCTCTCTCTCTTTCTTCAGCTCGACGATCTCATCAACGGAAAGTACGCCTCCGAGGTCTCCAAGTTCCACATCATCGACTGTCGATTCGGATACGAGTACGCCGGAGGTCACATCGAGGGAGCCGTCAACGTTCAGACCGAGGAAGAAGTCCACTCCTACCTCCTCACTCCTGGCTCTGGAATCTACGCCGATGGATCGTCGTTGCCCGAACCCAGCACCAGTGCTCACGGAGCTCAACCTGGAGGAAAGCAGATCATCGTCTTTCACTGCGAGTTCTCTAAAAAGAGAGGTCCCGAGATGTGAGTTTCTCGACGCGTTTCCCCTTCGAACGACGACTGACCTTTGTCCCTCCCTCTCTTCTCTCTCTCAGCGCCAAGAAGCTTCGAACCAACGACCGAGCTCTCAACCAACCTTCCTACCCTTCCCTCTACTACCCCGAGGTCTACATTCTCGAAGGAGGCTACTGCGAGTTCTTCAAGCAACGACCCGTTCGTCCTCGTCTCCTCATCGTCGCTCCTTCTTCTTCTCGTCGACCTTCGTTCTGACCTCGAGCTTCCCTCTCCTTCTTCTTCAGGCTACCTGCAACCCCAGCCGATACATCGCTATGGACGATCCTCTCTACCAGGACAAGCGATCCACCGACATCCAGGAGTTCCGAAGCAGGAAGTTCGGTCGAGCTCAGTCCTGGCAAGGAGAAGTCCCCTCCAACCACTCCAACTCCCTCTTCTCCAACGCTACCGTCCGACCTCACTCCTCAGGACCTCCCATCCTCGCCTTCGCCGCCGCTACCGCCGCTCAGGGGAAACGTCGAGCCGCTGGAGGAATGATGGTTCACGAGGAGGAGGATCACTCGGACTTGTCGTTCTCGTCGGCGGATGGATCGCTCGGAAGTCCTTGCGCCGCTCCTAGGTCGAGGAACTTGCTCGGACCTGCTGGACCTGTCAGTAGACTCAAGGCCAGGGTCGCTATGGATCGAACCAAGTCGGTTCCGTTGGTCAGCCTCATGGGAAGGGGACGATGAACTTCTCGTCGCGTCTCTCTCTCTCTCTCTCTCTCTCGCTTCGAACTCCCTCCCTCCCTTCGCCTCTCCTCCCTACCTTCCTCGGTCAACACCTCCTCCGGCCATTCCTTTCTTCGTCTTTCGTATCCTTCTCTTTCCCTTTGCACGCTCTTCTCTCTCCTTCGCGTTTCTTATCTCTCTCGAATTGTCTTCCCAAACTCAGCTTCTGTTTCTCCCTCCTCCCTCTCTCTCCTTCTTTACACCTCCTGTCTTTTCTTTTGCTCTCTTGCTCCCACTTTCATTCTACCTCACGACGCTCATTGATAACCTTCTCTTTCTCTCGAACACACGTTTCTCTCTCTTTTCTCTTTCTCTTTCCTACCTTACGTCCTTCTCGTTCCCAGCCTCGTCTCTCTCGTTCGTTCTCTCTTTGATTCCCTAGCATTTTACCTTTCCCTTTCTTTAGCATGGGATGGGACTCTAGCAGTCCCTTCCCCCAAACCAACCTCACTCGATTACCCTTCTCTCTAGCCTTTTTTTTTACCCTTATGGTCTCCTTTCTCTTCTCTAACGTTCTTGAAGACACAACCTTTCAGTTTCTAGCATTTTTCTCAAACCTCACACGCGCGCTTTTCCGGTCGCCTCACCCTATAGTTTCTCCTTCTCGCTTTACCTTACGCTTCTGATACACACACACACTAGGTGGTGCTGCTTTTCTTTCTCACAACGACTCGATGGTCTTTCGCTTCTTTTCACCTCAACATCTTGGGGAAAGAAGAGGAACGAGAGCGGACGAGGAGAGGAGAGGAGGTCGACTTCGACATGTCGCTCCCAAACTTCTCTTTCAAACCATATGACCTCCTGGTTCTCCTTCCCTTCAGTCTACCCACTCAAGGTCAGCTCCCCCCCTCACCACCCCCTTGCTGCTCTCGAGCCTTTCCCCACCGTCTCGTCGTGCTGAACAACCAACAAGCAGGTTCGCTCGGACGCGCCTCTCAAAGCGACGCTGAGAATCGATCGTTCAACAGACCCCTGGGAGCTCTATCTTTCCGGTCCTTCCTTGAACAGGAACTGCTTCCCTTTCACTGTAGGTCAGGCTCTTCTTCGCACTCACCTCCTTTTAAACTCTTCGAGAAGACTGACGGCAGTCGATTGCTTCTTCTTTTTCTTGGACGAGAGCAAAAAGAGTTCCCAAGTTTCTCGCTTGACGAGTTGAGGCTCGACCAACACAGGCTCCCGCCTTTCTTTCCCTTGTAAACTCGAGCTTGACGAGCTTCTCTTTCTTTCGCAGGGACCCGTTCGTCTTCACCTGCCTTCAACTTCCTTCCAAAGGAGGAATGACCAACGAGAGTGGGAAGGTGAGAGCCTCTCTTCTCGTCTCTCTCGCTCGAACGAACGCGTCCCACTTCCCCTTCCCTCCCCTTCGGTTCGTTCTCATCCGCAGGCTTTCATATACACCTTCACTCCACCATCAAACAGCACCTCTCATCGACGCCTTCCCGAGCTCTGGGTTCACTGGCTGCCCAAGCCACCGCCTGTTGGGCTACCGACAGCGTCGACGACGGAGGGGATTGGGAGGATGAGCTTGAGGGATCGGACGCCGAGGGCTGCCAGTGGGAGTGGGAAGACGGAGGAGAGGAGGGAGGTTGCGAGTTTAGTGGGTGGGACTGATGAGGAGGGGAGTGAGGAGGGGAGTGGGAGTGAAAGTGGGAGTGGAGGAGTGAAGAAGGGTGGGAGGGTGGGCTGAGAAGAGGAAACGACGCGATGGGCGATGGTATGATTTCTTCGGGGAGCTGAAGCGGAAGCGAGGGCGGGAAAATAGCCGAGCACAGGTAAACGTTCATCGAGATCAAGGCTTCGTGGGACGAGATCCAAAGATACTGCAGGAGAGAACAAAGAAGGAAACACGCGACGCGGCGGTCAGCTTCCGTCGATTCAAGTCCTCGTCGTCGCGTCCTTCTGGCCATCAAGGCTCCAACGTCTTCACCGGAACAAGAGTAACCTACTCACCTAGTTCCGACTCTAACGTTATCACTCCCCTCCTTCAACGCCTCCTTGAAATCAGCACTCATCCCCATGCTCAACTCCAACCCTCCCTCCTCCTTCCTTCCCCAGCTGCCCTTCTCAACTCCCTCCGTCGAGCTCAATATCCCCTCCAGCGTATCCCTCGTCTCCACTAGCCTCAAGAAATCAGGGTTCCTCGTTCCCTCGGCGTGACTGGCCTCGAAACTTCCGATGGTCATCAATCCGAGCAACCTCAGGTGAGGACACTCCTTCACGACGTGAAGAGCGAGAGCGAGGATCTCTGGGACGTCAGGGGAGAGAGGAGTGGAGGAGGAGATGGGAGGGATTCCTTGTTTGTTGGATTCGGAGGAGGTGTTGATCTGGAGGAAGACGTTGAGGGGAGCTGGGTGGGGAGGGGAGATGGAGGCGAGGGAGGTTTCGATGAGGGAGGCTTTCTTGATGGATTCCAGGGATTCGAGAGCGAAGAGGTTGGGGATGGCTAGAAGGAGAGTGGGAAAAGATAAGCCTTCGTGATCAGTTTCTACGAGCTTTGATGGAGAAAGGAAGAGGAGCGACGACGAGGGAGGAGATCGAAGGCGCAAGGGAGCAGGACGTAGAAGCGAAACTCACCGGTCGCGAGCTTGACCTTGTTACTCTGCAGGTTTCCTACGAAGTGCCACTGGATGTCCTTGGGGAGCTATCGAGACGAGACAGGGAGCGTGAAGTTAGCTCGAGAGCTCAAGGAAGGAAGGAGGAAGTCGTTGAGCTTCCGTTCGATCTGTAGATCGAGCTCACCTCTTTGGCCTTATCCGAAAGCTCCTGGATGTAGTTCTCTCCAAAGTGACGGTGTCCAGCGTCGTAGAGAGCCATGATGTCGGACGAAGGCTTGATCTGCAGGGTGTCGAGTCACGAAGGGAAGGAAAAAGGGAAGGGAGGAGAAGGTCAGCTCGTTCGTCCTTCCTTCTTCGTCGATCAAGCCTCTCTCTTCCCATCGGCAAAGAGCGAACCTTCGAGATGGCTACAAGTCGAGACTTTAAAGCAAGGAGGTCATGGTCAGCGCAACAATAGAGCTCTACACAGAGGGAGGAAGGAAGAACTGACCTTCTCCGTTCCAGCTGACCGGACCTCAGCCAAAACACCCTCGATGTTCTGCTTGAGCTCAGCAGCTCGTTCAGGCGTGTATTGAAGACTGGACATGGTTCGGATCTGTTGAAGGATGGGTAGCTGAGGTCTAGAGAAGAGTTGAGATAGGGATCTTGTTGCGGTTTTGATCTGCATGCACGTCGAGAGGGAAAAAGGAGAGGGAGGTCGAAATCGACTCAGCGCTTCTTTCAGCCCTTCTCCTGTGCTTCTCTCCCTTTGACCACGACAATCTCGCAAACATGGAATCATCGGAAACACTACCGTCGTCATCTAGGAGCTTGGATCCAGTGCTGACTTATCGCTTAGCTACCTGGGACGACGAGGAAGAGCTCAGGAAGATGAGGATCGCTTGCGGTGAGCTCGACGTCTCCTTCCCCTTTCCCTTCTTTCCTTTCGAGTGAGCTCACTTCCGTTTCTCATGCGTTCAGGATGGGGAGAGGAAAGTGTAAAAGGTCGTCTACGTCGCTGCGAGCTCGGAATCGAGTTTCTCTGTCTCTTCTTCCTCGGACTGGATCCCGTCGGGATGTGAGCCGCCGTTTCTCCTCCCTCTCTCGACGCTTTTGAAGCCTGCTCGTCACACTAGAGAGCTGATACCAACCTCTTTGCTTACAGGGCATCTATCGAGACAATCGACAGTGGAGGAAACGACCGAACTCTTTGCGATCTCAAGACTGGGAGGGTGATGATCTGTTCGTCGCATCTCTTGCTTTCGCCCGCTGTATCTATACCTTTCGAGTGCTGACTGCCGCGAACTACTCTTGCCAATAGCCAGCCTGTACATCTACTCGGACTTCCAAGGACGAAACCTAGGCAACCGAGTTCGTCGTCTCTCTCTCCGCTCTCGTCTCCTCAACCTGACCTGCTTTCGCTCGCAGATCATGGGCCTGCTCGAGCTCGAATGCTCCTATCTCGGATTGAGGACGTGCACAGTCCATACCATGCCTTTTGAAGAAGACGGGAAGACGGAAACCAAGACGGTGAAGTGGTATCGAAGACGAGGATACGTTCCGATCAAGGCGAGTTTGGACGCGCGCATCGAATCTCTTCGAGAAACGTTTAGAGCTGATCACCGGTTTTTGCCTGCACCTTCTCTCAGGAACATGGGCTTCGATATGGAGTAGTTTTATCTGCGTTCCTTGAGAAGGCAGTCCCTCCTCTTCCGAGCGATGGGTCGACGCAGCCGGAGGGGAGAGTTGGACGGCCTTGGCCGCTCCCTCTCGCGTCGCTGGTTGAGGAGGAGAGGAGGCTTCTTGAGTTGAAACTGGATGCATACTAGATATAGGAGAATGTAACGACGCACGACGAGCTCAAGGCTCGAGAGCAGTAAGAACGATGATCTGCCGACGCGACGGAGGGTCGCTTGCTCTCCCACACTTCCTTCTCTCAGTCCTTCTTCTACAAGCAGGGAGTGCTCAAAAGACACAAAAAGCCCAGAAAGATGAACTAAAATTATAGTCACGTCACTCTAGAGTCTACAACCCGCACAACAAATTGAGAGTCCCCGATCACGAAAACGAAGAACGAAGAATCGACACCAAGTTCACGCCTCTCTTCCCTGCTACTACAAAACACGATCCGCAAAGCCTACAACTAGAACCCAAGGCAAGTCAAAATCCGAGATGTAGATAGATGCAACGTGACGAACGGAACAGTCCCAAAAGAAGAAGAGTCCAAAACGAGGCGAGGCGACGATGCGAGTTCCAAACACACCTCCCCTCCTTGAGCTTGAATCCAGCTAGACAAGCTGAGATGACGCATTTCCCTCCATCACACGTGGAAGCCCCCATGCGAACTCCGGTCAACGCAGAACAATCGGTGCCCAGCCCGCTGAAGAAAGAGGGAACGAACGAGAGGGGAGGAGATGATCAGACGCGTTAATTGCTCGACGAACGAAGCAGATTGGAGTGGAAGAGAAGACGAGAGAAACTCACGTCGATCGGCATCCTCCACAGGACTCGAGCTCGAACTGAGTATCGAGGCACTCGTAGGCTCCGTCCCTTCCAAAGCCAACCGAGCAAGGGGTGAGGCCAGCGGGGCAGAGAGCGTGCTCTCGAGCGATCTTGTCCTTCCTCTCCTTGAGGAGTCGATCTCGACGACGAGTTGGAGCTTGAGATCCAGAGATGGCCCCTCCAGAACAGGTCACTGAGAGAAGAAGAACGGCAGGAAGAAAAAGAAAAGCGAGAGGTCAGCATCTCTCGTCGACATCGTCGAAATGTGGGATTTCCAAATGTTTGAACTCACAGGCGTCGCTTCGGGTCCCAGAGGCGCATACATCACATCGGCTGCTCACAGCATTACAAACTGAAGAACCGAAAGGGATAGAACGACGAGGTCAGCGCCAAAAGAAAGCGACGATGGACCTTCGACGCGACGGACGAACCTTGAACGCCTGAGAAGAGAGAAAAGAGAAGGGGAGATATCAGTGATGTATTCGAGAAATACTACAAGTAGGAAGATACACGTACTGGGAGTAGTGTCATAGCAGGCCTGAGCGGAAAGAATAAGAGAGGAAGACGGACGTCAGAGGGACGCGTCGACGTTGCGATACTTTGAGCTGGGCTCACGAGATTCCCACAAGGAACTCCGCAAGCATAGCCGGCGTAGCCGTTCACAGAGTCGAAGTTCAGACAGATGGAACCGATAGCCGAGCAGGCGATTGGAGCATCGTTCGCTAGCGAAGGCAAAGTCAAAGCAATCAACGTCGACGTCGCTCTCGGAGGGGAGAGGGGACATACTGTTTGCGAGTGTGAAGAGTCTGCAATTGTCAGGACTGGCCGAGCATTCCTTGAAGATACAACAAGGGAATACGGTTGAAGAACGGTCAGTGACATGCTCAAAGAACGACGGGACGAAGACGGAACTCACGTTCGCCGAGCAGGGGATATTACTGCAACTACCGCCAGCCTCGCTCGAGTAGCTCCCACCAACCAGTAAGCAAGAAGCGGCTGCTACACTGGCGTCGAAGCCTGAGGTCACTCTGCAAATGAAGGCGAAACCGATGCTGCCAGAGAGGTCCAGGACGTCGTACGAGAAGCCGGGAGGGCAGATAGAGGGAAAGTCGGGACACCTGAAGGTATTGGTGGCACTGGGGCCGGACCCGACGAAACTTTTTTTTTTGTACGGAACGAGGATGAGGGCGTCAGCGACTTTAAGCGGATTGCGACGATTGAGAGAAATCAGACGAAACGCGACTCACATCTGAAAAAAGGAGAAGGTGGGACAACGGATGGAGTTGGGATTATCAAAGATGAAGTTCGGGCTTCCGCACTGGAGAAGGAATCACGGTTAGCTGGCATGATGTTCTTGTTGTCGGCTCGCTCGTTAGACTCTCTTTCCTTTTTGAGCTCCCCTTCTCCCTCTCCTCGAAGGCCTGCCCAAAATCAACGCGAGAGCAGGAGAAACTTACTCCTCCTGTATTGCCGGAAGCAGAAATATAAGCAAGCGTCCCAACTCCGCAAACCTCGATCGTACGAACGGTTTGGGCGAGAGTAGAGGACGTGACGACGAAAAGAGAGAAGAGAGAGAGGGTCGAACGCATTGTCGAGGAGGAAGAAAGGAAAAGTGATGGGCCGAAAAGAGGACGGAAGCGGGTGGGTGAGGGTTGAGAGGGAGAAGGGAAGGGAGCGAAAAGATACCTAAGGGAAAACAGGCTCAGCGTCTGTCGGCTCACGAAGAGGCGTTTGATCTCGGTGTGTTTCTCGGATCCTCTTCACTCACCACGATCAGGTTCTCGATCTTTCCAAGAAAAACAGGAAACAGTAGTAGTAGTCGGAGTCCTGACCAGTTTAGTTCTCAGAAACTTCAAACATGTCCCACGCAAACCGAGGCAGAACAGAAAGGAGGTCAGGAACCGAAAGACGCGACGAAGCAATTCAGCGTCGAGCTCTCACCGTCAACGATCCCAAGCCTCTTCGATCTCGTACGAACCGGTTGGATCGGAAAGAAAAGAAGAATCTCCTTCGTCCATCGAAGAAACGAGAGAGAGATAGGAACCGAGACTGCTGGCGTCGCATTCCTTCGACCTTCCCCTCCCTCTCTCCTTTTCGCTCGAGCCCGTCAGGTAATAGTGAAAGCGTGCTTAGGAAACAATCGTTCAATCGCACTCGTCGTTATCAAAGAACCCGAAATCCTAGGCGACCCAAAGCCCTCGTCGTCGTCCGCCCCTCCCGCTCTCTCACTCCCCAACACACCTCCTCACGACCCTGCCCTCCTTCTCCCCCCTCTTCACCAACCCCTCAAAGAACCCCACAATATCCCCATCCAGCTTCGCCCACTTCTTCAATCTCTCCACAGGCTTCGGATCCAGATCTATCACCTTCACCGAAACCTCTCTCCTCTTCTTCTCTCGTTCCTCCTCCTCTTCGACGGGAACCCTAAAGATGAGCGAGCAGTCCTTGAACGCTGCCGAAAGCAGGAAAGCGATGATCGTTTCCCTCTGAGACCAGTCTTCGGTGGAGGAGGAGGTGCCGTTGAAGGATCGAACAAAGTTGGCGAACTCGTCGAGGTTGGGTTGAGGGATGTCTTTGAGGTTGTCGTTGTTGGTGGGTGAGAGGAGGAGGAGGAGACCTTCGATGTCGAGGGGGTCGAGGGAGGATTGGAGGTTGGCTAGGCGAGGGAAGACGGGAGAGGTGGCGAGGTGGGGGAGGAAGAGGTTGGAGAAGAGGGTGTAGAGGTCGGGAAGGGAGAGGGTGGAGGGTGAGGAAGGCGAGAGGAGGAAAGAGAGGGAGGAGGGCTAGATTGAAGGTGGAAAAGAAGGTGGGCGGAAAAGGGTGTCAATCGAAGGTTTGAAGAGGAAGAGAAAGGATGGAAAAGACGCGACGAGGAGGGAGACGAGAGACGAACCTCTCGAGGATCAACGATCTTCCCGTCCACGAACAACCTCAGACTGTTCCCCTGTCCATTATCGTCGATCCATCCCACCCAAAGCTGTTCCAGAGCTCTCGAGACTCGCTTCCCGTCTCCAGAGTAGAGATCTATGGGGCAGTAGTCGGAAACGACGCCGGGCAGCGAGTCGGAGGAGTGAGAGGAGATCTTGGAAGCCTTGAAGGGTCGGTGCATGCACGTTCGGCAGTAGGTAGTCTTGAGGTATTTGGTAGAGCCTGAGAGATGTGTCGGAGAAGGGAAGAACCCCCATTTTGGCTGGAAAGAACGAGAGCGGGAAAGGTCAGCGACGCGTCTCGCGAGAGCGATGGAATCTCTGGAAACGAAGCGACGTGAACGCACCTTGATCTCAACAGCCAGCACCCTACCTTCACCCTCCCTCTCCCCAGTCAGATCATCCACCAACAACCCCACCTTCGAGTCCTTATCGACCCCTCCTCCCTCGGCTTCCTTTCTCCACTCCGCTCTCCTCCCAGCGCTTCTCGCCTCCAGCTCCTCCAAGAAGTCCTTCTCCAATCGAACAGGTTCCTGACCAGGCATGAACTCCTCTGTGAGAAGAGGGAGCATGACTTGGTTTCGAAAGAGGGTGGAAGGGTCTTGAGGAGGATGGATCTGGTCCGGGTCGGAGGGGAGGTGAGGAGGAACGGGATCTGGTCGTGAAGTTTTGGCGATTCGGAGGATTTTGTTGTTGAAGGAAGGGTCGGGAGGTCCATGATAGCGAAAGACGATGTTGGCTCCTCCTAGAAGAAGGCGAGAGAGATGGAGGAGGGTCAGCGAGAGGGGAAGGAGAGGGCAGTGTGAGCTCGAAGGAAGCGAGTTGAGCTCACCTTCAGAGGAGTAGAGCCAGTCTTGAGCTGAAGTTGATGCAACGGTCTTCATAGAGGCCATCGTGTATGAAGCGAAGAGCTGTACAGCGAGAAAGTGGGAGCCTCAGCAAGTGAACGAGGCGAAAAAGAAAGTGGAAGAGAGCGGAGGAGGGGGAGGAGGATGAACTCGAGGTGGAGACGGAGGAGCACTTTCTGCCGTTTTGAAGCCACGCGAAGTTTTAGAAGAGATCCTACTTGACGACGAGAGACAGATGCACTGCTAGAGGGTATCTGGATATGCGAGATGCTGATGGTCGGGAGCAAAAGCATGCGACAAAGGAAGGAAGGAGAGGGCGATTTCGAGTTGACCTTCGACGACGACCATCTCCTTCCCTCCCCCTCCTCTTCTTCCTTCCCTTCTCCCTCCCTGCCCTCCTTCTTTCGCTCACATCTCGAACAGACCTAGCCCAACCCGCTCCTCGAACCCTGGACCTCCCTCTTCTTTCCTTCCTCCAGCAGCAGCCTCCTTCGATCAGCTCGCTTCTGCTCATGGAACCGTCTCACGTCTTCACCGACTTCCTCGCCTGCGAGGTTTGCTGGAGGGACTTCAATCTCGAAGATCAGACTCAGCAGATCCCCTTCTGGATAACTTCATGCGGTCACTCCCTCTGCGACGACCACGGAGTCGGTCAGTCCACCTTCCTTTCCGAACGAGAGATGGAGGATGAACGAGAGGATTGAACTCGTTCGTTCGTTCTTCCCCTCTCTGCTTTCGCTCTGGGTGGTCGATTGGGTTGGATGGGGACTGCACAGATCCTACGAATCCTCGATGCACCAAATGCGGGACGGAAGGAATTACAACCGAACTGTTTGGACCAAACGTGAGTGAACGAGAGCTCGTCGCCCTTCCTCGACGGACGCTGACTGACCCTTCCTCTCCTTTCTGGTTTTATAGTTGAGCAGTGAAGTAGCCGCTTACTTCAGCCCTGCAGCAGACTCGCTGGAAACCGTCGCTGGCGCCGTCAAGGTCAGCTCGTCTCCAGCTTCCTTCTCACGTTCAGCTTCTCGAGGCTGACTTCCTTCTTCCCCTTCTTCCACCAACAGTATCAACAACAGTACCTCTTCAACCTCGTTCTCTTCTTCAAAGATAAGGTTGTGAAGCAGAAGGTGAGTTCGTTGTGTTGCCCTTCACTCTCGTCTTCGAACTGATGCGACGCGTCCTCTTTCCTTTCGTCAGGGTGTTCTGGACGAGGTCAAGGGACGACTCGCAGCTGGTCAAGAGAGTGCCAGGTCAGTCAAGCTCTCTCTCTACTCGCTCTTCCTTCTTTGATGCTGATTTGGATCAACGTTTCGACTTCTTCGATGCAGGAGGGTTCAAGAGCTCGAAATGGAAGTCGGTCGTCTTCGCTCCAAGCTCGATCAACGGACGAATCGAATCGGTCCCCCTTCTTTTCCTGGAAGCAGTGTCGATGGAGATGGAAGGAAGAGGATTCGAGATGTGGGGATGCACAGTGATCCGTGAGTTTCGTCCTCTCCCTTCTGCTCCACTCCTCGTCGCGTCTTCGTCAAGACCCTGAGCTGATCCGCTTCTCTTTCGTGGCATCCTCTTCTTCTCAGGACCCATCATCGAGCTCCCAGCTCTGCCGGTTCTCTCCACAACGCCCTCCCTCCTCATCGAGTCTCTATACAACCCTCGAAACGAAATCCAAGCGCTGCAGCAGCCGCGACCGTCAGCTCCCACGTCGTCAACGGTGTTCGAGATCCTGGTCCTAGTGGCGGAGGTGGGAGAAGTCGAGGGAACGAGAATGGTGGGATGGATGTCGTTCGACCGGCTTCTGGTCTCGGGTGAGTTCTCTCGTTCTCATCTCGTCGTCCGAGGCGCATACATGCGTCCGTTTCCACGCGTCGCTGACATTTCCTCCCCTTCATCCTTCTTCCTCTCCTTCCCAAGTCAATACGCCTACAACCCAAACCGTCGAGCTTCGGCTACTCCAGTCCAACGATCTCAGTCCGACGCCAACGCCTTCCAACAACAGCATCAGCAGCAACAACAACAGCACCAAGTCGTCCAACTCCCTCCTCTCCTTCCTCGAAACCCTTCTCGACTCGGCCATCACTCATCTGCTGCGCCGATACCCTCTCGATCTCAAGCAACTTCTCGAGCGTCGAACCAAGCTACAGCCGGAGGAGGACCTTCGATTCGAGCCATGGCGACCCCATCGATTCAACATCGCCCAACGAGTGTGGTTCAAAGCCATCGTCGTGAGTCTCTTCTTCGTCCCGATTTCTTCTATTCCTCCGTCGCTGATTCTTCCATGCCTGCCGTCTTTTTTCTCAGACTCCTCCTACACCCCAATCCGACATCAGTTCCCTCCTCCACCCCATCAACCTCAGCCTCAGCACCAAATCCACAACCAACCTCCTCCTCCAGCTACTCCTCGTCCCTCCACAGGTGCTCGAATGCCCTTCTACCCCAGCGGAAACGGAGTCCATCTTGGAGCTTGCGGACAGAGCCAAGGAGGAGGAGGCGGAGGAGGCGGAGGAGGAAGACCGTCGAGCAGGATGATGATCGAGGAGTACGATTTCGACGATCAGGGATTCGGGATGCCTGCTGGAGGAGGAGATGGGTTTGGAGCGAGTCAGGGTAGTGGTGGAGCTCCGTTTGGTGGTGGTGGGATGAACGGAAGAGGGTACATGCCGAGGTGAGAGAGAAGGAGGGAGGGAGGGAGGAAGGACGACGCGTCGTTCCGTCTCTTTTCGTTTTAGCTTTTTGGTCCTCGGGTCCGTGTTCGTTCGTCGGGTCTTGTTTCTTTCATCGATCATCTTTTAGTTCTTCTCCCTGATGTCTGTTTCTACGATCTCGATGATTGAGATGGTAGGAGAAAGGCTCTTTTCTTCTCCAACCTTTTGTGACGACGAGATGGACTCGAGTTCCCTCCCTCGGAAGCCTTCAGCACTCTTCCCTGTTGCGGTCTCGAAAGGCGAAGATAAACACATATCTCTATTAAGTCTAGCCAGGCTAACATCGTCTTCCTTTCCGTCTTCCTCCTTCCCTCCCGGCTCCCAGCTCCCACTTCCCCGTCGAGCTCCCTCTCGGATCCCCCAACCCCTCACACAATATCCTTCAGCATCCCAGCCGAGGCCTCGTAAACTCCCAAGAACACAGCTCCTCCAGCCGAGATCCAAAGCGTCCTCGGAACAACTCCAGAGAAGAGCGCGCCCGCACCCTCGGTTTGAGCTATACGAGCTAGACGGGAAGGGATGGAGAGGAAGGATTGAGATTGAAGAGGCGGTGTAGAGCTGGTGGAGGAAGCGAGGGAGGGGACGAGCTTGGGGTTCTGAGGAAAGCGAACGAAAGGAGAAGAAAGGTCAGGTTCCGAGACGCGTGAAACGGAGGGAGAGGGAGACGCGACTCTCGTTGCCTTCGACGAAGCGAGGAGCGAAAGAGAGGCAAGGAGAAGTGATGGAACAGAGCTCACCTTAACCTCCAGCATGACTCTCGTCTTCACAACGTCCAGCGGCGTGGTGAGAGCAGCGGCGACACCTCCGGCGACGGATCCACAGAGAGCGGCCTCGTGAGGAAGCGGTTTCCGATCCAGGAAAGGTTCTGTTGCGAGAGTTGCTTTTAGGTACTCGTAGAAGGGGAATTGGATGGAGGTGAAGGGAATCTAGATGGTTCCAACAGCGAAAAAAAAAGCAAGAAAAGGGCGAATGAGAAGAGTGAAGGTGAGCTTTCATTCGCTCCTCCCTCGAGCTCGACCCAGTTCCTTCTTCGCAAAAACGAGACGGGAAAGAGACTCACCTCTCGAGCAACAGTCATTCCAAACCCTCTACTGAACCCTCTCAGACCCTCCGTCCTCCAAACCATCTTGGCAGCTTCCAAACTGCTCCCTTTAAGTCCGTACACGCTCGTCTGAGCTCGAGTTTTGATGACCTCGGTTGGGACCCGAATGAGGCAGGCGACGAGCTCTCCTGAGCTTGCTGCGAGCATGTGGACGAGAGGAGCTGAGAGGGAAGGGAAGAGGACGGGGAGAGTGTGGTTCTTGAGGGTCTCGTAGGTGGTGAAGAAGGCGGCGGCTGAACGAGAGGGAGGGAAGGAGAAAGGTCAGCTCACGCGAGCTTCGAAGAAAGGAGATGGCAGATCGAAGCTTTTCCGGATGAGAAAAAACTTTGGAAACGAGAGATATGCTGCTTACCTCCTGGAGCTCCTCCTACAAAGACTGATCCGATCCCCTTGTAGACTCCCTTGAATCCTCCGCTCTTGATGAATCCTTCCTTGGATTGAAGTCGAGTTTTGAACGTGTCGATGGGGAAGAAGAGAAGATCTACGGAAAGTCCAGAAAGAGCTCCTGCCTACAACACAGAGTCCAAAGGAAGCCAAGAGCGAGATTACGGGAGAGTGGGAAGGAGGAAGGTCAAGATCAGGATCGATCGGCCGATGTTGAGCTCGCAAGAAGTGAGTCGAGGAGGAGGAAGGGGAGGGAGGAGAGTTGAACGAACGAGGAGAGCTTGAGGGAAGGTCGGCCGAGACGAGGACGCTACTGGAGGGGGTAGAGGGGAGTCCAAGGAAGTCATGCGAGCGAGGAAAAAAGGGAAGGGGAAAAGGGTCGTGAAGGAGGGATGCAGTTGAAGGGGAGGAGGGAGCAAACGAGGTCGAAAGGTTCCCTCTGACTTCCATCTCCTCCTTCCCTTCCCTCTCCCTATCGATGAGCTCTTCTCTTGACCATGGCCACCCCTCGATCCCTCCTCTCCCTCAACGACGACATCCTTCGATAAACCCTCGGTCACCTCCTCTTCGACACTCGTCACCAACTGCTCGTCTCTCCTTGCAGCGGTTACTACTAGGTCATCACTGCACGCGACTTCGCGCTGGACCCTACGATCTGAGGCCCTCCGTCCTCTTTGTCTCCTTCTGGGATAGTCTAGCCGGTTAGAGAGGTGTTCGAATCCCTCAGAGATAAAGCTCTTTTTGGACGTGGTCGCTTCACTCCTTCTCTCGATCCGAATCGTCCCACATGTCGAATCCATCTACATCCAGGCCCAACAGATCCTCCTTCAACTCCCCGTTCGCACGCTCGTCGTCCTTGACGAAACTCATGCCCATCTGCCCTCCGCCGCCGTCAGGTCGCTCTCTTTCCCTCCTCCTCATCCTTGGACCGACCTCGCGACGATCGTCTTCGAAGGAGCAGTTTGGTTTGACTTCGTCGGGGAACTAGCGAACTCACACCATGTGAATTGTCGTCTTCATCTCTCGGACTGGTCCTTCAAGGTGTTGGTCCTCGAACCATCTCCAGTGGTCGGCGGCGACAGACCGGTGGTCGAATTGCTCATGGACCCAGAGCCTAGTGCTGCAAGGCAGACCTTCCTGAAGGAAACGGAGAGGATTGTGATCAGAGTTGGTAGTCCGTTCGCTGAGGAGTTCGAGAAGGAGTTTAGGGAGGAAGTGGGGAAGAAAGTCGCGGGAGGGTTGGACGCGTTCGAGAGTAGGATCGCTTCGATGATTGTTTTCGTTGATGGGGATGGGAGGAAGAGGAAGTTGTTGTAGTGGGATGGAATGTGGCTTAGTTTTTGCTGTAGGCGATGAAGACCTCCTCGGAACTTTTCTGAAAGAGAGAGGGAGGGAGAACGACTTGAGAGAAGTTCAACCGACGCGTCTTTTCACGTTCGTCTCTTCTTCCTCTTGTTCCTTCGTTCCAGCATCCTTCTTTTCAAATACGACACCTCAAGTATTATTGCATATCGAACCTTCGAAGCGAGAGCAAAACGCACTCCCTAGACTTCTCCCAACGACACTTGAGGTTCAACCTTTCCTTCCCTTTCAAGCAGCCAGAACAGCACAACGGTCCAACACACCAGCTTTGTTGAATGGATTAACGGCGAGCTTGAGCTTAAGGCTCAGTAGCGGATCCTCCCAAGTCCCCATTTCTAATACATCTGACGAGATAGAAGGGAAAAGGTCGTGGCAGGGGATCACCGACTGACGTCGACGAGTTACTGCTTGGTTTCACGACGGTGAAGCTCGAGCAGCTTCTTTTTTGCTGGGAGGTTGAGTGATCGTGTGGAGAGTCGAAGTGGCGCTCGATCGAACTGGACGGAGAGGGAGGGAGAGAGGCTGGTCGAGTCGGTTGGGATTGGAATCGACGACGTGTCTCGATTCTTTTCCTCGGTCGTTTTGCTTTGATTACGGTCAGCTCGACATCCTTCTTCAGTTCGGTTTCTCAGAGGTATTCAAATCTACCTGTGCTTGTTTTCGTGCAACTCACTTCTCCATCGTCTCGCTGAGAAGGCGTCGGAAGAAAGGGAAACGCTCTTCGACGCGTCGACTTTCCCATTTCTCTTTCCCTCCTCCTCAAAGACAGGCGAAACGAACATCAATCGACTCTACTAACCCTCCACCTCTTCCAACAACCTCCTCTCCGTCCCGTCCTCGTCCACAAACACAATCAACGACGCGACCCTCCTGTCGAACTCACTCAACCCGACCTGGCGCCTCTTCTCGACCTCCCTCCTGAACCCCTCTTCCACAGCCTTCGCACACAACCTAAACTCGATCCTCTCCGTCCCTCTCAAGAATGTCTCCTGGTCTCTCCTGCGAACTCTGAAAAACAGATAGACAACCTCTTCCTCTAGCCCTGGAATGTTAGGGAGGTCGAGCTGAACGACGAGCACCTCAACCCCCCAGTCCGCGCAACAGAGCCTCGAGTGTAAGGTGCTCCCGGACTTCATTTTGACATGCCAAAGCATTCCTTGAAAGACGATCCTCTGCAGTCGTTTCCAAGGCTCAGGTTTCGTGGCGAGACCGACGAGTTCCAAAGGCGATGCGTCTTTGAAGGGTCCGCGGATGCTGAAGGAGGAAGTGGGGTCGTAGCGAAAGCGTAGCACTACGAGTGGGAGTTGGAGGATGATGAGGGGGAAAGGAGGAAAGAAGAGGCGGTCGAGACTGAAAGAGAGGTAGGAGGAGGGAGGAGCAGGTGGGGAGGTTGAGCCGAGGGACTTTGAAGCCTTGTACAACAGATAGAAGAGTCGAAGAGACGTAAGCGAGAGGAGAGTTCAGCTTATATTACTATCGCTACCATTTTTTTTTTTTGGTTTGCTCGAGTTCCAAGAGCTCACCTAGAACATAATCCTTGCCACCTCCTGGAGGACTTGGACCCAGCCGGAGCTCTGAAACGAAGCTACCCACTTCGCCGTTCCTCCCCTCTACCGTCAGAACGCCACCTTCTCCAAAAAGAGTCTTCCAGTGCGTCATAACGGTGTCCCTCGTTGGGTATCCTGTGAGATCGACGATCCTGTAGAGGTGAGGGAGACCGAGGAGGTGAAGGGTGGAGCAGGTTCGAAGGATGGAGGTTCGGTTGAGCGCTCGAGGAGTGTCAAGCAGGAGGATTTGGAGGATTTCTCGAAGGACGTCGTAATTGAGGGAGAGGAGGATGGGAGGAGGGGATGGCATTTGAGGGACAAAAGAAAGAAGGGGAAATCGAGATGGAAGTCGGGAGGGAAGAAGGAGAAGCTCGCAGCGTCGAGCTGGCAAGAAGGAGGGGAACCTTGTTGAGGTCAACGACGAGAGTGAACCTCAACCACGACCTCGTCTTCTTTTCCGACTTCTTGTTCTTCGTATCGAGGACCCTTCTCCTCTCGACCTTCCCCACCTTCTTTCCAACCTCGAGCAGGATTCGAGCGTCCAACGATGGTCGTGCTCTCTTCGCTTCTCCTCCTCCTCGCTTCCTCCTCCTCCTCCTCCCTCCTTCAACCTACCTTCGCTCAGGAAACCACCATTAGCAGCACCGAGACCAAAATCAACCGACCTACGACTCACTCCTTCTCCTCCCTTCGACTCCCTCACCATCCTTCTCCTCGTTCGTACTCTACCCACACCTACTACGTTGTCGAACTGGATCCTTCGAGCTCGCTCTCTCCCAAAGAAGCAGCTCGTCGGTTGGGAACTCAACTCGTAGAAAGAGTAGGAGAACTCGACAACCACTACCTCGTTAGGAAGGAGCTCAACTCGTTAGGGAAGAGGGACGAGGGTGTATGGGAACGGTGGCAGGAGGGGAACAAGTCAAAACGAGCTCAAGGAGGAGGGACCGAGGCTGGAGGTGGGCTGAGAGGAGCTGTTCGTGGGTTGGAGGAGATGGTACCCAAGATGAGAGTAAAGAGGAGTTGGGAGGAGCCTGAGCAGAGGATAGTTTCGAGGAGGATTTCAGGCAGGCAGGACGTAGAGGATCTCACAGAGATCAACCATCTCGTGAGCTCGACCTTTCTCCTTCCCTTCCCATCTCGTCGAGCTCTCAATTCTCTCGACGTTTGCTGTCTTCCCTCCCAGGGCAGCTTCTCGCTTCCTCATCTGAGCTGACTCGCTCTCTGTTCGTTCGTTTCTTCGTCTAATAGCACGACGCTCCTCTGGAAATCAACGATCCTCTCCTACCAAAACAGTGGCACGTCGTCAACACTCTCATCCCCGACAACTCGATGAACGTCTCTCACATCTGGGACGCTGGAATGTCAGGTCAGGGAGTTCATGTAGCTCTCATCGACGACGGACTCGATTACACCCATGAAGATCTCAAGGATAACTTCGTGAGTCCTTAGCCTTCTCTTCGGATCGAGCTCGCACCTCTCCTTCCCTCCCTCCCGTCGCGACGAGGGTCTCTCCTCTTCTCGAGCTGACTTTGGTGTCGTCCTTCTTCTCACCTTCATCACTATCTCTCTATCTTCCTTCGCGACTGTCTTTTCCCCTCCTCAGTACCCCGAAGGCTCCTACGACTTCAACGAACACACCCCTCTCCCAACTCCCAAACTCTTCGACGACACCCACGGAACCCGATGCGCCGGTGAGATCTCCGCCTCCCCGAACGACGTCTGCGGAGTCGGACTCGCCTACTCCTCTCGCATCGCCGGAATCCGAATCCTCTCCGCTCCCATCTCGGACGCAGACGAAGCCGCCGCCCTCAACTACGGCTACCAAACCAACGACATCTACTCGTGCTCCTGGGGACCTCCGGACGATGGGAAGAACATGGACGCTCCGGAAGGGTTGATCTTGAAGGCGATGGTAAATGGGATTCAGAAGGGGAGGGGTGGGAAGGGGAGTCTGTTCGTGTTCGCGGCGGGGAACGGAGGAGGGAACGACGATCAGTGCAACTTCGATGGGTACACCAACTCGATCTATTCGATTACGATTGGGGCGTTGGATAGGAAGGGGTTGCATCCGTACTACTCGGAGATGTGTGCGGCTCTGTTGGCGGTGGCTTATAGTTCCGGAAGTGGGGATGCGATTGTGAGTTCTCTTTTTCGTCTCGACGCGTCTTCTTCTCCTTCCTTCGTTTTCCCTCGCTGACCTCGCTCTTTCCTCTCGAACGATCTTCTAGCACACCACCGATCGAGGAGACAACAAGTGTAGCGACGGTCACGGAGGAACTTCAGCTGCTGCTCCGTTAATGTCTGGAGCTCTTGCTCTCGCTCTTCAAGTTCGGTGAGTCGAGCTTCTTTCCGCCTTCGACTTTTCTTTTACCCTTCTCAAGAAGCTGACCACCTTTCCTCCTTTCTACTCTCTTCTCAGGCCCGAGCTCACCTGGCGAGACGCTCAGCACCTCATCGTCAACGCCGTCGAACCGTTCAATGAAGGAGATCCGGATTGGGAGCCTACGTTTGCTGGTCGAAAGTTCAACTATAAGTGTGAGTCTACCCTCTCCCATTTCTCTGTCTCGTTTCTCGTCGACGGAACAGAGAACGTGGTTCTTCCCGCTCTTGAAACTGACGCGTCTCTCCCTCTCTCTCCTCTTCCTTCCCTTCCTTCCTCACCTTCCGTCCCCTTCCCTCAGACGGTTACGGGAAAGCCAACGCCGGTCTCCTCGTCGAAGCCGCCAAAACCTGGACGCTCGTCAAACCTCAAGCCTGGTACGATTCTTCCCTCGTTCGACTCGAAACCCCTTCCTCCACCACCGACGGCTCCCAAGGTCAATTCATCTCGGAGGAAGGAGTCGAATCCATCCACACCGTCTCAGCAGCCGCTCTCGTCGACGCCAACCTCGAACGTTTGGAGCATGTGACGGTGCAGGTTTGGATCGATCATGCGAGGAGAGGAGATGTCGAGGTCGAGTTGACCAGTCCGAATGGGATCAAGAGCGTGTTGGCTAGGACGAGGAGAGGGGACGAGGCGGATACGGGGTTCCCTGGGTGGAAGTTTATGAGTATGAAGCATTGGTTAGTCCCTTTTCGATATCTTTCTTTGCTTCGACGTCGCGTTCTTGCTTCGAAACAACGCTGACCTCCTATCCTTCCCTTTCCCTTCTTCCTCCAGGGACGAACCTCCCGTCGGAGACTGGAAGCTCAAAGTCATCGATCGAATCCACCCAGAGAAGAACGGAACCCTCAAGGCCTGGTCTCTCATGCTCTGGGGAGAATCCATCGACGCGTCCAAAACCAAACTCTACGTCCTCCCCGGTTCCGAATCTCCCATCGAAGACGAAGTCGACGACGACGAACCCACCGCCGAACCTTCTGCTACCCTTCCCCTTCCTGGAACAGCAACCAAATCCTTCCCGAAACCAACCGTCCACCTCCCGGACGATCACGTTTCGGCTCCAGGGGAATCCCACCTTCCAGGCCTCGGAGATCCTAAACTCCCCATCGACGACGCGGACGACGATGCTGAGGTGACTCCCGACGTTCCTTCGAGTGCTCCCATCTCGACTGGACTTTCTGACGAGGGAGAGTTCGACGGGATCGACACCCTCTCCTCTGGAACGTGGATCTTCGGAGCAGCTGGATTCGTCGCTCTCGCTGGACTTTCTGGAGTCGGCTTCTTCTTCTACCGACGGTACCAAGCTCGACGACGAGGCTTCGGGAACGAGGAAGGAGAGGGAGGATACGGTGCTGTTCCTGGGGAGGAGGACGTGGCGATGGGTTTGCTCGGAGGGAGTGGTTCGAAGAGGAGCAGAAGAGCTGGTGGTGGAGCTGGTGGAGGGACGAAGGAGCTGTACGACGCATTCAGGAGTGACGAGGAAGATGAGGAAGAGAGTGACGGGGAGGAAGCGAAGGCTTTGGGGTACCATGAGTGAGTCCTTCGTTCCCTTTCCTTTTCCAGCTCGAACGAGACGTGTCGAAGCTGACCTCTACTTCCTTTTTTCGTCTCTCCCAGCTCCTTCCTCGAAGACGACGAGCCTCCCTCTCGACCTACCCCAGGAGGAGACTACCACGACGACGATCTCGACGAGGAGGAGGAAGAAGGACAGCCTATCGCTTCTTCGTCGACGAGTACAAAAGAGAGGGAGGAGGCCGAGGAGGTCGTTGCTGCAGCGGAGGGAGGAAGTTCGGGAAGTAGTGGAGGATCGGGGGAGAGTGGGTCGTGGCAGGAGGTTCGGAAGTAGTTGTTCGTTGGTAGCGTGTATAGAGGGGGTTTGGAGACGTTCTTTGAAGAAGAGGGAGAAAAAGTGATCTGCGTCGAGAGAGAAAGAGAGAGAGGGACAAGAAGGATGGACGCACCGGCATGGAACGGAACTGGAATTGGACGATTCTTCAACTGCTCGGTTGTCTCTACGAGCCGCGAAAGAGCGAAAACGAGGGAGGAAGGAGAAGAGAGCAAAGCCGACGAAGAAAAGTTGAACGTCAAGTACCCTCGAAAGAAGTCTGTTCGAGCTGGTTTCCGTCTTTTTTCTCCCTCAAAACCACTTCCTGAATACACGGAAAGGTAGAGAAAAGGTAGGACAGGGTGAACGCATGGAGCCGAGCGAGATACAGACGCGTCGTTGGTCTGTTCGCTCGCTCCTCTTCCTTTTCCTCGCCAACCTCTCGAGACGAACCCAACGAAGCTGATGCAAATAGAACGACTCAACGAGAAGAAACCAAAACCTGATGCACTGATTCTCTACTACACGAACGACCGAACAAACGAACGAAACAAATGCTAAACGAACGAGAAGAAATCAAGCCCAGACGCCCTTCGCCACCTCCTCCAACTCCCCTCCGTATCTCCTCTCCACCTCTCCCTTCTCCCTCTCCCACTCCTCCACCACCTCCTTCACCCCCTCCGGCAACTCCTCCACCTTCCCAACCCCACTCCCAGGCTGCACCATCCTCTCCTCCTCCAACGTCCTCGTCGAAGAAGCCCACCCTGCCGACTCGTCGTTCGCTCCTTCCACCGTAGGGTACCTACCGAACCTCGACGTCTTCTTCATCTGATGCCTCCTGAACGGCGAGGGGTTCACCGGATCGAAATCCTCCCCTTCCAGCACCTCCACTCTCCCACCCTTGTGCAACCCCCAGTTCCAACTCATCTTCCCTACTCCTCCAGCACTCAGCTTCCCATCCAGCCCAGCTCGCATCCTCTCGTCCATCCTCACCTCCTCCGCAAACAGAGCTTCAAAGTCCTCCTCTCCTCGTGCTCCTCCTGCGCCGATGGACATGATCTCCTTCCCTCCGAAGGCGTGACGAGACGATCTGGGTTCGAGTTCCGCTGGGAGACGTTCGGCGAGGACGATGGCGTATTCCTGTAGACGACCTCCGATGGTGGTACCGTCGGGGAACTGGAAGACGTGAGGACGGCCTTGCTTGAGGAGGGAGGTCATGAGTTGGGTGTCCTTCCAGGCGAGAGCGGAGAGACGGAATCCGAGCATTCGAGTGCCGATTTGGTTGTAGAGACGAAGCTGATCGAAGATGGAGTGGAGTTGGGCGTGGAGGGAGGGTCCTTTGAAGGAGGAGTAGAGGGAGAGGGTGTTGGGTGGGGCTGAAATAAGGAGAGGCGAAGTCAGCTCCGGAGAATCGAGACGCGTCGACGAAAGAAAGAAGAGAGAGAGCGAAACTCACGACTTCTCGTCGGATCATTTCCATTCAACCCCATCTTCCTCTCCTCCTCCTCGATTTCATCATCCTCCTCGCAAATCTCAATCACCCTCTTCATCACCTCGATATCCAACTCCCAAGCTCCTCTCAAAGCGTTCAACTCCTTCTCCGCCCACCTCAACGCCTCGAACGCCTCCCTCCCAGGGTTCCTTGAGCAGCACTTCGAGAACATCACGAACCACTCGATCCTCGCCTTCGCCGTATCCGTCGGGTCCAACTTCAACCGAGCTGAGTTCCTGCCTACTCGGTCGTCGGGGGCCAGGGAGAGGATGTGGAGGAATCGACCGACTCGGTGTTGACGGGAGGTGTAGTGGTGGGCGAGAGCACGAGTGAGGATGTGCTTGGAGAGGAAGATGTCTCCTGTGTTTAGAGGACCGGAGGAGGAGCAAGGGCCTTGGAGGAGTTGGGTGTAGGTTTCGGCGGCGACGTTGCCTTGACTAGCTTCGAGGAAGGAGAGGGAGGGATCGCGGGGTTGGAAGGTGTAGGAGGTCGATTTGGAAGAGGGAGGAAGAGGAGAGGAAGTCGAGGAGGTAGAGGAGGTAGAGGAGGAAGTAGTGGGGTCGGAGGAGGAGGTGGTAGGTTCCGAACCGACGAGGTTGGGTTGAGGATCCGACGAGGAGGACGACGCGACGACGACGGGGACCTTCTCGAGACTCATCATCGAGACGGCTGTCGTTGGAGGTAGAGGAGGAGCGTACGACTTCCCTTTCAGCGTGAACACCGACGTGCTTCTCCAGCTCGGCTTCCTATGCAGTCCCTCCGGCGTTCCTTCAGGCATCGGAAGAGGGAAGGCGAACACCTCGAACATCGACAGCATCTTGTAGAAGTTGCCCTCCTTCTCCCAGAGCTTCAACGCCGACTGCAACCCAGCGTTCGACAACCCTCTTCGGACGTCCTCTCCCTGCTGCATCCTAGCCAGGAACTCCTCCGGGATTGCATCGGGCACGTCGAGATCGACTCCGTACTCGTATCGAACGAGGAGGTTGAAGGCCTTTGCGTCTCCCGTTTGAGCGAAGAGTTCGCAGGCGAGGTCGACCGTTTGTCGAGAGAGGGTAGGAGTGAAGGAAGCCGTGTTGAGGGAGGCCATGATGGTTCCGACGAGGTCTGGGACCGATGAGAGGGCGAGTTCGAAAGGGTGAAGGACTCCTTCGGCGATGAGGGATTCCGCCTCGAGCGACTGGTACCTCCTGAGCCAGTTAACGACCGCCTCGAGCCTCAGCTCGTAGTCCCTAGGTTCCGGATCGAGTCCCTTGAGGACCATGGCAGCGAAGACCGACTCGACTCCCTTGACGTATCCGTTGGGAGCGAAATGCTCCATGATCAACCTGAACTCCTCCCTCAGCGGTTCCAACCCAGCCTTCGCCTTGTCCTGCATGATCCGATGGAACCTCGTCTCGTATCCTCTCCTCAGGTAGTTGGTCAACACCGCCGACCCGTACTGGGCTGTGCTTCCGAACTCGTTCTCTTTCCCAGTCATCCTGCTCGCGACGCGTTGGGGAGGGACGACGTTGGAGAGGAGAGCCGTCCATGCTGAAGCTGGGAGGGAACGATGGTTGGTGACGGTTCCGTAGACTTCCCAGATCTTGTCGGATCGATCTAGGGCCTCTTGGGAGGCGTAGAGGTCGGGGTGGACGGTGGGAGTGAGGAGGAGGGCGTCGAGGGATCGGTAGGAGGGATCGTTCTTGAAGAGGTCGGTAGGGATGTAGTGGTAGGGTTCGGAGGAAGAGGAGTACGCGTGAGAATCCTCTTGACCGTCTTCTGGGGGAGCGTAGGCGGAAGATATCGATGAGGAATCCTTGGGAGCGGCGAGGGTGTCGGGGGAGGAGGAGAGGAAAGCTGGTATCAGGCGATGGAAGGGAGTGGATGCGGATTGAGGGGGAGGAGGAGATGATTTGGGTTTGGAAGGTGAGAGGTTGAACGACTCAAGTGTTGAAGCGAAAGATGTTGGTGTTGCCGAAGGTTTCTCGAGGTATGCGTCCTGCCAGGAAGCAGACTTGAGCTCAGGGACGTCCTCCTTCATTGGCTTTGTCGGGAGGATGGACCAGACTGGACGAAGCGGGTTGGAGGAGGAGGAGGAGGAGGACGAAGGGGTAGGTTTCGATGGAGATGTAGATTGGTATCTTTTTGAAGGGGAGGAGGAGGTTGAGGTGTTGAAGGAGGACGACGAGGAGGAAGACGGGAGGAGGAGGACGAGCGGACGAGGAGCCGCAACGAAGTAGGATCTTGTCGAAGAAGAGGACGCTCTTGGACGACGACCAGGAAGGAGACAAGCTCGGGTGATTCCCATGTTGAAGGCGAGGTCGAGAACCTAGGATAGGAGGGGGGAGGTAGGCGACCTGGAGGGAAAGGAAGGAACGAGCTGAAAGCTCAAAGGAAGGAAACGAAGGGAGGTCGGAAAGGTCAGCTCGTGACACCCTTCTCAGCTCCTCTCGTATGGAAACTCACCTTTTCCTGTACTAGATCCTACTGCTGGATACTCTGGTCACGTCCTCGTGTTATGTAAAAGTCCGTGGGGGAGATTGTCGACGGTTGAGGTCAACTTGAGCCCGCGAGCTCTCTCGAAAAAAGAGGAGAGCTCGGCTTCCCCTCCTTCCCCTCAAACGACGACCAACGATGAACTCGCCACCTTCTTCCTCTCACGGTTCCAACACTCCAATCGACGACGGAGAACAAGACGACTACGCTATCAAACCAGAGGATGTTCCTACAATTCACGATCTCTACAAGGACGGATCCCTCGACTCGGAGGACCCTCCAGCCGTCGTCCAGTGAGTCGAGCCATCGCTCCATCTTTTTGACCTTTTTCGAGTGGTTTGCCTCGTCTCGGGGTAGAGAAGAGGTAGAACTTTCAGCCCTCAAAGGTTTTGAAGCCATCTACTTTTCTTGAGCTGACTTGTGTGAACATTCCCTCTCCCTGCCCCATCTCCGCCCGCCTGCCTGCCTCCCTCTCTCCTCTCTCCTCTCCAGCCCCGTCAACGCTGCTCTCCTCGACAAGATCAGCATCGTCAAGGGAGATATCACCGAGTTTGCAGTAGACGTCATCGTAAACGCTGCCAACAGTTCTCTTCTCGGAGGTGAGCATCTCTCACGAACGAGCTCAACAGTCGGGAAGATCGATCGTCTTCTCTGACTGACCCTTTCCTTTCTGCCTCCTTTTCTCTCCAGGTGGAGGAGTCGACGGTGCTATCCACTCGGCTGCTGGACCTGGACTCAAGAAGGAATGTAGAACTTTGAACGGAGCTGAGACTGGAGAGACCAAGATGACGGACGCCTACGAGTGAGTGAGCTTCGACTTTCCCTCCCTCCCTCTCCCTCTCCAAACTCGAACGCTGATCCTCTCTCTTTTTGGTTGGTAGCCTCCCCTGTAAACGAATCGCCCATACCGTCGGACCCATCTTCAGCTTCGACAACCGAGACAAGAGCGAGAGGCTTCTGAGGAGCTGCTACCAGGGATGTTTGGAGCTCACCGTTCAGGAAGGGTTGAAGACGATCGTACAGCCTCTCCTTTTCTCTCTCGTCCTTTTTTTTTTCTCGCTCGTCTGACTTCAAGCTTTTCCTTACCTTCTGCTCCTTTGTCTTCGAATTCAGGCCTTCTGCTCAATCAGCACAGGGGTCTACGGCTACCCGATCGGTCCAGCAACTCGCGTCGCTCTTGACACCGTTCGAGAATTCCTCGCTACCGACCGAGGATCTACTGTAAGTCTTTAGTCCTCTACCTTCTCCCCTGTTTTCCCTTCTTACTCGTTCCAAACCGTCCCAAAGAACTGACCTCCTCTCCGCCCGCCCTCCCTCCTCTTCCTCTCCACAAGCTCGAGCGCGTCATCTTCATCGTCTTCTCCCAAAAGGATCTCTCCGTCTACTACAACCTCCTCCCCCTCTACTTCCCTAGTCATTTCGGCATCATCTCCAGAGACTCCTTCACCACCGCCAACACTTCCTCGTCGCCAAACCCCGCCGAGGAGAAGGACGTCGCGTCCGCTCTCGACGATGCTCTCAAGAAGGATCAGAAGAAGGAGGAGGATGGAGGAGCCGTTCCTGATAGCGATACTTCGATGGCATCGGCTTCTGCTTCGTTCGAGGAGAGGACGGTGGAGGGGAGGGAGGTGGTTGAGGAGGAGAAGGTTGAAGGAACGACGACGACGACGAGTGGTGGGGCGAAGAGGGAGAGAGAGGAGGAGGAGAGCGAGGGAGCAGGGAAGGAGAAGTTGAGGATGGATAAGGTTGGTGGGGTGGTGGAGGAGGAGAAGGGTCCGGAGGAGGTGAAGGAGCTTTGATTCGGATATCGTCTTCTTCCCTCGTTTCTCTTTGCATTTCGTGTCCGAGACGCCGTCGCTTCCCATTCGTTCTCTCTCTATGTACTCCTCTCTCCTTCTTGCTTACTTGCTTATTTGATGACCTGACGAGCTGTGATCTCGTTCTCTGCAGAAAGGTCGCAAACCGAACGTTAGTGAGCGACGCGTCTTCTTGTTTCCCGTCTCCTTCCTTCTCCATTTTCTACCTCCTGGGGAAGTCCGGATCACCTTCGCTTAACCCACATAAGAGAAACTATCCACTTCAAGTGGCTCAACCGCGCGTGCGTTCAAAGAGGGAGCAGCGAGCGAGCAATGAACGACGCGTCTGCGCCTCGAACGGGCGACTCGCCTCCATACGTTCGCCCTGCTGTCCCCCTCCCTTTGATCTACCCTTCGTTTTTTTCGGGAAGTCGATTTGAGGGAGAAAAATTTCCCAAACCAGCTCAGCCAGACTTCTTTCGAGGGTACTTGACGTTCGACCTTTCGTCCCCTTCAAGCAGCCTGAGCATGACAACGGTCTAAAACACCAGCTAGGTTCAACTAACGCACGGTATGAAGTCGGGGCCGAAGGACCTTGCAAGAAGTGCGATGGTAACGAAACCATATCGATATCAGAGCAGAGTTCATGAGATTTCGTTAACCGACGAACGCGTCGCCCTTTTTGAGGTCGCTGTCGCTGAACGTCGCTTCGTGCGAGCGGTGGTAGATAGTTGAGGTTTAGGAGGCGTACTGGATAAGGCGAAATATGCAAATGCACAAAATGGAGTCAGAAATCGCGTCCAGGAAAAAGAAGGGACGCAGCGTCGAAGAGAGAGGAAGGAGAAGAGAGACGAACCTTCTTGACGTAGTCCTTCGCAGTCGCATCGTACTTTTTCCTGTCTGTTCGGAACTGCTCGGCAATCTGTTTAAGGACGCGAGGGAAAAGCAGGTTCAGGACAAGGACGAGGGAGGAAGAGAGATGAGAGGAGAGAGACGAGAAGGAACTGACCGTCGAAACGAGAGGGTCGTCGGGGTTGGGTTCCGAGAGAAGATTGTAGATGCTCATCAAAACTGACTCACCGAGAAAGAGATAAGCATCAGCTTCTGGAACCGGAAAGAGCAAAGAAGAGGAAGAGAGAGGAGAGGGAGCTGACCTTGCGACATCTTGACGGCTGGCTTCCAAGCGTCGGCCTTGAGCAAACCAACACAGATGTTTCCCTCGTCGTCGACGTTGGGGTGGTAGATCTTGGTCATGAACTTGATCTGTGAGAAAGAGGAGAGTGCTCGGTCAGACTTGAAGAGGTGAGAATGGAGAGACGAAGGAGGGACGAACGATGGGAGCTGAAGAAGACGAGACGAAGGAAAGTCAGCTCTGATCTTGTGGGATGAGCGAAGAGTAAGGATGCTCACCTTTGAAAGGGTACTCTGGAGGGAAAGTTATCGAGAGCTTGAAAGTTCCTCCCTTGTAAGGGGACGAAGGCTGGAGATGGGAAAGAAGGAGGGGAGTGGTGAGCTTCATCTTTCCTTCCTACAACACTCCACGATGAGCTTACAGGACCGGCAAGGAAGGCTGTCCAGAGCAAGATGTTCTCATCTGCCGTCTCTACAGTGATCCCCTCGAGATCTGTAGCCTTGAGAATGTCTCCGAGCTCCTGGGGAAGGCGAGAGAAGGGGGGAGGGGAGGAGAGGTTGAAGGTCAGCTCGTTTCCTCAGTCGCAGAAGCTGAGAGGATGATATTCAAACAGACCTTTTGGATTCTTCGAACGCTGGTTCCCGACATTCCGATAGTTGTAGGTTGAAAGTTGTGGTTGGAGGTTGAGAAGCGAGGTTTTTGGTCAGGGAGGAAAAGGAGCGAGCTTGACCTCTCTTCCTCCCTCTCCCAAACCCTCACCCATTTCCACAGCTTTCCCCTTGAAAATCTTCACTCTCGATGGCTAAAACGGAAGCGAATGGACCTCCTATGCGGATAGGATTCATTCATCCAGATCTAGGGATCGGTTCGTATCGATCTGTCCCCTCGAGCTCATCATTCGCGAGCTGACCTCCTTTCCTTCCTTCCCTCCTCCTTCTTTTGTTTGCCCTTGTGCCCCACAGGAGGAGCTGAGCGACTCGTCGTCGATGCAGCAGTAGCCCTTCAGAGGAGAGGCCACTCAGTTGAGCTGTTCACTTCTCGACACGATCCTACGAGGTGCTTTGAGGAAACGAGAGATGGTCAGCTCGACTCTTTCGTTCCCTCCTCCCTCCTTCCCCTTCGCCACAGCTCACACCTCTTCCTTCTTCTCCTCCCAGGCACTCTCAAGACCCACGTCCTCGGAGCCACTCTTCCCCGGTCCATCTTTCAGTCTCTTCACATCATCCTGGCCATCCTTCGTCAACTTCACCTCACCTTCTCCCTCCTCCTCTCCCTCACCCCTTGGCTTCCTCCTTCGATGCAACCCATCCCGGACCTCCAGTCCTTCGACGTCTTCTTCGTGGACCAGCTCTCGGTCTGCGTTCCTCTCCTTCGATGGCTCCTCCAGACGAGAGTCGTCTTCTACTGTCATTTCCCCGACAAGCTGCTCAGCGGAGGATGGGACGTGAGCGTCGAGGGAACGGAGGCTGCAGGGAGGCCGAAGAAGAGGGAGGCTGTTGGGCTGAAGGAGGTTCTCAAGGGATTCTACAGGATGCCAGTTGATAAGCTGGAGGAGTTCAGTACTGGTTGGTACCCATCAAGCTTTAAAAGTCTAGAGAACTCGAGCTGATTCGCTTTCTTCTCGCAGGTCAAGCCGACGTCGTCGTCGCCAACTCGATCTTCACCTCCAAGGTCTACGCTCACGCCTTCTCGTCTCTCAAGTCCATCGTACCGGAAGTCATCTATCCAGGGATCGATATTGGGGCTTATGTCCCTTTGAACGAGAAGGAGGGGAAGAGCATCGAGGTTCAGATGGTCAAGTCGTGAGTTCGACGCGTGTTCTTCCTTCATCGTCTTCAAGATCACTAGGCCTCCCAGAGCTGACCGTCATGCCTCACTTTATTAAACTTCAGGGACGTCCCAACTATAATCTCGCTCAACCGATTCGAAGGAAAGAAGAACGTAGCCCTCGCCATTGAATCGTTCGCTCGTCTCACCAAGGACGGACTCGTCGACGATGAGACCTTTTCCAAGCTCCGACTCGTTGTAGCAGGTACGGTTGTTCCCTCTCTGATCATCTTGTACGTTTCTCAGGCTCTCGCTGACTGTACCCTCTTACCACATTAGGTGGCTACGACCCTCAAACCCAGGACAACGTCACGACGCTCAACCAACTCAAAACCCTCTGCTCTTCCTACTCCCTCTCCTACCATGTCCTCTCGGAACTCTCCCTCAAAGTCCCTCCAGCAACCCAAGTCCTTTTCCTCCTGAACTTCTCCACTGCTCAACGAACAGCTCTCCTCACCGCTCCTTCGACCCTCGCTCTCCTCTACACTCCCAAAAACGAACACTTCGGAATCGGACCCGTCGAAGCGATGGCCTGTGGCCTCCCCGTCCTCGCCGCCAACAGTGGAGGACCTATCGAGACGGTCGTCGACCTCGATTCGCCTGAGGGAAAAGCTGGAGGAGGAACGGGTCTGCTGAGAACTCCCAACGGAGCGGAGTGGGGAGAGGCGTTGGCGAGGTTGGTTGTTATGGGAGCGAGCGAGAGGAGGAAGGTCGGAGAGACTGGGAAGAAAAGAGTCGAGGAGAGGTTCGATTTGATTGGGATGGGGAAGAGGTTGGAGGTGGTGTGCAGGAAGGCGGAGGAGATGGGATCCGTAGGATTCGACGAAGGGAGGTTGATCCTCGCCCTGGGTTTCCTTGGAGCTGGAGCGGCAGTTGGAGTCTGGGTGCTTCGATCGATCTTGGGTATTTAGAACCTTCTTGTGATGCTATACTTTTTGCTCTCATGATGCAGCTTCTTCGATCTCTTTCTCAGGGCGAGAGAGAGTCGAGGAAGCTTCATCCTTTCGTTCGTTCGAGAAGGCGTTTCTTTTCAACTTACTCAACGCGTAGGTACCCTTTCCCTTCTCATCGTCTTTACCATCACCGCACGTCTGACTGGATTTTTGGTTGTTGATCCCGTCTAGATTCGAAGGAACCTGAGCCGGAAGTGGACGGGCAACAAGTCAATCTCGAGCGCGTCCGATCGATCCTCCTTTCAGGTCATCGCATCCCTTTCGCGCCGCCTTCCCTTCCCGCCCTCGCTCGTCGAACCACCTTCCCAATTTTGTTCGTTCGACCTCATGGACTCCCCTCTCAACCACCACCACCATTGCATTCATCATGATAGCAGCAGCCCATCACGAAGTCATCAGCGCCGGATCCAAAAACGCAGTTCTGGCCCTCCTCCTCTCCTTCTCCTCCTTCTTCCTCCTCTTCGCCATCCTCTCCCTCCCTTGGACAACAGTTCTCCTCTCTCGCGGTGGATGGAAGAAGGGATGGTGGCTCTCGGGGCAATCGTCGACGAGCAACTTCAGCAGCGTTCGAGGGAAAAGAAGGTCGTCGGACACGCCGATGAGGTCGTTGAGGGTCGAGGAAAGAATTGGAGAAGGGGAGGAGCACGAGAGAGCTTGGAGTCCGCCGCCTCTCGTCAACTCGAGGCCGTTACGAAGAATTCCCATCCCTCCTGGGATTCCCGTTCACTCGAAGAACGTCCGTTGGCTGAACCTGAGCGTGTTGCAGGTGAGTGAGCCGAGGAGGGGTCGCGTTGCGTTCGAGTCTGACGTCGGGGTTCTTTTCTTTCACTGTCAGATCATCACTTTTCTTCCCTTCGTGATCGTTGTCGCTCTTGCATCTTCCATCGGATCCAGCTTCCTCGGCGACGCGACGAGAACGGGATATGTGTCTCTGGCGATGCTGCCTTTCGTTGCCGCTCTCAGCATCAAGTGCTTCGGATTGGGAACGGCGAGTCTCTCCTCCAGTTGCTGAGCTTAGGCTCTTTGCTGACTCCCTCGTCTTCCAACCAGATCCTGCAACAAGGATATGCAGGTGAGTTCTCGCTTGAGCGAGCTTCCTCTCCCTTTCTCTCGCCGTCGTGTTGACATCTGCTTTCCCGTCCACCTTTCCAGCGATCAACTGGCTGCACCGATGGATGGGTCGACTTCTCTGGTTCATCGTCACAATCCACGTCGCCGCTTACATGGTCGCTTTCGGACGAGATGGGACGCTTGCTGAGGAGATGAAGCGTCGCGTCAACGTGAGTCGTTTTCGTTCGTTCCCCTCTCGATTCGTCTTCGAGGTACTGATCTCGTTCTCTCGACCGACTCAGATCAACGCTTGGATCTCCTACTTCGGACTCAACTTGATGATGCTCCTCTCGCTTCGACCGGTGCGGAGGAGGTACTACCAGACCTTCAAGATCGCACATCATGGTCAGTTCGACGAACGCGCTTTCTCTCGTCTCCGTCCCTTCACTGATCCCCATTCTTGTCCGTTCTGACCGCAGTGGGACTCTGCTTCTTCATCGGAGGGCTCAACTTTCACTCTCCCTTTGTCTTCCCTTTCCTGGTGATCGTGATCGCCTACATCGCCTCGAACTACATCTATCGCTGGACGACGTCGAGGATCCGTGAGTCGTCCCTCGATCTCAGTGAGAGCAGACTGATAGGCTGGGCGATGTGCTTCGTGGGGGTTGTGTACTCTCGGGGAGACTTAGGAGAGGAGTCGTGAAGTCGTGAACTGATTGACGTTCGTCTTCCTTTCTTGCGCAGATTCTGCTCATCTCAGCACCCTCCCGGGCTCTCGCACGACTCTCATCCGGATCCCTTCAGTTCGACGAGGATGGTTCCCTGGACAACACGTTCGGATACGGATCTTCTCGAAGCGAATGGGCTTCGTTGGGTGGGAGAGTCATCCGTTTACCATCGCCTCGAGCGAGAACGGAGAAGGGGTGAGATTGCTCTGCAAGATCAACGGATCGTGGACGTGAGTTTCCTTTCTTTTCTACTACGCTGGAGCGAACTTACGAGCTAAACCAGAGCTGATATCTGTGTTGACGGTTCGGAGAGAGCAGGCAGAAGCTTCACGATTTGGCGAAGGAGGGCTTGGACGAGAACGGGTCGGAGAAGGACTGTGCAAACATCAGTGAGCCTTTCTTCCTCTAGATGCTTTGGAACTTCACTCTCGAAGCTCACTTACTCTACGGTTTTGTTGTATACAGTCCCGATATCGCTTGAGGGATCCTACGGGCAGTGCAACTTCGTCTCGTCGCTCTTTTCATCCGTCCTCGTCGTCGCTGGAGGAAGCGGCGTTTCCTTCGCTCTTTCGGTCGCAGAGAGTGTTGTCAGGGATGTTCAGTCTGGGAAAGGGAGAACGAAGGAGCTGGTGGTGGTCTGGTCGGTTCGAGAGCCAGGTGTGTCGACGCGTCTCGTCTCTGCTCTCTGTCGTTCTGCTCCCCCGACTGATCTTTCTTTCCTTCGTAGGTGACGTCACCCTCATCACTCCCCTCTTCCAATTCATCTTAGACCTCTCGGCCTCTAGCGTCACAACCTCTTCCAACCTCAACATCACCGTTCTCATTTTCTGCACGACTCCCCTCGCTGCCGTCGACGGAGGAGCCTCGCCCAATCTCTTCCAGGCCATCAAAATCTCAAGCTCCACCTCCTCTCCTCTCACCAAAGATCGGATCCCGACAATCTCTTTCGGTCGTCGTCCTCCTCTGACGGAAATCCTCAAATCAGTCACAGATCGAACGACGAAGGGAGGAGTCGTCGTCGCCTGTTGCGGTCCGTGAGTCTACGTAGATCCTTCTTTCTTTCTCGGACGAGCTCTTACTGACTCTTCCCTATCATCTTATCCTTCCAGGGACCTCCTCGTTTCTCAGATGGGGGACGAGGTGATGGCAGTCGACAAGAAAACGCTGCAACGCGTCGGAGGAGTCGAATATAACCCTCAGACCTTCATTCTCTAGTCGTTTGCACAGGATTCGAACTCTCTGTACTTTTAATCCACCTCCTGTAGACTCTACCATGAAACTTTTCACCACTGAAGCTGATCCGACGAGCAAAACCAAGCGACCCCTGACGCGAATGAAGAAGACTGAACGCCTCCTGTCTTCCTTTCCTTCCTTCCCAGCCTCCCCATCCTTTGAGAAAATCTTCCGTCTGAACATCGGAAAAACCTATTCTAATTAAGTCTCGGACTTCACGGCTGATATTTCAGGGCGAAGGGAGAGCGATGCTCTTCGCCGAAAACGCCACGCTCCCCTTGGGTTCTTCCCTCCCCTCCCCTCAACCTCGACCCCTTGGTGCCTCCTTCCCCTCCTTCGCTTCTGACCATGACCCTCGACTTCATCAAGTCTTCTCAATCCCTCTACCGCTCCATCTCCTCGCCAGCTCCAAACAGCAGTCAAGACCAGATGTCGAAGAGATTGAGTAACCGACTTTCCCTCAATCGAAACTCCAGTAGTGCGAAGGCAGGAGGAGGAGGAGGGTTTCTATCATCGTGGTCGCAGAGACTGTTCCTTGCTACTGGTGAGTATCGAAGAACGTCGCTTTGTCTCGTTGATGGGGATGAATAGTGGGCTGGTGTGGAAGAAGGAGAGAGGGAGAGGGAGGGAGGAGCAGGCGATGTTGAGCTCGAGCCGTTGCTCCCTTCCCTCTTTGCCGCCTCTTTCTCTGTTTCCCCTGGCTCTTCCCTCCGAGGAAGCAGTCCGTAGGAGCTCCTCCGGTCACTTCGGATGCTCGTAGGACTCCAAGTTCGGGCTAAAAGTGTAGAGCTCGTTCAGATGGCGAAGAGTCTCAGAGCGGAAAGAAAGCAGTCCAAGACCGTTGAGCTCAGGAGAGACTGACCAGCTTTTCTCTTTTGATCAACAGTGCTGATAGAGTTCATCATCATCATCACGTTCATCTCGATACTGGTACGAGATCCTTTCTGGAGACGTGAGCTAGCCTTTGAACTCTCTACTTCGATTCATGCACCTCGAGCTGACCCGTTCCTCCATCACTCCTTCGCTTCCACAGAACACCTTGACAACTTCACTCGAGTCCAGTACGCTGTTCTCTGTAGCATAGTCTTCCTCTGCCTGGATGCTCTGCGATCGGCGAACATCGTGCAGGTCGTTTCAGTCTCAGCGTTCAAGTGAGTCAAACTCGACGCGTCGCTCTGATCGCTCAAAACATCACTGACTTCCGTATCTCCTCGTCGGTCAACCCCTAAGCATCCCAATTCTCTTCTACTCTATCTTCCAACGGTCAGTGCTTGCTTCAGAACGCTGGCATCTTTCGTAGTGGTCTGACTCTCTCTCTCCCTTTTCCTCCTCCCCATGTCTGATCTTCTCTCTTCAACAGTGTGAACGCCTTCGATGCCTTCTTCAACGAGAAGGACAGCAATGGGAAGTCAAGTCCGTGCGGAGGAGAGGCGGGCTGGGATGCAGAAGTTGGAACCCGTACGCATCTTTCGCGAAACCTCGACGCGTCTTTGACTTCATGCTGACCCTGTCCCTTCTCCAGCCTGTCGACGAGCTCTCGACTCGTACAACGCTTACATCGGTCTTCTCACAGCCGCACCCATCGTCATCGGACTCGCTCAAGTCAGCTACGTCTGGTTCTCTTACAAGCTGGCGAAAGAGTTCGGATGGGTTGCGTTCAGAAATCTCGGTGGAGATCTCGGTCTCAAGAGAATGAACGACTGGGACTTGAGACTGAGTACCCTCTTCAAAGTCAACGTCTTCTTTACTGCTATCTACGCTGTGAGTCTCCGTCTCGCTGCTTCGAATCGACGTCGTGTCTTTCACGAAACGCGACGAATCGGCTCTCCTCGCTGATCTCCTACCATCTCTCATCAATCTCTTGTCAACAGATCTACTCCACAATCTTCGCCGTTCAAACCCTTCGAGACACCGTTCGACCTCTGGCGTCGTCGACTCGTTCATTAATGTGAGGTCGCTTCCTCTTCTCTTTTTCTTTCCCCTCGCTCTCAGGATCGTGACGAGCCTTTTTGTTCTCAGAATCTTCGCTATGGTTATCCAATACGTCCTTCTGCTCACTCCTCTCCTCGCAATCTGGGCCTTGATGAAGGAGCATCGAGTGTGAGTTCACGTCGACGCGTCTTTCCTTTCTCTCCTCGAGTCCTGAACGCCGCTCACATTTCGTCCCTCGTTTATCCCTCAGGTTGATGTACATAACTCTGTGAGCTTATTGCTTGCTCGTACCTCTAATTTCCTCCTTCCGGTTCGCTCACCGTCCGCCGTTTCTTCTTTCTTTCGCATAGGGCCTGGCTTCTCGTCGGTACCTCCATCCTCATCCCTCTCACCTTCACCCAAGTCTACGCTCCTCGAAAAAAATGGGATTGGTACACTCAAACCACCGACATCCTCGTCAGTCCTCCTGCTTTTCCTTTTTCTGCTCCCAACGACGTGACTCCAACCTGACTCTCGACCGTTCTATCTCTTCCCCTACTTCTAGCGAATCGTCCTCGCCGTCATCAACGCCCTCCTGACTCTCACGACCGTCGGTCTCGGCATCTTCGTCGCTGTTCGTCAGTTCGGATCAGGTTTGAAGGAGAGTCGAGAAGCAGCGACGGTGAACGCTTCAACGCCTCGAGGACAGTACTTCGACGAGGAAGCTGGCGATGGGGAGGGAGCGGAGTTGGGAGGGTTGGGTGGCGGTGGCAAGAGGGTGATCATTGAGTAGGCTTGAGACGTGGTTCCATCCTCCTTTTTACTGTAGTTCGACTTTCCTTTCTCGCTGTCGCCGCTCGTTTCCTTTCGCTTCTCTAGGACCACACCGAAAACGGACATTTGCTTTATACGTTTTGCCCTAATATTTCCTAACGCTGTATCTTGACGCTCGATGGACGAAATACAGACGCTGAGAGAAGACTGAAGGACGAGCGGAGAAGACGAACGAACCTCGACGCGTCGGGGGTGATCGACCGTCTCGAAAGCCCTACTGCTCTATTCACCTCCCACCGAGCAGTGCTTCGGAACCAAGAAGAGGATGTCACACCTCCAAATCAACGTTCTCATAGCAAAAAAAACGCGTCGAAAACGTCCTCTTCCTTCCCCGCTCGTTCGTTCGGCAGACGCGTCCCTCCCTCCCCCTCCCCTTTCTATTTGGGTACTGCGACGACGCGGATGAGCTTCTGATTTTCAATTGAGCTTTCCTCCCAACCATGATGAGCTCTCTCTCTCCTTCAGTATCTAGTTTTCAAAGCTGACCCAGGCAGAACTGAAGTTTTCCTTTTGAAAACGAGTGACAATCAACCCCAATACCAAGCCCTTCTCCGTCGCTCCTTCCTTCTGTTGTTCCCTCTCCCTTTCACACCTCCAACCCTCACCCACCTCTTCCCTTCCCTCCTTCTTTTCGGTTCCACTATGCTCGCCACGACCGTCTCCCTCTCCCTGCTCGTCTCGCTCCCTTCTCTCGTCCAGGCTTGCGTCGGACAGGCTTACAACCAGCAGTACAACGGCAAGCGTCAGGTCGCCTCTGATGCTATCCCTCTCGCCTCCATCTCCCCTTCCATGACTATCGATCTGATTCCCGTGCAGACCCATGCGGCTGGAGCTCAGCCTAGTTTGGCGGGAAGTCCGGTGCTGCCTTCTTGTGAGTTTTGGGAGGGAAAGAGGAGGAGAGGAAGGAGGAGAGAGGAGGGGTCCGTGGGATGAATGGAACGCTCGTTTCCCTCGCTCGCAGAAGCCGACTCTACTTTATTTCTTGGTTGGATTCTAGACACTGCCGTTGCTGGAGCTTACCCTACTCAGGATGTGACCCCTCCTGTAGACTCTGACGAGGTCAAGGTACGTTTCTTCCTGCTTCCCTTTCCGAGCTCTTCGCCTCCTTCCCTCTCCCTTCGAGACTTCTCGAACTGACCTTCCTTCTTCACTTTTTGCTCCTCTTTTCTAGGCTTGGGTTGCTGCTATTGATTGGACTCAGGTGAGCGTCTTTCCCTCTGTCTGCTGTGGAGCAGGCACATCTTGATCGAGCCGGAGGAGGAAGGGGAAGGGGAGGAAACGCCGTCGCCTCCTCTTCGACCTTCCCTCCTTCTTTTGGTTGATTGCTTGCTGACTTGTTCTCTGATCTCTCGGTCTGTAGGTCCCTGATTACACTCCCAACGTTGGACCCAACCTTTGTTCCGACAACCCTGCTGCCCTCGCGGATACGAGTCGGTGCTGGTGGTCGTGCGGACAGTGCAACGCGTGAGCTTTGACTTTCCCTTCCTTCCTTCTCCCCTCGCTCGAGTTTGCCTTCCACGATAGGACTTCTCGCGAAGCGATTTGACGTTTAAGGATGGTGAAGCTAAAGCTTACCTCGTTTTGATGGTTGAAACGAATCAGCGATACCGACATTGTCGTGCGTTCTGTCTTCTCCCCTTTCCTCAACCTTTCCTTTCCTCACCTCGCCTCCTCTGACCTCTCACCTCTTCCTTCCTCTCAACAGACCTGCCCCGAGAAGAACACCTGGGGAACCTCTTTCGACGATGGTGAGCTTCTCCTTCTCCCTCTCGTCCCTCCAGAACCCATCATGTGTGGAAGCGGCGGAGGAAGGGAGCAGAGGAGAAAGGAAAAAGGCTTGGAAGCTGATCAAAGGACGAACCCACCCCTCTTTCCCCTTCTCCCACCTTCCTCTTTTCGTGTACTCTAGGACCCTCGACCTCTACTCCTACCCTTCTGGCCTACCTCGAGGAGCACAGCCTCAAGACTACCTTCTTCGTTATCGGGTCTCGAATCATTGGGTTCGTTCACGACGCGTTCTGATTTCTTGAAGAACACGTCGCTCACGCTCCTCCTCTTGGTTCCCAACAGACAACCTGATGTTCTCAGGGACGAGCACATGCGGGGACACGAGATTGCTGGACAGTGAGTCTCTTTTTTTTTCCTGCGAGAGTATCGGGGTGAAACACGCGCTGACTTCGACCTTCCCTCCCTCCCTTCCAGCTCCTGGTCGCATCCTCAGCTCACTACCCTCACCAACGAGCAGATCGTCGCTGAGCTCGGATGGACTCGAAAGCTCATCAAGGACATCATCGGAGTTACCACTCTCACTTTTAGGCCTCCTCGTTCGTCTACTTTCGAGCTTTTCCTCTCTTCAGAGGAGCAAGCTGACTTCCTTCTCTCTTTCGTCCTTTTTCAGAGGGAGACATCGACAACCGAGTACGAGCCATCGCTGCTCAGATGAACTTGACTCCCGTCATGTGGTCTGGAGTCACTGGAGCTCCCGATCTTCTCTTCGACTCGCTGGGTGAGTTCGAAGTCTAGCTCTTCGTCGCCGTCGTTCGTACTGACTTTCCGACGCGTCGACTCCGGTCGTCTTCAGACTTCAACGCCCAGGCCGCCATCCTCACTCCCGCTCAGGCTTTCGGAAACTGGACTGCTTTCCTCGATACCAACCTTCCCAAGATGGAGACTGGAGTGAGTAGCTTTCGTTTTCGCAGAATGGATTGCTTCTCGGTTCTGACGAGTTTCCTCGTTCTTCGCTTTCAGTTCGTCTCCCTCGAGCACGACTTGTACCCTCTCACCGTCACTCTCGCTACCAACTACTTCCTTCGTGAGTATCTTGACCTCTCTATCAATCTCTCCCTGACTGGACTGACCCAAATCTCTTCCTTTTCCTCCTCTCACAGCCGACGGTTCGTTCCCTCCTCTCTCCGTTCGTCCCTTCGCCCGTCCTGACTCATTTCTCTCTTCTTCCTCTTCCTTTAACAGCTCTCGGACGAACCAACCCCAGCCTCAAGCTTACCAGCATCATCGAGTGCCAGGGAAAGACCATCGCTGACGCCTACCTCGAGACCAACAACGGAACCTTGCCCGGAGGAGGAGAGGTCGTCGGAACCACCGCTGGAGGAGAGGGAGCCTCGTCTTCAGCCGCCGTTGGAGGATCTGGAAGCTCTGCTACCGCTACCGTCTCTGGATCCGCTACTCGATCCGCGTCAGCCTCGGCCACCGGAACCGCTGCTGCCAACACTGGAGGCGCTGGAGCGAGGATCGCGGGAGGAAAGGGAGTTGGAGCGGTTGTGGTTGGACTCGTTGCTGGAGTCGTTGGGGTTTTGGCTCTTTAAACGGGTTGTGCTGCTTTAGTGCTTGGAAGGGTTGATGTGCTGTTTGAAGAGTCTGGAGGTTGAACGGTAGTTCTCCAGGGGAGGGAGGGAGGTGTCGTCTTTCGTCTTTGTTTTTCTCGTTCCTTTTGCTCTTCCTCTCCCCACCTCACTTTTCGAACTCTACCCCTTAGTTACACACCTACCTTTCCAAAACCGCTTCTCTCTTTCCCTTTTCCCTTGACGGGTTGGACTCTCTTTCTCTTCCTTCTTTTGCGTTTTCTTGGGACCTCATCTCCTAAAAACGGACGCTCTACCTCACTTTCGATAGCATTTAACACCCTCCCTCTTTTTGGTTGTCTACAGCCTTCTCACTCTTTACCCGTTTCTTGGACACTGCTTTGGCTCAAAAGAAGAAAGAGACGCGTCGTCGCTGGCGAAGTTTCGCGCGAGAGTCGAGAAAAACCAAACAACTTTTCCCATCTCCTTCCTCCTCGTTCCCTTTCCCCTTCAACACCCCCAAACATGTCAACCTCACACTTGAACGTGCTCTCTGTCTACCCCTCTCCGTCTAAAAAAGAAAATCGTCCAACACTCGGGTAGAATCGCTCCTGAACCGGAAGACATCCCTCTGTTTGATCTTGGAAGTTCGTTTCGACTTTTTCGCTCTTTCTCTTCGAACCACCACAAGCTCATCTCCTTCTCACTCTCACTTCTTTCGCCCCAACAACAACCCCCAGAAACCATGTCCCCCCTCTCCCCGAACGGCACCGGCTCCAACATTGTCGTGAACCACCTCACCTCGCACCCCGACCTGCTTCAGGTCCATCAGATCCCTGGGACGGATCAGTCCCATGTGGAAGTCCTCAAGAGCTTCAAGAGAGGAGACAAGCTGGCGGCGCTCGAGGGACTTTCGACGTGAGTTTGGGCGGTTTGATGCTAGGGAGGGATGGAGACTAGAGGAGGAGAGGAGGGAAGGAGATGGAAGAGGGAGGAGAGCGAGTTCGTCATCTCCGAGATCCAAATGTTGACCTCGTTCCTTCCCCTTCTTTGCTCTTGCTCTTGCTCTTTTCTTCGTCTTCTTGTTTCCTCTCAGTGGTGCTACCAAAGCTTACTCTTCCGTCCAGGTAATTCACTTCCCTCTTTGCTTTCCCCTGCTCTACCTCTCGCTGACCCCTCCCTCCCCCTCCCTCGGCGAACCAGATCTCCTCCGACTCGCACATTGAGCTCAACTCCTCCTTCCTGTTCGTCAACCACTCGTGCGATCCCAACGTCGCCTTCAAGATCTCCTCGTGCTGGCCCGCATCGGAATGGAAGGTCGAGGCTCTCAAGGACCTGGCCGTAGGGGACACGTTGACGTTCTTCTACCCTTCGACCGAGTGGGACATGGACAGAGGGTTCGAGTGTCGATGCCAGGAGAAGGTGCGTCTCTTTGCATCTTTGGATGATCTCTAGATTCGAGAGGAGGGTAGAACGAGGCTTCGACTGACTCGTTCAATTTCGCTCGTCTGTTCGTGTGCTCGCAGACCTGCCTCAAGTCCATCAAGGGAGCCAAATACATCGACAGGTCGACGCTCAAGCAGCAGGGATACGTCTCGCCTCATATCTGGAAGCTCAAGGAGGAGCAGGAGGCTGAGAGCAAGTAGATGACGGCTCTCTTACCCTAGACTAAACTAAAAATGAGGGAGGGAGACGAGATGGCGAGATGGAAAAGGGACTCAACAGGATTATTTGCTTTTTTTCTCTTGCTTTTTTTTTTGCTTTGCACTCGCTGTTTCGTTTCGTTTAAAGGACCTCTCGCTGCTATGATACGCTATGTTGTAACACTTGGACTCCCGAACTGCTTGAGGGACGAAGCAGGGCAGAAGACGTCTTGCTTTCTCTTCGACGAGAACGCGTCCCAAAGAGATTCACGACCATCTAATAAAGACCTCTCTTCGTCTATAGCTCATCTCTCTTCTTCCCACCCCTCGTTTTCCGGAACGCTGATTCGAGGTCTGCACATGTCAAAAGAAAATCTGGAGTCAGTGAAGGCAAAGAGAGAAGAGGGAGAGGAACAAAAAGAGCGACGCTCGACTCACCACTGCGCAAACTCGGCGGCACAACGTTGGGGAAGACGACGGAGTAGTGAACGTAGAGATTTCCCGTTGGGGAGTCGCCGTAGGTTGGCATCTGTACGGGATCAGGGAGGGAGAGGTCAAAAAGAGAAAGGAGTTGGGCGAGAGACGAGACGCGTCGGAGGGAGGAAGAGAAAGACGTACACCTTCTCCTTCGAGCACTTGGACATAGCCTAGAAAGAAGAAGAAGATGAAGTGCGTGAGTCGAGAGTCTGGTATTGGGGGGAGAGGCGAGAAGCGAGCTCAAACGAACCAGGTTGAGTGACTCCCTTCCTCGACAGATCGACTTCGTGGCCGTCCATGTGGAGAATCGTTCGGTTGAATCCGAGAAGAGCCTGGAAACGATCGTACGAGCAGGTCAGAATGAGGAGAAGACTCGAGGAGGAGAAAACGAGACAGGAAGGAAACGGAAAACTCACCTCCTCAGCACCGAGCGTCTCCCTCCAAACCAACCCTCCCTCCTTCCTACCCCAGCCTCCCTCGCCTTCAGCGACTCGAGAGCGGACTCGGACAATGCTATGAATCAACCCAAAGAGAGGAAAAGTCAGCTCGAGCGAAGCAAAGCGGCAGAGCAATCGAGGGTCGAGACGCGTCTCGTCTCGTCTCGTCTCGCTCCCTCTTCCGTTCTCCCTCTCTGCTCCCTTCAATCAGAACTGAGAATCGTAAGACTCACACATCCCCAGCATCCCAATCGGGACTCTCATCCGAATCTCCATCAAAGACAACCTCGAACCCTTCCGGTGCACCTCTCGGCAGGTGAAGCGAGAGGGTGATCCTCGAAGGGATGATTTTGGCGGAATGGCAGTGAGGGCAGGGTTTTCGAATGACGGTTCCTTTGCCTTGACAGTCGGGACAGGTGACTTGCATGTTGGTGTACCTGCGATGACGAAAGATGGGTGTGTGGGAGAGAGAGAGGACAGGGAGAGAGAGTGAAGAGCGCGTCGGAGGGTCAGGCGATTGAGCTCGAAAAACGGCTCGAGCGACGGTTTTTGGAGTCTTATAAAAAGTACTGGGTGTACTTACATTCCAGGGAAGACCTGAGCCCGCTGAACCTTGACTCCCTGACCGTTGCAGCCTCCACAACGAACGACGTCTCCGTCGGAAGCAGCTCCGGTTCCTCGACAGTGGTCGCAGAGGACGTTTTTGTCCATTTCAAACTGCGAGGCGAACGCGAGGGTGGTCAGTTGCAGGCTGATATTCTCTTTCAGGAGCAGATAGGGCTCACCTCGAGATCCCTTCCTCGGTAGAAGTCTCCCAGATCGACCTCGATCTCGGTCAGCTTGGAGGGTCCTCGTCGCTCTTCTTGACCTGAGAATCAAGAAAATAAAAAGTAAGAACACGAGGAGGTGAGCACGAAAGTCGGAAGATCTAGTTCCTTGAGCTGCAGCTTCCAAACGATGAAGAGCACGAGCTCCAAACGCGACGACAACAACGGGCTGAATGGACGCACCTCCTCTCCCTCCAAAGAACTGAGAAAACACATCTCTCGGATCATGGAACCCTCCTCCGTTGTTCTGCTGCTGCTTGAGTCCTTCCTCTCCGTATCGGTCGTAGATTTTACGTTTCTGTGCGAGCGGGAGCGAAGAACGAGAAGGCGAAAGTGAGCTCGACGAAGGGGAGGGAGGGAAGGAGAGGTCGAGCTGAGCTCGTTCAAAGAGCTGGGAAAGAATGAGAACGAACCTCCGCATCCATCAGAACTTCGTAAGCTGATAATCGAGAGAAGACAAAGAGCTCAAGGTCAGTTCAGAGCATGCTCGACTGGAGTTGGGAGGCAAGACGAACCATGAGAGACGTCTGCGAACTTCTGGATAGCATCGGGCTCCTTGTTCTTATCCGGGTGGTACTTCCTAGCCAGCTTCTTGTAAGCTTTTTTGATCGTTGGATCGTCGGCTTGACGGTCGACTGCAAACACCCAACTCAACAAAAGCTATCAGCTCGAGGCAAGGAAGGCGAAGGGCGAGCTTGTGAAGGAGGGAAGGGAAAGAGCTGAAGTGAGCTTGACTGACCTCCGAGCTCCTTGTAGAAATCCTTCGCTGCCAGCACGACCGAAATAAGAGCTAGAAGCAAGATCGTCCGTATCCACATGATCCCTGAAACTGGAAGAGAGCGAGAGCTGAAAAGAAAGGGTTGGTGGACGTTGAAGGGCTGAAGGAGGTGAGCTTCGCCACGTCAACGCGAGCTCGAACGGTTCGATTCGTGACCTGTGCGACCGATTTTTGGAATTCCGACGGGCATGAAATTTAGTGGGTAGGGAACAGTCAGTCTAGGGTACGCTGGAGTGTCGCCGGAAAATCTTCAAATTGTCCTGGAAACGGTCCACCGGTGGGACAGGACCCTCCTCGACGACCGAGCTCGACTCCTCCTCCTTCACCTCCTTCGCTCCCTCCCCCAAACCTTCATCTCCTCGCCACCACTTTTCTCACCACCACCACCCAACTCCCCTCCAACCTCTCTTGTACTATGAGTGCCATGGACGTCGATGCCTCTACTTCTGATGTGAAGCCTGTGATCAAGAAGAAGCCTGAAGGAGGAAAGAAGGGAGGAAAGGGAGCTGGAAGTGGAAAGAAGTTCGAGGTCAAGAAGGTGAGCTTTTCGTTCTTTTCTCGAGGTGGAGAAGGGAGCTGTGCAGGTAGAGCTGGGACTGGGACGTCGTAGAGTTCGAAGAAGGGCGATGGTGGCGATGGAGAAGGGAGAGAGAAGGGGGAGGGAGGGAGGAGATGAGCTCGTCCTCCTTCTCCTTCTGCTTCCTCTCTTCCCTTTTGAGAAACCTCTTTGCTGACGTTCCCTCCCTCTGTCTCTCTTCAGTGGAACGCCGTCTCCATCTGGGCTTGGGGTAAGTCCCCTTTTTCTCCTCCTCCTTCTACCCTCCTTCCGTCGCTCTCAGTCGGCTCACCTTCTCTCTCCCTCCCTCCCTCCACCTTCTCTTTCTCCCTTCCTCTTCTTTCTACTCCTTCTCAGACATTCTCGTCGACACATGTGCCATCTGCAAGAACCAGATCATGGACCTGTGTACGTTCACCCTTCTATTGCATTCGATCTTGCGATGGGGTGGAGAGAGAGGGAGGAAAGAAGGAAATGTTGAGCTCAAGCTTACTCACCTTCCTCGCTTTGGGTGGCCTCGTAGGTATCGAGTGCCAGGCGAATCAAGCATCGGCAACGAACGAGGAGTGCACCGTCGCTTGGGGTGTTTGTAACGTGAGTTTCTGGTCTCATCCTCGAGCGAATGGGGAGGAGGGAGGAAGGGGAGGTGGGAGAGGAAGGAGGGAGAGACGTCGAGGGACTGGTAGGGAGGGTCGAGCTCTCGAGGGTTCTGAAGAGACGAGAAGATTTGCTCAGCGTGACCACGCATCGCAACAGCTTTCTTCTTCAAGCCTCTGCCACCTTGGCTCAGCTGCGACATCAGCTCGTCGAAGCAGCGAGCTCGATTCCTCTCCTCCTCGCGTCCTCCTCCTTCCCACTCGACCTTCGCCATCTTTCCTCAACCTCGATTCCACTCCTTCTCGGCACCTCACTGACCCTTTGCCCTTTTTTTCGCTTCTCACAGCACGCCTTCCACTTCCACTGCATTTCTCGTTGGCTCAAGACGCGACAAGGTCAGCACTCAGTCTCCTCCTTTCTCCCTGCTCTCTCGTCTCCTTCGTCCAAACTCACCTTTCGTCCCTGTTCCTCTACAGTCTGTCCACTCGACAACAGAGACTGGGAACTGCAACGGTGCGTCTTCAGCTCATCCTTACTCTCTCCCTCGTTCTTCCGTCGCCTCCTCTCATCCAACTCGCTCATCCTCCCTCCCTTTCGTCTTTCCCTTTCAACAGATACGGTCGGTAGATGTCTCTGGTCTCTTGTCCTTGGTGGCTTGGTGTCAGGGTTGGGTTGGGGTGTGTGCGCGTCTATGATTACGATCTCTCTTTTTCTTTCTCTCTTCTCTGCCTCACGTCGTCCCAGCAAGGGAAAAGCAAGACCGAACGAGAATTATCGTAAACAGAACGAACCAAGAAGCGTCTCGAGGCTAGCTAGACGAGCGACAAACAAAGTGAAAAAGGGGAGAGAGAGCTGGCCTCTGAAGAAGGAAGAAAGAAGGGCGTCGAGCCGAGGGAACGAAAGACGAAAGGGAGCTGAGATCAAAGCTTAGAAACGAAGGAGACGAGACGAGGAAACTAGTCCTAGTGAAAAGAAGGGGGATCAAAGTCTAGCTGTGAAATTGGAAGAGAAAAGGCAAGCCAATGAAATCAAAAACAAAGACGAACCGGTCGAACGAGAAGAGGGAGAGCAAAAATCGGTCTACGAGAGCTGAACTTCTGAAGAGAGCACAAGTGCTGGGAGAGAAATTACGAGCGAAGAGGGGGAACTGGTCTTGAGGGGGCTTAAGGCGTAAAGAAACGGAAAGGAATCACGAGAACGAGAACGAGATGGAGACGGGCCAAAAACGAAAGAAAGGGAAAGAGGGCATGTGTTTGAGAAGGTAGCTAGCTAGAGATGTTTGTTTGAGCTTGGAGAGAAAAGAGACGAGACGAGATGAGAAGGAGTCTGTTCGTAGTTAAAGATAAGAAGAAAGAAAGAGAGGGGAAGGCATATGGTGTTGGTTGACCCGACGCGTCTAAGATCAGCGGATGGGTCGTGCGGACCTGGAGAACAGACACAGAAGCCAGAAGTCAGTACCGAGTAAGAATCAAGACGCGTGGATTCAATGGACTCACCAAGCAGGTCCAGCAACGACCCCAGTCCTCGATCCTCCTCCAAACGTCAAACTCGTCGCGCTCATCTTCTCTCCCACCCCACTCCACCTCACGCTACTCGGCTTGGACTCCCTGGGAAGGTTGGTGGTCCTCTCGGAGCTCGAAGGATCGAAGTTCTCGTCGGTCTCTCCGAGGAGAGCTCGAACGGGAGCGGTTTCTTTGGACGTCGGCGCGTTGGACTTGGTGATCATCGAGTTGGAAAGCGAGGTTTGTTTGGGCTGCTGGAGGAGAGCGAGAGGCCTGAGAGCGGAGGAGGTAGGGGTAGGTGCTGAAGCGGAGAGGACGGAGTTGGGTTCGGCTCGAATGGTGGTAGATCTTGGCTGGAGCATCGAGAGAGAGGAGGATTGAGTTCGTCGTCCTCCTCCTGCCTCTGCGATGGTTTTGAGCACGAGGGATCCTCCGTGGGTGTGGTTTGTGCTTCGATGAGCGACGGGAGACGGGGAGGGAGAGGACATGGTGCTGAAGGAGGTGGTGGTCGAGGCGAGGGAGGCATTTCGATGAAGAGTGAGGGTGGGTTGGAAGTGAGGACGAGGGGATCCGGCTTCGAAGTCGTGTTCCGACGGTTGACGGACGTGAGTCGGGACCGTTGACTGAGCGAGTTGCTGCTGGTAGGACTCATGGAGATGGGAGCGCTCTTCGAAGGAGTCATGAGGAGGGGATACCGTTCGAGGGAGGCTGGCGTCTCCTGGACCCGAGAAGGAACGACGAGAGCGAGACCCGACGACTTCCATTTCGGCGAGAAGGTCGTCGAGCTCCTGAGACATTCTTCCTGAGGAGTTGAGTCCGGCGGTGGTAGGAGCCGATTCGTTCTGGTTCTGGTAAGGGATGGTGTTGATCATGACGTGCGAGCATTCGTCCTCGTAGGAGACGACCTCGAGATCTCCGAACCCGTCCAACCCAAACTCAAAGTCGTCGGCTGAGAGCTCCTCCTCCTCCTCCTCCTCCTCGTCCTCTCCTCCACCCATCTCATCCTCGGAGACGGAGTCGAGTGGTAGGTCGGCGGCTCCGAAGGTCGAACGACGAACGGAGGGAGGGAGGAACGACAGGTCGTCGTCGTCCTGAACGTCGACCACCGAGTACGAACGTCTGCTCCTGAGGCTTCCTCGAGGTCCTCCTCCGAATCGATCCAGAGCTTGTCGGACCTCCTCTCCCCAAGGACGACCCCCGACGACGGGAGGAAGCGAGAAGTGAGCCTTGTGGGTTCGGTTGTCGTCCGAGGAGGTGGGTCGAGCTCGGACGCGTTGCGTTGCTGATCGAACGGGAGTGGAAGCCTGGACGGAGGGAGAGTTGAAGAAGGACGAGAACCCCTTGACCTCGATGGAAGACGATCGACCGTGTGAGGGAGTGGGAGCCTCGGCTCCTGAGGTCCTGGCTCGAGGATCGGATCGAGGGGTGGTGTTGGTCGAGGAGGGAGGAGGGGTGGTGGAGTGACCGTGACGAGTAGATCCGTAGATGGTAGTGGGTCGTCGGGGAGTGAGTTCGAGATCTTCCTCCTCCAGTTCTGGTCGAGGATCGTAGGCGCTTCGGGTTCGAAGGATAGAAGCAGGTGCGACTTCCTGAGCCGAGGGACGAATCTTGACCTCTCCTCGAACTTGGACGTTCTTTCCGATTCGAATCGAAGGGACGAGACTGCAGAGATGAGGCGAATGATCAGCTCGGTGTGTTTGAGAAGGTTAAATATAGGGATACTTACTTTGGGAGAATCTTGGCCGTCATCCAATCCAGCGAAAGACCTTGAGAAGGCTCGACGACTCGCACCTCTCCCCAACCAGGTCCTCCAAACTCCGTCATCGATGCACTCGGACTCTCGACGAAGTCAACGAGCTTCCCCATCCCCATGCTGGCTCGGGTTCCTCGTTGAGCAGTTTGGACGGTCGCTCGATGGATCGACGACGCCGCGCTCTGAGCTCGGGTTCTGAAGCTCTCGAATGTCTCTTGAGGATCCTCCTGAAGACCTGAAAGGCGAGAAGCCGAGGCTCGAGAGCTGGCCGACGAAGCAAAAGAGAACGCCGGGGAAGCCGCCCGAGGAGGAGGAGTGGGCATGTTGGTGTAAGAGATCCGAGAGGAGGGGAGTTGGTGAAGAGGAGGGTTGGGTCCGAGCATGGAGAGAGCTCGAGAGAACCGAGAGGACTCTCCTTTGGCTTGCCGATTGTTGATCCAGACGTCTCCCATGGATCCCTCCTCGTTGGGAGAGAGCGACCTTCCTTGGAATCCTCCTTCGAGACCGAGCAAGTTCGACCCGACGAGCGTCAACGGACGCAATCCTTTCCCTCCGTTCTTCCTCTCGGTAACTGGGGGTGCGAGATCGACTGATGGACGAACGGGACCGTCGGAGAAGCTGAGTCCGGAGACGGTTCGAGTGGAGAGACGGGAGTTGGCTCGTCGTTGGTGGTTGTAAGGGGAGATGGTATCGTAGGAGGAGGGAGCTGAAGAGGCGAAGGAGGAGGATCGGAAGAGGAGGTAGCAGACGAGGGTGATGGGAGAGGAGAGGGTGAAGGAAAGGATAAGGGCGATGGTCATGGAGGAGTTGGCGTGGATGGTGGGGTGGGAGATGCAGTCGAGCATCGAGGGAAGCGCGAGAGCCTGTGGACCGACAAACGACGAAAGAGGAACGACGCGTCAGTCTCGAGATCGAGCAAAGTACCGTCAAGAAGGCTGCACTCACCCAGACGATCCATGCCAGTACAACACAAATAATCCCCAGCCAAGACCTTCGAACAAGCCTTCTGTAATCCGCTTCGTCCAACTCTGCGACTCCCGCTCTTCCCAGCTCCTCATCTCCGCTCAACCTCTCCTCCCTCCTTCGTCCACCATCCGTCATCAACACATCCTCACTCTCCCTTCCAACCACCCTCTCCGGCTCCTTTTTCATCTCAACCATCGCCGGCTGAGTCGATCCAAATCCGACGACGGAAGTGAAGGCGTCCGTCGAAGCGAAATCGGCTGTTGAGGGACGGGTCCAATCGCTGAACGAAGGGCGGAATTCGGTGGAGGTCGAGGGTCTTCCATCGGATTGAGCGACTCTGGAAGGCGTAGGTGGGAGAGGGATAGCGGGAGGAGGGGAGAGAGGGAGGTAAGAAGTCCTTGAGGAGATTCCTGAGACGACTCGGGAGGGAGGTCGCACGACGACGGGGGTGAGGGCAGCGAAAGGATCCGTTGAGTAAAGAGGAGAGGGAGGTCCAGGAGCTTGATGGAAAGCGGGAGAGGCGTCGGTGATATTGGCAGTTCGGGCTGATTGGTAGGAGGAGTCGAAGCTGAAGGGACTCATGGTTCGAGGAGCCTCGTCGGGAGAGGAGAGCCAGGAGGTAGGGGAGTCGTTTCGAGAGGGATGGTTGAGGGGAGTTTGAGGGTGAGGGGAAGGTACTCGAGTTCCGTAGGGGGTTGTAGGTCGGGAAGTGCTGATGTTGGCTGCTGAGTTTCGAGCGGAGGTTGGGGTGAGGGAGAGGTCGAAGGCTGGGAGAGACGCGTTTGAAGCCGTCGGAGAGGAGAGCCTGATAAGAGTGAAACAAGAAACGAGTCAGCAAGACAGAAGATGGCCTTGACCAGGAAAGTAAACTCACCACGAGGCACCATCTCCCCATCCCTCTCCTCGTCTACCAAACTCCTGAGGCTTCTCCACGAAGACCGCCTTCTCCTCCGCCTTCCACTCTCCCTTCCTGAAAGCATCCTTCTCGCCTCGCCCAATCTTGATCGAGCTAGTCCTCCTCGACTTCCTTTCCATCCTCGAAGTCTGCAAGAAGAGTCCTCCCATCGCAGCCGTTCCGAGAAGGAGGAGAAGGAGTCCAGCGACGAGGGCGACGCCGTACGACGAGGAGAGCGATGCGGACGAGACTCCAGCGAAGAGAGCGACGAGGAATCCGGTGGCGACGATGATACCTCCTGTGAGGACGAAGGTTCGCTTGGTTGATAAGGTTGAGATTGAGGAGAAGGACCGATCCTGGTTCGACGACGAGTGCTTTTGATTCTTGAGGAGGATGAAGATGACCACCGAAGTCCAAACGGTAGGACGGAGAACCAAGGCGAGACCCATCCTGATCCCTTCTCCGACATCGTCTTGTCCTGACTTCTTCCCTGAGTTCGAGAAGAGGAGGAGCTGCTGCCAAAGGGCGAGCGTATTCACGATCAACTCCGTCCCCGCGAAGACGATTCCGACCGAGTGAACGAGGGAGGAGACGGTCGAAGTTCGAGTGGATGGACGAGCGGCGAGGTGAGGGTAGTAGGATCGAGGGAGAGTTCGAGGGAAGAGAATTGGGAAGGAGAGGGAAGGGAGGATGGGGAGGAGCAGGAGGACGAAGGTTGAGATCTGGAGAGCGAGCGAAAGACGAGGGTTCGTACTGGTCAGTCAGATGAGATATGAATACATGAGCTGAACAAATAAGTAAAGAAGGGGTCTACTCACGGCTGATATGAAGGAGAGAAGAAGAAGAGGAAGGAGGGGTGGCGAGGCGAGCATGTTGAACGAGGATGGAGGAGGGAAGAGGCGCGAGGAAGGTGTGGTCTCGTTCCTTCGTTCGCTGAAGGTCGTTGAGAGAGCGTAGGTGTCTAGGTGAGACGTGGGGTCGTTCGTAGAAGAGAAGTCGTTGGAGGTGGAAGAGAGGAGGAGACAGGGAGGTGAAGGTGAAAAGAGGGCGAGTGTTTTTCTTTGGGAAGACAGGGGAGGAGGAGGAAGTTGAACGATGAATCAACTGAAGAGGATGCGAAGGCAAGCGCGTCACGTCCTCCCCTGCTGCTTTGGATCAGCACATTCTGGTCCTCTGGGGCTATAGAGACATCTCAGATGACTCGGAATAGCGAACGGACGGCTGGGAGGGGGTGGGAAGGTCGAGGGAGGACGAGCTCTTTGAGGTCGAGCTCACCGGAGCTCAACAACGCCAATCCGACCTCCTTGTAATCCTACTTCGTTGGTTGATCATCCAGATAGCATCGAGGGAATTCCTGGGCTTGTAACCTTGAGTTGCTCGCACCTTTGGAGCTTCCGGGAATCAGAGAGATGCTGGTCGTTGGAAGGAAGGAGATCGCTCGAAACGAATCGAAACCTCGACAGCTGAGGCTGAAATCTCGCAAGGTGTGGACAGCAGGAAATCCTTCTAAACAATCTCGTATATGGGATCGAAATATCTAGAGGCCCTTGGCCCAGTTTCCAGAAGCGAAGAAGTTTTCGATAGCCTGGATGATGGCCTCGAGAGCGGTGAGCCAAGCGTCGAGCTCCTCCTCGACTGCAAACGAACGAAAGGAGAAACGAGATTAGCAGCGAACCAGTCTCGAGGCTGATGGGAAAACTAACCAGTCGCCTGAGGGCTTCCGAGCTTAGCGTAGAAATCTTTCCTGTAAGGGCACGCCTTCATCGCCAGCTGTATTCGAGAAGGGGAGGGACGCGAAGGTCAGCGTTGCCTTCGAAGAAGGACAAGGGAACGAGACGACTGACCGCGAAGACGGGTCGAACGAGGAAAGAGTGGTACTGCTTCAGGGTGTTTCCGTAGGCAGTGGTGAACGAGACGGAGAGCTCTTCAGAAGGGTTGGAGAGGGAGGATCGGAGACCCTGGCAGGTGAACTTGAGTCCTCTGTGGGCCATCAAACAAAAGAGACAAGGGGTCTGTCAGAAAGACAGGCTACTCACGGATCATGAAACTCTCGAAACGAGCGATATTGGATCCCCTGGAAGAAGATAACTCACCGAACCAACCACAAAAGACCCTCGGTCGCGACACGTCCCTTCTCTCCGGGCTTTCCCTCGTTCTGGACGAGAGCCTCGAGGGTAGCAGAGCTCGAAGGGTGGGCAGCAAGACGAGTACGGACTTTCTGTTGAGGGTAAGACCAAAAGAGCGTAGAGAAGCATCAGCGAGAGGGTTCGGAAGGTCGAAAAGGAAAGGAGGAGAGGAGAGGGACGAGGTGGATGAACGAACGGTGATGTTTCCAGTGAGATCGCTCTTGACGGGAGTGAAAGCAGCGTTTCCGAGAACGTCTATTCGTAGAAATGAAGAGAGAAGAGAGGACAAAGAAAGTCAGCTCGTGCTACAGACGAAGACAGAGGGACGCGTTGAGAGCATCGGGGGGTGAGCTCTGAGAATTGAGGAACAGGGAGGTTGCCCTCCCAGACCAGTTCTGAGCACCCAGAACCAACGACAGCTAATCCAGGTCTCGCCTTCCCTCTCTAGAACAGACTCCTAGGAGGTGAATCTCTGATCTCGACCTTGCAAGAGCCTCCAAGAGCTCGACTCCTTTCCCCTGATGAGCTCGACCCTTTCCTCCTCTTCCCTCCCTTGATGCCTTCAAGCTCGTAGAGCGCTTTGAAGAGATCAAAACTCACCGAAGATCTTGACCAAGCCCTCAGCGGCATCAGCGAACTTGGCGGTGTCGATTCCTCCCTCGGTAGGGACGTCCTGGAACTTCTAGAGGACGGAGGAAGGGAGGGGAAGGAGAGCGAGGTCGAGGGGTGGTGATTGAGAGTTGAAACGATGGACGGCGAAGACGAGAGATGGGGAAGACAAGAGTGGTGTTGTTGGATGGAGCGAGGAACGTTGGCAGGAGCGTGTGAGACGAAAAATGCAAAAGAATAGTCAGAGAAGTTGTAGAGAGATGCATCTCAAGAGGGGAAGGGAGGGGAGCTGAGAGTCCATCGAGAAAGGAAGCTCTAGGCTTCGAGCCGCGGGTGAAGAGATTGAGTACGAACAACTGGGATGGTTTGGAAGAACTGAGGAGAAGACATGGATGAGATTAATGAGTTGAGAAGGAAAGGAGGGAAGGGTTGATGGTTGTTGCAAGGGAAGGTCGAATCTCAAGCTCGTCGCGCCCTCCTTCCCCCTCCCTCCCGCGGTCAGGGAGGTTCCTATGTAGACTCATCCTGACAGTTTTTGGAAAAGACAGAGAAACGTCGATCTCGAGGAGCTTGAGAACCCCACAGAGACCCTCAAAGTGAAGAATTTCCGACTCTGAAACGCGTCGAGGGGGAGAAGGAGAACGCCGAGGGGAGGGCCAGGGCGAGATCGTCATTTTTCGACGCGTCCATTGTTGACTTTCTGCATCTTGAGATGAAAAATGATTCTCGCTCCCTCGCTCTCAGCTTTGCGGTCGGAAAATCTATAGAAAGTCGGACCCACGTTGGTTCTCGTCCTCTCGATGACCTCCACCTGGACGTTTGCCAGCGAAGAGGGTTCCCAAATTCAGAAACTCTCCCTCAACACCCAACTCCTCTTTTCTTCGTTTTTTCTCCCTTCAAGATGCTCGACCTGGTAAGCACATCCTACGGCTCGACCCTTCGAGGTGGTAATACAGAAGAGAGGAGCTAACGAGCTCTTGTTGTTTCTCCAGGCATGGACTCGCTCATCCAAAGAGGCTCTTGCCTTCTACTCTTCCTCTGCTGAGACTGGTCTCTCTCCCGAGCAAGTAGAGCAGAACGAAGCTCTCTACGGCAAAAACGGCAAGTACCCCCTTCCTCAGCTCTCTGTGCAGTTTTACTGCCAGAGGTTCAGGAGAATATGAGAGGGAGCTCTTTCTTTCCATGAAGCTCAAGCTCAACTTCCTTCAGCCCTTCCTCCAAGCTGACATGCCCTCTCTTTTCCTCCCGCCCCCTCCCTCCTTTTCTTCCACCAGCTCTCCCCGAAGAGGAACCCACCTCCATCCTCAAGCTCATCCTCGCCCAGTTCGAGGACCAGCTTGTTCTCATCCTCCTCGGAAGTGCCGTCGTATCTTTCGTCCTCGCCTTCTTCGAATCCGCTGAGGACCTTTCGACAGCCTTCGTCGAGCCCGTCGTTATCCTCCTCATCTTGATCGCCAACGCTACCGTCGGAGTTATGCAGGAGACCAGTGCCGAGAAGGCTATCGACGTGAGTTTTTGGTTTACCTCGTCGTTGCAGCTGGGAAGACGGGCAAAAAGAAGAGAAGGAAGGAAAACAGAGCTGACCTTTGCCCTCCCTCGTTCCCTGCCTCCTCTTTGCTTCCTTGCTCCTCTTCATCCTACTCCACAGGCTCTTAAAGAGTACTCCCCCGACGAGACTCGAGTTCTCCGGTCCTCCCGAATCAGCAAAATCCACGCTTCATCCCTCGTCCCTGGAGATATCGTCACCGTTTCGGTTGGAGACAAGATCCCCGCCGACTGTCGGTTGATCTCGTTCTCGAGCTCTTCTTTCCGAGTCGACCAGGCCGTCCTCACTGGAGAGAGCATGTCCGTCAGGAAGACTCTCGCCCCCGTCACCGATGAGAAGGCTGTCAAGCAGGATATGATCAACATGCTCTTCGCTGTAAGTCCCGATATCTTGAATTTCTCGACGCGTCTCTCTCTCGTGCTGATCCTTGTTTCTTTCGTGCCACGATAGGGATCAACCGTCGTCAACGGATCAGCCCTCGCCGTCGTCGTTCTTACTGGACAGAGGACTGCCATCGGTCAGATTCACGACTCCATCGCCACTGCTACCACCGAACGAACTCCTCTCAAGAGGAAGCTCGACGAGTTCGGAGACTCGCTCGCAAAGGTCATCTCAGTCATCTGCATCCTCGTCTGGCTCATCAACATCCGACACTTCACCGACCCTTCGCACGGAGGACTTTTGAAGGGCGCTATCTACTACCTCAAGGTGAGTCTTCGCACCTTCTTTTCGAAAGATCGGATGTGTTGCTAAACGTCGTCCTTTCCTTCTCGTTTGCTAGGTCGCCGTCGCTCTCGCTGTCGCTGCCATTCCCGAAGGACTCGCTGCTGTCATTACTGTCTGTCTCGCTCTCGGAACCAAGAAGATGGCCAAGCTCGGAGCTATCGTCAGGAACCTTCCTTCGTGAGTCCTTCTCCGTCGAACGATCTCTCTTCTTCGAGCTGACCGTTGACTTCTCCTCTTCTGTAGCGTCGAAACTCTCGGTTGCACCAACGTCATCTGCTCGGACAAGACTGGAACTCTTACTACCAACCAGATGAGCGTCGCTCGAGTGAGTCTGGCGGCACGTTCAATTGACGAGGTCGAAACCGTGGCTGATCGCGTCTTCCTCTTTTCCCATCAGTTCCTCACCATCGACGACTCCAAGTCCATCCAGGAGTACTCCGTTGGAGGGTCTACCTTCGCTCCTATCGGAGAGGTCACTACCCTCGGAGGCAAGCCTACGACCAAGCGAGATATTCGTACCGCGCCCGTGGATCGACTCGTCGAGATTTGCGCCCTTGCCAACGACTCTCAAATCGCCTACAACGAGGTGAGCAGCTGTTTTCTTCTTCTTTTCCCCATCTCTTCATTCATTGACCTCTTGTTTCGCCGCCTCGCAGGACTCTGGAGTCTACTCCAACGTCGGAGAGCCAACGGAAGCCGCCATGAAAGTCCTCGTCGAGAAGCTCGGATCGGACGACGACTCTTTCAACTCCTCCCTCACTGGCCTTTCCCCTCTCGCTCGAACCACCGCCGTCAACGATCACTACGCCTCCCGAATCTCCCGAGTCCTCACTTTCGAGTTCTCTCGAGACAGGAAGAGCATGTCCGTCCTCGCTCGGAAGGGAACCTCGACCCTCCTCCTCGTCAAGGGAGCTCCCGAGTCGATCCTCGACAGATGCTCGACCGTCCAACTTCCTACCGGAGCTCCTCAACCCATCAGCGCATCCCTCCGAGCTCAACTCGATGCTACCCTCCTCGATTACGGAAGGCAAGGACTTCGAACTCTCGCTCTCGCCTACGTCGACGAGAAGGACGCGGACGTCTCCCACTACTCCTCTGAATCATCGGCCGACTACGTCAACTTCGAGAAGGATATGACCTTCGTTGGATTCGTTGGAATGCAGGATCCTCCTCGTCCTGAGGTCAAGGAGGCTATCGCCAACTGCCGAGCTGCTGGAGTACGAACGATCGTGATCAGTGAGTTTCAGAATTGACTTTCGACGCGTCTCGTTTATCCAAGTTTATCGTCACTGACCACGCCTTCTTCTCCCCTTTCCTCCAGCTGGAGACAACAAGAACACCGCCGAGACCATCTGTCGAATGATTGGAGTATTCGGAGAGGACGAGGATTTGACTGGCAAGAGCTACACTGGACGGGAGTTCGAGAACTTGACTCACGAGGAGAAGCTCGTCGCCGTCCAGAAGGCTAGCCTTTTCAGCAGGACCGAGCCTACTCACAAGAGCGAGTTGGTCGATCTTCTCCAGAGCTTGGATTTGGTTGTCGCTATGGTGAGCCTTCTTCCCTTTCCTCGCTCCGGTCGCTTCGAAGCTTCGAGCGCTAACTTTTTTTCCTTCCTCTTTCCGATCCTTCAGACTGGAGACGGTGTCAACGACGCTCCAGCTCTTGCTGCTGCCGACATCGGAATCGCCATGGGAACTGGAACCGACGTTGCGAAGCTCGCTGCTGATATGGTTTTGGCCAAGTGAGTGGCTCTTCTCTCTTTCGTCTCGTTCTCGCCGTCGAACGAAGCTGACCTGACTTTCTCTCATTCTCTTTAGCGACAACTTCGCTACCATCGGAAAGGCTATCGAGGAGGGGCGATCGATCTACAACAACACCAAGCAGTTCATTCGATACCTCATTTCTTCCAACATCGGGGAGGTCGTTTCGTGAGTCTTCCCTCTCACTGTTCGTTCGTACTAGCCCTCTTCGCTGACTCCTGCAATTCTCCTTTCCTTCTTTCAGCATCTTCCTCACCGTCCTTCTCGGCATGCCTGAGGCTCTCATCCCTTCTCAGCTTCTCCTCGTCGTGAGTCTCGACGCCGCGTCTTTCCCTCTCGCCCTCCTCCCTTCCCTGCCCTCTCCTCTCGTCGATCTGACCAACGCTTCTTGTCTTCCTCAGAACGTCGTCACCGATGGACTTCCCGCCACTGCTCTTGGATTCAACCGACCAGACCACGCTATCATGCGAATGCCTCCCAGAAGCTCGAAGGATCCCCTCATCAGCGGATGGCTCTTCTTCCGGTACTTGGTCGTTGGAGCTTACGTTGGAGGAGCGTGAGTGGCATTCCTTTACACCTCTTCTCGGACTGACTCTCACTCATCGAGTTGACTTGCTCTTTCTTCGACCTCGAACTCCTCGCTAATCTTGCTTTCCCTCCGTCTCTCTTTTCCAGTACCGTCTTCGGATACGCCTGGTGGTTCATGTTCTACGAGGGAGGACCTCAGATCACCTTCCACCAGTTGGTGAGTTCTCTACACTCTTTGAAGCCTTTTTCGTCCCTCGACTGACCCTCACTTTCGTCCTTCTTCGCTCCTCAGACCAACTTCCATCAATGCTCGACCAAGTTCCCTCTGATCGGATGCGAGATGTTCTCCAACGTCCTTTCGCAGAGAGCTACCACCGTCTCTCTCTCGATCCTCGTCGGTTCGTTCTCTCTCTACTCTTCGTTCAAACCCTCAGCACGCGTCTAAGACTAACCTTCTTCCCTCCCTCGCCGAACAGTCATCGAGATGCTCAACGCCTGCAACTCGCTCAGTGAGAACGAGTCTCTCCTCGTTCTTCCTATCTGGACGAACCTGTACCTCTGCGGAGCCGTTATCCTTTCGATGGCGATCCACTTCGTCGTTCTCTACGTCCCCTTCTTCGCCGTGAGTTGACGTTGCCGTTCACTCACTTCCCCACCTCGTCTCGAGCTGACCCTTTCACCTCTCCCTGAATTTCACAGAACGTCTTCCAAGTTGTCCCCTTGAACTGGGTTGAGTGGAAGGCCGTCCTCTACATCTCTGCTCCGGTGATCCTCATCGACGAGGTCCTGAAGTTCATCTCGGTCAGTGTCCCTCTCTCGATCTCTTCCTCGCTGCCGCATCTCCCTCGTCGCTGACTCTCGGTCTCTTTGACAACTTCTCACAGATAAAATTCGTCGACCCTCCAACCAAGATCAAGCTGGATTAGGCAAGGAAACCCGGTTGTCGTCGTCCATCGGTCGACGAGTCGGGCCCAACAAAGAAGGGCTGCGACGCGACGAAGCCTCAATTAGAACTTAGAAGCAACAAACGGAGGAGCGTAGTAGAGGGTATCCCATGTGTCCAAGTATAACTCACTCGCGTCTCTGCAAGACTGACGAAGGAGAGCTGCGTTCAAGATGGGAAGAGAGATAAAACTGAACTGATGCCGTTTCACGCCCTTCGTTTTAAAGGGAAGGAGAGGTCTTCCTTCCTCGAAGGGGAGAGATAGCTTTCGAGGACGATGCGACTTGACTCGTCTGCTATAGAGTCGTCGTTTCGGTGATGAAGAAAGAAGGGGGGAGGGAAGAAAGGAGAAGGACACTCTCGCACGTCCCCTCCCTTCACCCCCTGTTCCCTTCTCTCTTCCTTCGGTCGCCAAAAGCTCTCTCCCCAACTCTCCCCTCTTGCTCTTCCTTCCCTCCAACCACCACACACCTCTCTTCTTCGTCTTTTCGCTCTCTCTCTCTTCCTCTCTCTCTCTCTTCTTCAAGGACAGGCTCCTCTTACTTCTTTCTACTCACTCTTCCAACCCTCACCACCTCCCTCTTTCCTCTCCCCGTTCCTACTCCCAAGATGCTCGCTCCCCTCGCCATCCTCTCTTCCCTCTTCGCCTTCGCTGGAGTAGCCTCTGCCGCCAACATCACCATCACAGTTGGAGGAGCCGCTGGACTGGGTACGTTTCTTCTCTGCTCGAGAGGTGGGAGGATGGAGACGACGACGGATCGGAGGGAGGGAGGGAACGAGCTGACCCCGTTGCTTCAACCCCTTTTTCTCTGAATTTTCGCTTCCTTTTTTCTACACTTTTACTCTCTAGTCTACGGTATGTTCTCGTCTTTCTCTTTCTGCTTGAGTCAAAGCACATCTTTTTGAGATGTGGGAGGAAGAAGTGGGCAGAGGAAGACCAAACAGGAAACTGACCTGCTTCCCTCCCCTTCCTCCTCCTCTTTTTCTCCTCTAGATCCTCCTTCCGTCACCGCTCAGATTGGAGATCTCATCATCTTCGACTTCAAGTCCAAGAACCACACCGGTTCGTCCCTCCCTGTCTTTGTCCCTCCTCGTAACTCTCCGGCTGACCTCTCCTCGTCCCTCGCTCGTTTTCAGTCACCCAGTCCACCTTCGCTTCCCCCTGTACTCTGATGAAGAACGCTACTACCAACGTGGTCGGATTCGATTCTGGTTACGTTCCTAACCCCGACAGCACTCTTGATCGAAAGATGATCATCGAAGGTGCGTTTTCCATCGCTCGAGCTTTCCTCTCGAGAACAGGCGCTGATTCTCTTCCGTCTCTCCTTCTTCAGTTACCGTCTCGACTCCTCTGTGGTTCTACTGCGCCCAGGGAACTCACTGCCAGGGTAAGCATCATTTTCCTCGACGACGGTCTGGAGACGACGGTGAAACTGACCTGCTCTTCGTTTCTTTCTTCAGCTGGAATGGTCGGAGCCAGTACGTTCTGTTCGCTCCTCTTCTCTCCATACCTCGATCTTGCTGACCTCTCCTCTCTCCCAACAGTCAACGCCGTCGAGACGGGACCCAAGAACTTCGCTGCTTTCAAGGTCAGTCACGTCGTTTCATTTCCTCTTCGACCTTCTCGAGCTCGGTGCTCACCACCTCGTTTCTTCCTCTTTGATCGTCCAGGCCCTTGCTATGGGAGGAACCGCCAACGCCACTACTACTGGAGTCACTACCGGAGCTCCTGCTGCCACGCTCGGAGGAACTGCTACGGCCAGTGAGTTCGCTCTCGTTCTTCCCGTCCGCTTCGAGATCTCGAAGCTGACCGTTCTCTTCCTCTTCTCCCTCTCTACCTCCAGCCGGCGCCGTTGTCTCGGGAGCCGCTTCTGCCTCGGCTGCCGCCTCCGCTGCTGCCTCCTCCGGTGCAGCTGGAACCGCGTCCTCGACTGGTGGAGCGTAAGTTCAACTCTCCCTCACCTCACTTCGACGCGTCGCTCTCGAGATCGAGATTGACCTTCCTTCCTTCCTCTCTTCTCAGTTCTTCCCTCGCTTCCCTGTCGTCGATACTTCTCGTAGTTCCTCTCGCCTTCGCTGGAATTGCCCTCCTCTAAGAGGATTGGCTCTTCGCGTCTTGTTTCTCGTTCGGGTTTCTTTCTCTCGCCTCGTCGGTGCTCGCTCCCTCTTCTTCACTTGCTGGAAGAGGAGCAGCACTCCCACCCTCCTTGCATACCATATACTCTTTTGTCTTCGTCATTCATTTTTGGGTCTTCTTGAGCTGGCTCGGCCCGATTGATGACCGTGGCTCAGCTTAATGGGAGGAGAGGGAGGGAAAGGAGGAGAGGGGTTCGGGCTAGCAAAGGAGAGAACTGAGGAATCGCTCTTGAAGCTTGGGAAAGAACTGGAAAATCTTCTCGCGTCTTCTCTTTAGATACTGAGACCACGATACAATTCGAATTCGACAGCGTAAACGAATTCTGGAGGAGGCAGAGACGCGTCGAAAGATTGGTGACTCACTTGAAGGCTTCGCCTCGAACGGACTCTGTTCGGAGTTTCCACACTCCCCGAGGGGTAGAGAAGATAGGGCTACAAGTACCGTTGAACAGAGAATCAGCCCCTTGGTACAGGTTTGATTCTCCAGAGTCGGATACAGAATGTTGGTATTGCTTTTCGCTCGCTCGCGTCCAACCACTTCTCAACCTTCAGGAACGATCCACGACTCTTTTCAGTTATTTTACCTCCACAGTCATCTACTCAGTCAGACCTCGACCCACTCCAAGACTAGAAATGGATCCAACGACAACTCAGCCGTCGCAGAACGTGATGTCGAGTGAGCGTCTTCCCTCTTTTCTCTTGACCGACTCGTCGTTTCATCTTCTCACTCCTCCTCGACCTCTCTACTTTCAGCCTCGCCAGATTCTGCTGATGATAAGACTCACAACGTCAACGCAGTAGAGTTCAGGCAGGACCCCCACGTGGCAGTCGGCGCTGGATGTTTTCTGTGTGGTGGCGCCTGCAACTGTGAGCCTCCTAGACCTCATCATCTCTTCTTGAGAGCTCTAACTGATACCTTCTGCTGTTTTCTCTACTTTCACAGCTTTCTAGAGAAAGAATCTAAGGGTTCGTGGCTCGTGAACTACATCAGCGCTGGAGCGCTCGAAGCGCGACGTCGAGATAGGATACAAGCTCCCTTTTCTTACCTTAAAATCGCCAATAGGTCGTCCTAGGGCGATTGTATACAGATAATGCGTCGTAGAAGCCCAAAGATGCTCTTTGAGCTGAAGGCGACGGCGCGACGAGTGAGAAACAACGAGACTAGTGAGGCCCTCTTCCTTTCCTCCAACGTCCATCAACCTCCCAACGCCTTCCTTTCAGATTTCCTTCCTATACCCGAGCCTCTGCTCAACATATACCATCACGTCCAGAAGCGGAACCAGGAATCTCTCGCTCCTCAATCGTCCCTCCTCGCATGAGCTTTGATCTCGAGCTCAAGGCGACGCAACCTCTCCCTCGAGCTTCCATGAGTGAGTTCTGAGATATTCACACCTTTAGAGCTCTCGCCCAACTTCGGCCTTGCTTCCCAGCTCACTAGTGGGACTGCTTGAGGAACCTGAATCGCTGATCGTCGGTCCTCCTTCTTTTGTTCTTCCTCCCAGGCCCTCTTTCGTCCCCACCACTTCCTCCTCCCAGAGCGCAACCTCGCTCAAGAGGAGATCCTCCTGGAAGGAACGTGAAGCTCTCAGATGGGTACTCGTGCTGGAACTGGTGCGGCTATATATGTTGTTTCGGCTGTTGTGTGAGCTCGCATCTTTCCTCCTCCCTCCCTCCCTCCCTCCTCTCTTCGCTCGTCGTTCACTCATCCTTAAACGAGAGCAGAAGAGCGCATTTTACCTCGAGCTGATCTTTGCGCTTTGCTTCATACAGGCCGACCAATGTCAACGATGTGACCGATGCACCAGGTAGATTTCAGGAGGATCAAAAGCAAGGGGGAGGAGGAGGAAGGTTGAGCTCGATCTCGCCTCCTCCCTCGCTGTTCACTCGCCCTCCGCCCCTGTCTTCTTCGCTCTTTCCACCCCAAATCTATCTCAACTAGACTCTTTGGGTATCTATTCACGATCTCATGAACTCTTACGACCACTCACTTCCCTCCTTCCTTCGACTCCAGCAAGAGAGGGAGATCCATCCGTTCCGCTCTCGCTCCGCCAAAATGACTTCGTCCTCTCCTCATCTTCCCTCCCTCTTCTTCTTCCTTACCCTCAGATCTACAAGCCTTTCAGAACAGGAACACAGGAATCGTCGTTAAAGGTCATCATCAACTAAAAAAATCTCCCTACTCGCTACAGAGCCCTTCCCTCCTCTCTCTCCTTTCCTCGCTCCAGAACGTCGAGACGAGATTTCGTTTCCTCAACGGCTCACTGTCCGCACCCGCACTTTCCAGCTTCGCAGGTGCATTCTCCAGCAGCGCAGGTGCATCTGGAACAGTGTACCGAAAGAAAGAAAGAAGGAAACGAGTCAGTTTCGTGAAGGGAAGGAAGGAGCATGATTCGGTGAGCTCGAGCCTCTTCCCTCCCTCCTCCCTCTCCTCCCTGACGTCTCCCTCCCAGTCAGAGATAGTAGAAGAGGCGTGGATGGACTCACGCAGGGTTTCCGCAAGCGTTCTGAGTAGGCTCAGAAGAGTCGGCGAAGTTCTGTGGCGAGAGAGAGCGAGAGAAGAGAAGATGAGGGAGGAGAGGTGCGTCAGTCGACTCGTCGGTTCGAGGGAAGATGAGTAGCGAGAGGTCTACTCACGATTGGGGACATCTTTGATTGGGTTTTCGTAGGTGGTGATGTAAGTTGTGGGTTTGGAGAGAGATGTGGTTGGAGGGAAGGAAGGAGAGAAGGAGCATGAGCTCAGGGGGAAAAAGGCCTCGCTCGCCGAGCAGATTCTGGAAGTTCAGCCTGAGAGACTTTTCTGGATTTATTAGAGCTGTTTGAAGTTTCAGGGTGGGTTCAAAATCTGCGAGTTGGGTGCATGTGGAAGGGTTTTGCCCAGGGAGCGAAGAGGAGGACCGAGAGTCGAGGACGGAACTCGCTCGACGCGTCGACGGTCTCGTCGCCTCCTCTTCGTCGAGACGTTTCCTTCTTTTCGAGATTGTCGCACATTAGGAAAGAGAGATCCTGAAGACCATGCGATTGAGTTGATATAAAGTTGAAGAAGAAAGAAAAGCGTGGAGCAGACGTGAGAGAGAGCAAAAGGAGAGAAGCAAGAGACCGAAAGAGGGAGAAACGAAGGAGCAAATAGTGATAAGGAGGTTCTACTACATAGCCAGAAACGAGAAGATAAAGATAGAAGGCGAAGAAGATGATCTAGTGGACGGCGACGGAGATCTGTGGAAAGGGAAGAGAGAGAGGAACGAGAGAGAGAGAGAGGTCAGCAAAAGCGAAGAGGGAGCGTTGAGATGGAGGTAGAGAGGGATATAGGAACGTACCTTGATACCCATGCAAGCCATCTCAGCGGCGAGGTACCGGAAGACGTCTGCGAAGGAGGAAAACGAGTAGAAAAAGGTCAGTTCCGTCCCTTCTCTCGAACGCGTCCAAACCCAAGCTTCAACCCCGAACCGAAATCCCAAAACTCACAAGGCACAGCAATAACGTCCATGTCGTTCCCCTTCCCCACCCCACTCTTCACCACACTCGTCCTCGGCACCGCCATCTTCACGTCCGCCTCGTTCTTCGCGTCCTCTCCCTCCGCCCTGCAAACCCTGCAGTACTCTCCTCCTCCGGTCCTCCCCATCGAGCTCGAGGTGTCGTATCCGAGGGAGATCATCGATCCACAGGTCCTGCAAACCCAGGCGGTCGAGTAGTCGGAGCAGTTCATGAGTCGATCCTGGAGGAGGAAGGACGTTCCGTGGGCGAGGAGAGCGTCTCGTTCCATCTCTCCGAATCGGATTCCTCCGGCTCGTTTACGACCCTGAACGAAAGCAAAGCAGCAAAACGAAGGTTAGGGGAGAGGTTTCGAAAGAAGAAGGAAAGAGAGAAGAGAACGAACCTTGATAGGCTGCCTGGTGAGAGGATCGACGGGACCGGTCGTTCGAACTTGGAACTTGTCGTTGACCATGTGTCGAAGACGTTGGTAGTAGACGACTCCGAGGTAGATGTCGGCTGAGAACTCCTGTCCGGTGATTCCAGAGTACATGGGCTCGGATCCATGGTAGTTGTAGCCGGAGGCGAGGAGCTGCGAAGACGAGACGAAAAGGAAAGGAGGAGAGGTTAGATTCTGACGAGCTTCGACGAGGGAAGGGAGAAAGGAAAACGAACCTGCTCTCCGAAGAAGTCGATAGGAGTATCGTCGTCCGAGTACCTACGAGGCACAAATCAAGGAGGAAATCTCGTCAGTAAGAAAGAAGAGGCGAAAAGGGAAGAAGAGACGCGTCTCTCCCCCAAAAAAACTCACTTGAACGGCGTTCCATCCTGCGCCAACCCGTGCATCGCTCCCGCCTTCCCAGCCATCGACTCGACGAACATCCCAATGGTCATCCTCGAAGGGAAAGCGTGAGGGTTGATGATGATGTCGGGTTGCATCCCGCTCTCGGAGAAGGGCATGTCGACGGCGGGCCACTTTTGGGAGCACACTCCCTTCTGTCCGTGACGGGACGAGAACTTGTCTCCGATGGTGGGCGAACGAGGGATTCGGATCTTGATGTGGATCTTCTGGCACTCGGCGTCTCCGGAGTCGTTTCCTGCGAGAAAGAGAGAGGCGAAGGAGAGAGGAGTCAGCGACACGAGAGAGAAAGGACGCGTCGAGAAACGAGAACTCGAGCGACTCACCAAGGATTCGAACCTCATCAACGTAAGCGATCTCGTCTCCCTTGTACTTGTGGAACACCGTCTTCCCGGACGTATCGTCGATGTGAGCGGCGTAAGGCATCCCCGGTTCCAACCTCGCTCCGATCAGAGGGTACCCGTCCGAATCGACCGTCTCCCTCTGCGTCGCATCGGGCTTGACGTCCCTCCCCATTCCAAAGTGACTCCTCGCAGGTCCAGACTTGGCAGCTCCTCTCGTCTCCTGAAGGTCGATGATCGAGGACTTGTAGACGGTTCCGAATCCGAAGCCTCGTTCGTGAGCCGACTTGTTCAGGATCATGGCGTCCTCCATGTCGTACCCCGTGTAGGAGATGACGGCGACGACGGCGTTGAACCCGTTGGGGAAGAGATCCATTCCGTACTTGTTGTGAAGCTCGGGTCGGACGATGGGGGTTTGACCGGTTTGGAGTCGGTACTTGAGGAGGAGGGAGAGGAGGAAGAGGAGAGGTCAGCATTCGAGCTCGAGACTTCGACGAGAAACGAACGAGAGGGAAAGCTCACCATCTTGTTGTCCGTACGACGACTGATAGCTGTCGAAGGAGTTCCCATAGACTGCTTTCCCATCTGGCACTGAGAGGGAGGGAAGAAAAGCACGAGCGAAGAAAAGAAAACGAAGGTCAGCTCTCGTTCCCTTTCATCCTCTCCTTCCTCCTCCCAGCACCCAAAAACGCGTCGAAAAGATCGAAAACCCACCTGGTACATATTCCTCGGCGACTGATTGAAGTCCGAGAACGGCGTCAAGTTGGCAATCACACTCAACATGCTCGTCGGATCCAACTCGACGTGACTCTGCCTGTACCCAGCCACTCCAGGAACGGCTCCTCCCCTCCCTACCACCACCGCCTTCCCCCCCTTCCTCTCATCCTCCGGCAGCTCCTCCAGCTCCGCATCCGTGCAAGCAATCTCCATGTACACCTGCTCGAACGTCCCGACGTGATCGACCTTCCCGTTCTCGAGGTACCTCACGGGTCGCATCATCCTCGATCTCGACGCGAAGAGGTACAGTCCAGGGTACTGACCTCCCTTAGAAGGAGGGACGTAGCCGATTTCGAGGTCGAGAGGAACGTCGTTCTGCTTGGTGGTCTTCCAGAGTCGGAGGGCGTGAGCGAGTCGAAGGCAGAGTTGAGGGGTGGCCCATCCGATGATCTTCCCGTCGAGTTGGACGACGAGGGAGCGACGACCGTCGATGGAGGTGGTGGCGAAGGTTTGGGACATTCCGAGGGAGGCGAGGAGGTTGGGGAGGTGAGTGACGGGGAGGGTTTGGGTGACGATCTTGCAGGTGTGGGAGAGATGGTTGAGGAGTCCACAGGGAGTTCCGTCGGGGGTGTGGACGGGACAGAGGAATCCTGTTCATCGTCGAAGAAAGAATAAACGAGAGAGGAGAGAAGGTCAGCGAAACGATTTTCCTTCGAAGAAAGAGCGAAGGTCGAGAAAAGGGAAGAGGAGAGAGAGAGAGAGAGAGACGAACCCCAAGACTCGGGAAGCAGCTTTCGAACGGTGGTCGTCTTGAGCTCGGCGAAGAAGGCTCCTCGATGGATGCATCGGAAATGACTGAGGTATCGGTAGAAGTTGAGCTTCTCGGCGACGATGGTGTACCCCGTCGTCTGCTGAAGATCGAGTCCCGAGGGAGAGACGAGGTTTCCGGTCGCGAGGAAGTACGACATCTTCTGTCCGACGTCGAAGTTGATCTTTTGCATCGTCTTGTTGATGTATCGATCTGAAACGAACGAAACGAAACGATCAGCTCGAGTTTTTTTCGAAAAGAAAGGAAAGGGAAGGAAAGGAAAGCTCACTGTCGAAGAAATCCACTCCAGCGACGTCTCGCCTCACGTCCTGAGCGATCTGAGCTCGAACGGCTCCTACGGCCTCGTCCAGCTTCTCCTTGATGATCATGTTGTAGAGGAACCCGGGGAGGAGGACTTCCTGGTGCTGAGGAGAATCGGGGTTGTCGGGGCAGGATTCGGAGGAGACGAGGGAGTAGAGCTTTCGAAGCATGAACCTGAGAACGAGCGAACGAACGAACGCCTCGAAGTCAGCTCGAGGAAGGAAATAAAGGAAAGAAGAAAGACTGAAACTCACAACAACATCCTAAACTTATCTCTGGGATCCGGCAGATGAACCAACACGACTCGCTCGAGCAACCACCCTCCGACGACCTCGTCCGACCAATCCTCCGGCACTCCCAACACGACCTTGAACTTCGATCCCAAGTACTCCAAGCACTGCTTCCCCGTCCTCAACCCATAGTTCTTGAAACCCCTCAGCAGCAACTCGACTCGATCCGTCAAGAACGTGTTCTCGGTATCCCCTTGAACCAACCCTTCGAAGATCTCCAGATCGCTCGCCGACGTCAACGCCTTGAGGATCAACATGAGCGGAATCATGAACTCGTTCTTCCTCCACGAGAACCTGAGGGTGGCTCCACCGGTGGAGAGGTAGTGCAAGGTGTTGGTGACGGAGGTTTGATCCTTTCGGACGCATCGAATCTGGGTTCCGAACGCGGTGTACCCTGGCCCTCGTTTGGCGAAGGAGGGACGAAGGAGGGAGATGACGTGGTGACGACGGGGGAGGATGAGGAATCGGATGATCTTTTCGTTTCCGTTGACGATGAAGTAGCCTCCGAAGGAAGTCGACTCTTCGTGAGCGGCGATGAGGGCGGAGGCGGAGGCGCCTTTGAGGTTGCAGCGGGAGGACTGAGAGAGAAGAAGCGATGAGAAAACAGAACAGTCAGCTCTCGAAGGCTAGATCGTCTAGTAGAGAGTAGACTGAAGCTGAAGAAGGAAAGGGAAGGCGTAGACTCACTCGAACCATGACGGGAAGGTAACCCAACTCGCGAGTCTCCTCGTGCTCTGGACCTTCGTTGACGGACCAACGAATTCGAGCCGTCATCTTGGACTTGTAGGTCGTCAGACGCTCTCGAGCCTGTACACGAAAGAATCGAGCAGAAAGGAGAAAGAGAAAGAAGGGAGGAAAAGAATGAGCTCTCGAAGAAAGAAGAAAGGTTCAAGCTGACAGAGGGAAGGGAAATTCGAAGCTCACCTCTGAAGGGAAGACTCTTCGCTCCTTCGCCGTCTTATCCTTGTCAGGAACCAAAGGTCGACCGATGGAGACGTCCGATATACGAACTAGAAGTACGAGCAAGACGATGAAAAGAATGAGCTCGAAGCTCTACTATACCTACCGAGAGAAGGCGAGAAGAGACTCACTGCTCAACCTGTTCCCCTGCCCTGGCTTCTTCCCATCAAACACGACTTTGGCAGCAATGTCGTCCACCGCCAAAGCGAGGAGACCTTTGCCCGTTACTGGATCCTCTAGGAGAGCGTTGAAGGATTCGATGTGAGGTGCTACGAGTTCGTCGAGGGCTGGGATGTCGGATTTGTTGGTGGGAGGGTGAAGGAAGGCGGCTTCTCGAGTCAGGGTGTGGAAGGACTGGGAGGAGAACGAGACCGTTTCGGGTCGGAGAGGAGTTTTGATAGGTTCACGAAAGGAAGGACCTGCGACGGCAGGAGCGGGAGGAGGAGAGCCTGAGACAGACATCTCGGGAGAGGAGGAAAGGGAGGGGGAGGAGAGGAAGAAGTTGAAGGTCAAAAAGGAGGAGGAACTTGAGAAAATGAGGTCGATTCGATTTCACCGCACAGCGACGGTCGACGCGAGCTCTCCCTTCTCTCCCTCCAACACCCATTCTCTCCCTTTCTTCCAGTCGATTACTCTTCCCCCTCTCCCTCTCTCTTGAAGCCATCATGGGTGAGCTCACAACATACATATAATATCTTCTCCCAAACGATCTCCCAAGCTGACTCTCTTCTCCTCTCTCTCTCAGCTTCCCCTCCTCCTCCTCCTCCTCGATCCACCCGTTCCAGTCGACCTTCCCTTCCTCCCTCTGGAATCCCTTCCACTTCTTCTTCCTCCTCCTCCTCCCATCCTGACGGAGGAACCTCCCCTAAATCCGCCAACGCCATCGCTCACGCCATGTACACCCAGTCCCTCTCCAACCTCGGCAAGAAGGATCGAGCAGGGAGTCGAAAGAAGAGCTCGGGAGAACACAACGCTGAGAAGATGATGGACGCTGTCGAGACGGAGGAAGCAGAATCAACACCGACTTCCAAGACGACAGAACTCGAATCTATACAGGATGCGGAAGTCAAGGACGAGGAGGTCGATGGTTCAAAGAGTCTAGCAGCAGGAGAGGTGGAGGAGGAGCACGAGGAGGAGGAAGGGGAAGAACGGCGTCCTCCTCCACCTCCTCCTTCGGTCGTCGTCACTTCGGAACCTCAGGAGGATGTAGAGATGGAAGTCGACGAGCCCTCGGTGGATGGAGAGAAGCCTCAAGACGACGAGGAGGACGAGGAGGACGAAGGGAGCGACGAGGAGGAAGCAGATGTAACTCGTTGCGTGTGCGGCATCACAGGTGGGCTCTCTTTCCTTCTTCTACCTCTCAAATCTTCCTCTCCGAACTAACACTTTCTTCCTTCTTCCTATGCTCCTCCAGAATCCGACGACATGATGATCCAATGCGACACCTGCAACGTCTGGCAGCACGGAGCCTGCGTCGGAATCCCCACCGAGGAGGAGACGCCTGACGGTAAGCTCCTCTCGAACGTTTCGAGCTCATCCGTTCCGTCGTTCCGTCGACGAGAGCGAAAGCTCATGTGTTTTATGTTGCTTGGGTATCTACAGAGTACTTCTGTGAGAAGTGTAGAGCAGATTTGCACGTTGCTCTCAAGAAATGGATGAAGTCGACGTCGAGAGGTCGCGGAGGGTGAGTTTCCCTCCTTCCTTCCTCCCTCGTCCTGCTTCTTCCTTCCCTCGCTAGCTCGCCTTTTGGCGATTTCAACACCTCCACCGTCCACCATCCACTCTCACCTCCCGACTCTTCGCTCTCGAGCTCCAACTAACCATCTCGTTCTTCCCTTCTTCTCCCTCCACCTCTCTTCGCCTTCCTCCTCCTATGCAGCATCTTCCTCCCTCCCTCCGCCAACGACCTCCATCGCCTCAACCCAGACGACAACGTTCCTCCAAACCAATCGAAACGATGGACGCACGACCTCCCCAACATGCCTCCCATCACGTCGGGACGAGAGTCGGACTCGGAATCGGATCGAGGAGGGCAGGCTAGGAGATCGAGGTCGCATCGAGCCAAACCAGCTTCCAACCCTCACCCTTCGACAACAGCAGCAGCTTCCTCGTCGTCGTCGACTACAGCACCACCTTCCAACACTTCGCATCGACCTCTCGCTTTCCCTCCGAGGAAGCCTGGAGCTGGAGCTGGGACTGGAGCAGCAGCAGCAGCAGGCAAAGCCGTCGCGAACCCTTCTTCAACATCAGCCTCCTCCTCGTCCCATCCGGCTCCTACTTCCTCGTCCTCGTCCTCTCATCCTCCACCTCCCAAATCCCACAAGAGACAGGTCTCCTCGTCGTCGACTCACCATGGACCCAACCATCGTCAACTGTCTCCCATCCCTCCGTCGTCGTCGCAGAGTCCTCCGCCGAGTAAGCAGCTCAAGAGTCCAAAGAAGAGGTCGACGATGAACTCGAGGGATGCGGGGTTGGAAGAGGCCATCAGGGAGAGCTTGCTTGCTGCTGGAGGGGTACCGGATGATGAGAAGGCTGGGTGAGTACTCTCATATGCATCGTTTCGGTTCTCGGGGTCGAGGAGGAAGGGAAGGGAGGGGGTGGTGAGCTCGACGTTCGAGGGCTGACCTTTCTCGTTGGTTGTGTTGCTCGCAGGTCCTCGAGAAGATCGGTTTCGTCGAACGGGTCGTCGAGGGACAAGGACGAGCATTTGGAGAGGAAGTCGGTGGTGGGGAGTAAACGAGGAAGGAGGATGAGCATGGATAGCTCGGCTGCTGGAGGGGAGGGAGAAGGGAAGGCGACGGCGCCGAAGAAGAGCAAGAAGGCCAAGAAGGAGGTGACGCTTGCTATAGATCCGTCGATACGTGAGTCTTCTTCTCTCTCGTCTACTCTATGAATCGCTTGTGCTGACCTCTTTGTTGCGCTCGTTTTTTCAGCGACCTCTCCCTCGCACTCCCATCCCGGCCCTTCACCGTCCAACTCTAAAGGAGTCGTCTTCGACGAGCACCACCCTTCCCATCCTCACCACGCCGGAAAAGCCAAGCATCCCAACCAGTACACCTACCGACCTAAAACCTCCCCTTCAACAGCAGCCTTCCCTTCGTCCGCTTCCTCCTCGCATCACGCTCCAGCAGCTTCCTCCTCCTCGACCGCCAACCACCACAACCACAAACACGACGTCTCTCCCTCCAAAGCCTCCAAGGACAAGATCTCCCACGCTTCCTTGAGCTCCTCGGCAGCGCACGATCACGGAACGAGAAGGAACGCGGGAGGAGGTCCTTCAACGTCGGGTGCTTCGGGAAGCAACTCGAACGGGAACAACCACCACCACCACTCGAACGACCATCCTTCTCTTCCTCCTCCTCCTACGACAACAACGACCTCGACCTCGACCTCGAACGGGAAATCCAAATCCTCCCACGGAGGAGGAGGCACCCACTCGCACGGCCATCGAGGAGAAGGTCGAGCAGCCGCTCGAGACCGAGATCGTCTCGATCTCGAAGCCTCCTCCTCCGTCGCAGCACCCCCACCGACCTGGGGGCTCCCCGATCATCTCTCCCACCTCTCCCATCTCCTGCCAACGGCTACGCCTCAAGCTCTCCTCATCGGAATCAACCCCTTGCACCCTCTGCCTTTAGCGACCGGCGCGGAAACGTCCACGAACCCTCAGATCAGGAGGAAACCGTTCTCGACTGGACCGAGGGAGGAGCAGCCGACGAGGGTCAAGTGGCCGGCGAAGAGGATGACGGTCGGGGAGATGAGGAAGAGGGTGAGAGGGGTGTTGGATTTCGTGGGGAGGTGGCCGGTGGGGGAGGTTGCTGGTGAAGAGGAGGGAGAGGGAGAGGGAGAAGGAGAGGAGGAGAAGAAGGTTGGGAGGGGACAGGAGGGAGAGGGAGACGAAACGACGCCGAGGGTGAAATCTCGAGCTGAGGAGGTGGAGGAGTTGGTGAGGGATCTGATCTCGTTCGAACAGAGGTTCGGGATCGCCATCACCTCGTCCTCGGGTTCAGGGAGTGGGTTGAGGAGCGCGGATCTGGGTGGGAACCTTCACGCTGGTCCGGTTGCTGCTGCTGCTGCTGTGGAGGAAGCGGTGGAAGCTGTGATGGAAGCTGCTGCTATCGAGAGGGATCGGGAGGAGAAGGTGCTTGAAGTGGTGGAGGGAGAGGGAGACGTAGTGATGGAGGAGGAAGCAGTGGTGATAGGCGAAGGGGAAGAGGGAGCCGTGGAGGTCGCGTCGGCGTCGACGGTGGTGTTGGCTGCTTGAGCTCTCTCTCTTTTTGTGTACACTTAGGGTTTTCTTTTCGTTCTTTCTGGGTTCACCTTCTTTCGTCTTATGTCTACTTTTTCCTTCATATCTGTTTCTATACGTCTCAACAACCCCTCAACTCAGCTCAACTCATCACTCACGTCGCTCGATTTTCCTCTCTCTTACGTCTTCCTCTTTCTTGCATTTGTGTCTGTTTTTTCGACTTCTATCCAACTTCTCTTTCTTTTCGCATGCGAAGCGAGGAAACTACGGAGTACTCGTAGACTTGCAGCCTTGATTGAGCTCGACGAAAGGCGCGTTGTTGGGTTCGTTCGTTCGTCCGCGCGTCTCTCTCTCCCTCCCCGCTCCCTTTTCTCGAACTCGTTTCGCAGCCAGTAAAAAAAAAGTGCGATCTCCATCGCCCTCTAGGAAAATCTAAACCTCGAAATCTCGGAAGCAGCTGAATAGACTGTTGAACGGAAGCAAGGGGGTCGATTTGGGAGGAGGAGGAGGGCTGGAAAAGAGAACGTCAGCTTCCCTCGCTCTCTTCTTTCCTTTCCCAGATTTCGAAGAGGTCAGCTTTCGTTTTTCAACCACCACCACCGAATCTCACTCAACTCCCAAAGCTCCATCTCCATCACCCACCCAAGTGAGTCGTCCGTCCCTGTTCCTGCTTGCCAGTAGAGAAAGTCGTGCCATCAATCAGCCTTCGGTACAATCAGCCCGCATCGAGCTGAACACCCTTCCTTCCCTCTGTTCTTGTTTGCCTCCTTCCAGCACCTCTACACTTCGCAACAACTCCAGACAGAGAGACGAGTCTACGATGGCGCCTATCAATATGTTCCAGTCGACTCCTTCGGACGAGAGGATCATGGGGATTCAGGTCAGTGTGTAGAGAGATGAGCTTTATCAAGAAGGGGGCGGGAGGAGATCTTTTCTCCCTTCGATCCTTTTCGCCGTTTCTTTCGAGCTGAATTAAAGCTCTGTTTGGGGCGTACAGGATTACGCTATGATCGGGAACCTCAAAACTGCTGGTACGTCTCGTTCCACACCGCTCAATCGAAGGAGAGAAGGAGACAGATGGTAGAGGTGAGCTTCGATCTTCGTCTCGGAAGCTGACTTCCCGTTTTCAATCCTTTTCGTTCGTCTCTTCAGCGATGGTCAGCTTGGATGGATCGATCGATAGTTTCTGCTTGCCTTCGTTCGATTCGCCTTCGTGAGTTTCTCTCTGAAGGAAACGAGCGATGGAACGGAGGGAGGGAGGGAGGACGTCTGTCCTTCTCGACCGACCCGACCCCCCGATCCAACCGCGTCTTTTTAGTTCTTTCCCTCGAGAGCTGACCTCTCTTCTCGTTGAGCAGAGTGTTCGCCAAGATCGTCGACAAGGACAAGGGAGGTCATTTCTCTATCACACCTGTCGTGCGTTGAAACCTCTTTCTTTCCCATCGTTTCGTCGTCATCGCCCTCGAGCTCTCGACCTTCGAAGCTGAATCCGTCTTCCTCCCCTTCCTTCGTTTCGCAGTGCCCTTACTCGACCAAACAAGCCTACTGGCCTTCGTCCAACGTCCTGGGTACCAAGTTCCTCGCGGACGATGGAGTTGGGAACGTCACGTACGTCTCTGAATCTCAGTGCTTTCTTCGGGGGAGCTCGAGCTCGACTGACCGACCTACCGACTTCCTTTCCCTCTTTTCCTAGCGATCTTCTCATTCCCAAAGGAGCGACGAAGAATAACAAATCGCACCTGCCTTGGTTGATTCGACGAGTCGAGGTCATTCGAGGGAAGATGACTTTCAGAGTCGAGTGAGTCTCGAATTAATTTCCACGACGCGTCTCCCTCTTCTTCTCTCCTCCCCTCCCCTCTTCTCTAACTCCTCCTCTTCCCCTCTCTTCAGATGTGCCCCCGCCTTCGACTACGCCCGAGCAACCCACAAGACCGAGATCGTTCGAGACGACTCCCAAGTCTCCGCCGAGCAGTACAACAAGCGGAAGGTGCTCTTCACCTCCAAGGACCTCTCCATCGATCTGCGAGTCACCGTTTCAGGCGAGAACCTCTGCGCCGAGGGAAGGGACGAACCCGAGAAACCTCTCACGTCGTCGGACAAGCTCAATCGAGGGGAGAACGAGCTGGACGGACCTGGAGGACCGGTGGTGGATTGGCAGGAGTTGGATCTGAGTGCGAAGGGACATAAGGGGAAGGGAGTTTGGACGGAGGTGGAGGTGAAGGAGGGAGAGATTGTTACGTTTGTGGTGAGTTTTAGGTTTCTCGGAGAGGAAAAAGATGAGGGGAGAAGAAGGAGGGAGGGCTGACGAGAGGTTCGGTTTGGGGCTTCGATTCAGCTTCGACAACTTCCGGAGGGAGGCTTCAAGGGGAACCCTACGTCCGAAGGAGCGGAGCCTACCAAGGAGGCTGCTCAGTCCCTCGGAGTTGATCTTCAGACCCTTGCGAGAGGAATGAACAAGCTCAGAGGTTCGTTTCGAAGTTTTTCTCCTTCTCGAACCGACGCGTTCGAGCATCGAAACTGACCCTCTTACGCTCGCCTTCGTTCCCCTCTTCAGTCGTCGAGGATCCCGTTCTCTCTGCTCTTCTCGTCGACCAGCTCATCGCTCAGACCAACAACTACTGGTGAGTTTGTCTTTGCTCGTCCGTCACGAACGAACGCTCAACGCCTCCTTTGCGTTTTTTTCTTCGTTCTTCGACAGGCTTTCCTGGATCAGCAAATCGTCGTACAAGGGAAGATGGAGAGAAGCTGTCAACCGACAAGCTCTTACGCTCAAGATGCTCGTTTTCGAGGAAACTGGTGCCATCATCGTGGGTCTCTTTCGAACTCCTCGACGCGACGTGGGAGCTGATCCTCGTCCTCGTCTTTCCCAAAACATTTCTAGGCTGCCCCGACCTTCTCTCTCCCCGAACACATCGGAGGCTCGAGAAACTGGGATTATAGGTTCACGTGGATTCGGTGAGTTTGACTTTTCAAAAGTGAGGGCGAAGGTCGTTCTCGTTTCGCTGACCTCGTCCGTTTTCCGCCCTTCCCTTTCGCAGAGACTCTTCCTTCACCCTCTATGCTTTGATTCGACTCGGATACACCGACGAGGCCAACGCTTTCATGGAGGTGAGTGCTTTGTTTGTCGTCCCTCTTCTTACAACAAGGTCCTGACGCGTTCGTTTCCTTTTCTGCGCCAGTTCATTCAACAACGACTGTTCGATCGAAACAGTGATGGAAGTCTTCAGATCATGTACACCATCCGGTACGTTTGACTCCTGGAATTCGTTTTACAACTACGTTCGCTAACTTTCGATTCTTCGACGCGAAAATAGAGGAGAGAAGGACGTGCCCGAGTTCGAGTTGAATCATCTGCAGGTGCGCTTCCATCTCCTTCCGACCAGTGTCTCTCTGAAACTGACACTCGTACTCTCTCTTTTTTCTCTCGCTACTCAGGGTCACAAGGGATCGAAGCCTGTCAGGATCGGGAACGGAGCTGGAGATCATCTCCAACTCGAGTGAGTCGTCGTTCTCCCTGCCTTCGTTCTTCGTTCTGCGCTGACGATTTTCACTTTTTTCACCACCAGCATCTACGGAGAGTTGATGGACTGTATCTACCTCGCTCAGAAGTTCTCGAAACCTCTCTCCTGGGACATGTGGGTCGCCGTCAGGGACATGGTCGACTGGGTAGGCAAACAGATTCTCGTCTCTTTCCCCCCTGCTTCGTTCGCTGATTCTTTTTTTCTTTTCTTTCCTTTCACAGGTCTGTGCGAACTGGAACCAACCGGATCTTTCGATCTGGGAGGTTCGAAACTCGAAGAAGGCGCGTCCAGCCGAGTCTCTTCCCACCACTTCGACTCGAGCTGACCTTACTCTCGCCTTTCCTTGATCCTCACAGAACTTTCTCTATAGTAAAATCATGCTTTGGGTGGCCATCGATCGAGGACTTCGACTCGCCGACAAGCGCTCCCTTCCTCTTCCTCAACGAGCGAAGTGGTTGGAGACTCGAGACACGATTTACGAGGAGGTCATGACGAAGGGATGGAACAAGAAGTGAGTTCGGGCCGGGTCGATTCTATCTTCCTTTCTATCTAACCATCCTTTCTGATTCGTGCTCCGCAGGGAGAAGTTCTTCGCTCAAGCGTACGAGTCGTTGGACATCATCGATTCGGCAGTTCTCATCATGCCTCTGACCTTCTTCGTTTGTGCCTTCTCTCTCCTCACCTCTTCCAAGACAACGCTGACCCTCTTCTATCGAATTCATCACCTCTCAGATGTCTGCATCCGACCCTCGATTCCGTTCAACTCTCGACAAGATTCTCAAGTCTCCGTTCATCCCCCTTCCATTTCTTATCTCTTCTCAAGAGAGTCTCCCTTCTGACTTTCGTTCTCGATTCAAATCATACAGCGAGAAAGGAGGTCTCACGTCCAACAGCCTCGTCTTCCGATACGACACGGAGAAGGCCGACGATGGAGTTGGAGGAGCAGAAGGAGGTGAGTCGACGCCTACGCTGTCGAAAAAATCGCCTCGATCGAACGCTGAACTTCTGCCTCCTCTCTTCTCAGCCTTTTCTCTTACGACACTCTGGTGCATCGAAGCTCTTGCGAGAGCTGGAGCGTACGAGCCCAAGCTTCTGCGACAGGCCGTCACGATGTTCGAGGATTTCTTGGGATATGGGAACCACGTTGGACTCTACTCTGAGGAGATTTCTCGAGCTGGAGAAGGACTTGGAAACACGTACGTATCTCACCTCTGCTTCATCTCGTCTCTTCACTCGTATACTGATATTATCATTCCTTCCTTCCTCTCGTACCAGCCCTCAAGGAGTGAGTGGAATCGGTATCAACTTCCTTCGACGTTTCTGCGACTGACCGTCTTCTTTTCCTCTCCCTCAATCAGTTCTCCGCCGTCACTCTCATCTCGACCGCCTACAACTTGGACCGAACTCTCGGTTCGCGAAACTAATTGAAAGGAGGAGATATCGTCTGTATACCTATGTATGTTCTGCTCTTTCCGAAAACAAGCTCGAGATGTCGACAGGAAAGAAACCGCTTGGCTGCGTCCTCCTTCGAGAGATCTGCGTCACTTTTTCGAGCAATCAACGAATACCAGAGCAAAAACAAGGCGTTGCTTCGGATCGAGAGAAGAAGCTTTTACGAGATTGTGAAGACACTGTGAGTCCGAGCTGACTTCGTTCGGATGCGAATCGACGTGAGCTCTCACGCGCGTTGTTGACCTTCCTTTCTCCTTCTTGTTCTTCTGCCCACAGGAGAAGCGGACGAAACGGGATCCTCGTGGGATTCAAGACGTACCTAGCTGTTCGATCACGATGGGAATGCTGTCCTCTTGATTTGCATCGACGCGTCTTCCTGACGGTCTCGTTTCCGACGACTGACTTGCGCTTCCTTCGCGAGCAAGATATCCCTGAAGGTTCTACCACCTCCCAGTTCTATATCCTATATAGCCTGAATTACCCTGAGACCAAAAAAGAAAGACAAACAAAGAAAACGGAACGAGCGAATCGTCCGAAGAAAGCAACAAAGAAACGAAAACACGTCCATCGAAATCACTCGCTCATCGACCTCATCGTCAACTCGGCGAACAAGAAAGTGGCTCCGTTAGCGAACGGACTGGTGCCAAACGAAGAGGTTAGGGTGTAAGCTCTCGCCAGAAGGACGCGAAGGAGGGGAAGCGAAGGGAAGAGAACGGAGAAGACTCACCTCCTGATCAACGTAGGACCCAGCCCTCTCGTGAACCCAGCGACTCCCTGCTGAGCCCAGACCTTCCTGAAAGCATCGAGCATCGAGGTGTATTTACGACCGGAAGAAGCTGAGAAACCGTCGGTCTGGATCTTGGATTTGATGACTGAGGGAGGTAGGAGAGAGGAAAGGGAGTCAGTCCAAGTCAGTCGAACGAAACACGACACGAGAGCCGAAGGGCGAGAACAAAGACGAACCATCGAAGGGGTAGATGCTGATGAGTGAGAATCCAAGACGCAGAGGTCAGCGAAATGAGACATGAAGCTCGACGCGTGCGAGGAAGAGACCGCAACGACAAAATGAACTCACCTAAACCAGAGCCCATATCCAGCAGCAGCACCGTAAAGAACAGCGAACCCAGGGGAAACTTCACTCCTAGTGATGTTTTCCTTCCTCATGTGACGCTGCATCAGGGCCTCGTAGGCGAAGAAGTAAGATCTGAGACGCGTCGAAGAAAGCTCAGCTCTCGTTTCTCTCGACTGAGCTCGGAATCCGGGTTACTCACCCGTATCCAACTCCCTCCCTCCACAGGGTTGGGACCTGACCCTTGAAGATGCCGGCGAGACCGTTGGCCTTGTAGATTTTGGAGATGCAGTCGAGAGGACCAGCGTAGGCGAGAGGGACAGTGGAAGCTTGGGTTTGGAGACCTGTGGGGCGAGAGATAGAGAAGAAAGAGGATGTCGAGAGACGGGGTCAGAGGATGTCAGTTTGGGGAGTTCAGGAATAGCTGAGAGTCGAGCGGCAGGGAAGGAAGGACTCACGGATCCTAACATGCTCGACGGGTCCAGAAACGATGGAGTTCGAAAGACCAGCGACGGCTCCGGCGCAGAAGAGTTGAGCTGAGGAGGTTGTTAAAGTTTAGGCTGAGTCAGTACAGCTTCCAGAATCTCATCTCTTGTGAAAGATTCGAGTCGAAACTCGACCGACGCGTCGGGAAAGAAGAGAGAACGTACGATACGAGAGCATGGGAGATCCGTTGTTTTGATCGGTGAAGAACCTCTTGGTTGAGTTCAGAGCGGCGAATTGGATAGATACACAGAGTCCTGATAGGAAGAAAGAGATTAGGGAGAGATCAAGTCAGATCTTCGAGCTCAAGGCGGGGAAAGACCGCGACGAGAGAGAGCGGGGTCGAGGCCAGGCCATGAGCAAAAGAGGACCGAGGCGAGAGAGGAGGGAGGGTCGTTGAGCTCACCGATTCCAAGAAGGGGAGTGAGAGTACCCTGGTGGTGAAGAAGGAGCGAGAGAAGCGAAAGGGTTAGACGTGGAGGTGCAGAGCGAAAGAGACGCGACGAGAGGGAGGGAGGAACAGAAGAGGCCAAAGACTCGCCTTGTAGAACGCGAGAGGCCCTTCATTCTTGAAGACGGTGGTAACGACGTCCATGGTGGACTTGTAGGTTCCAGGAGGAGAGGTTTGCATGCGCTAGAGGAGGTACAGGAAGAGCGAGAGGCGGTTCAGCTGGGGAGAGAGAGAACACGAGCTGAAGGAGAGGTGAGCTCGAGAGAGAGAAAGGAGCCAGTTGAAACGCACAACTTTGACCAAATCGAAAGGTTGTCCTACGATAACCTGATACGAGCCAGCAGGTCGAAACGAAGCGAGTTAGCGCTGAACCCTACATAAGGAGGTCGAGACAGAGGAGAAAGAAAGGGAGGGAGAGAGGAGGAGGGACTCGCCTGAGCTATTCCTCCAACTGTCCCGCTCGTCAAGTCGACCACTGTCTGATTTTTGACCATGATTTTCTAGCTTGAATGAAAGAGGGGAGCGAGACCTGCTAGCTCTTGTGAAACGGGTGAAAGGGGAGAAAGAAGAGCGTGATGGTTTGGGTTTTAATGGGGGAGTCGAGCAGCGAGTCGAGCTCGACCCAAAACCTCTTGAAGTCGGTGGAGGGTGTTTGCTCCTGGCTCTCTCCAAACCACTACAACCCCCCAAACCTCCTTTTTCTCTCTTCTCTCTTCTCTCCTATACCCTCTCAGCAGTCTCATCAAACGAGCCAAACCCCCAAAACAGTAACGATCAGACTCCAGAACGATAGTAATTAGGTCAGTTCAACAGGTCCCTTCTCCTCGCCGCGTCTCCTCCTCTCCCCTCCCTTCTTCGTCGCGAACGCGTAGCCGTTCCCGATGGGCAGTTCTCAGCAGAGACTCTCCGTAGTGTCAGCTTCACAGAAGGAAGCAGTTTCTTCCCAGAAGCTGCTTGATCAATAGTCAAGAGCGGAGGAGAAGGGAGGGAGGGAGAAAGAGGAAAGGTGGAGCTCTTCGCCACCTCTCCTCCCTCCCTCGTATCGCTCTTGTACCGATCTCAGCCTCCTCTGTCCTCGAAATCGGAAGCTCACTATGCTTCCTTCTCTACCTCTTCCAGATATCATGCCTCCTCTCAACGTTCCTCGCAACCGTCCCGCCTCCACCGCTTCTACAGCTCCTCCCTCTTCTCCCTTCCCTTCCTACCACTCCACCAACCCTCAATCTCACCCCTTCGTACACGCTCGTCCTCAACCTCCTCCACCACCTTCAGTAGCCTCTACCAACACCCCAGCTTCTTCGATCGGCTCTGGTCCCAAGCCGAACAGGGCGAGGAGAGCGAGGATCCCCAGAGGGAGGAGAAGACGACCCACGTCTGAGGACGACGACTCAGACGACGATGCGGGACACAAAACCTCGGACGACGACGAGGACGATAGGAGGAGGATCGATACGGACGAGGAGGAGGAGAGGAGAGAAGCTCAGGAGGAGTTGAAGGAAGCGGCGAAGGTGGTAGAGAGCGGCTCAAAGAAAGTGGGAGGTCCTCCCTCAGTGGCGAAGACTCCGACCGTCGTCGCTGCTGCTACCAAAATCGGGAAACCAGCAACACCTCCGGTACCTACAGGAACCCCTTCCTCTTCGTCTTCAGCACCCAGAGCCGTCCCCACCGATCCCAACGCCGCTCCCGTCAAGGTCAAGAAGAAGAGGACGAAGAAGCCAAAAGCTCCCCAGGTCACTCCCTCAGCTCCTTCTCCTCTCCCTCCTCCCGCCGAACCCACGCCTTCTTCCTCTCAGCTTCCCAAACCACCCCCCTTCGTTCCTAACCCGAAACCGGCTCTCTCCTCCTCCACCGCGTCATCATCGAAGCCTCCTCCTTCAACTCAAGCCTCCTCCTCCAAACCTCCTCCTCCCGTCGCTGGTCGCTCGAAGCTCAACTGGTCGGACGACATCTCAGTGGACGGTCCTCTCCCAGAGATCGACTTCGCAGACTTGGGGACCGCAGATCTTGGATTGGTTCCTTCAGATGGTGGGAAGAGGAAGTCTCGAAACCAAAAGGGTGAGCTCGCACTTTCCTTTCTTTCTCTCCTTCTCTTTGTCATTGAGACCGACGTCTGATCCTCTATCACTTTCGTACTGCTTTCAGCCGCCTCGTCTTCTACTCCTTCCTCGGCATCCTCTCGAACTCCTGCTCCCTCTCCCGCTCCCTCCATCTCCTCGACCACGGTTCCTCGACCATCGACGAAGGCCGCTCCTCCTCCTCAGGCAAGAGGCCCTCGCGTCCCTTTGGTCGCAGCTTCGAATCCTCGCCAGCAACCTGAGGTCGTGGCTCCTCTTGCGGCTCCTTCTGCGTCTTCTTCCAGTTAGTCCAGCTCCTTTCGTCGTAGCTGCAGCCGATAGCTCAAAGAGTTGCTGACCTCTTCCCTCTTCCCGCTTTCTCTCAGCCAAACCTCCTCCTACCGGTCCCTCAGCAGGAAGAAATTCGAGAGTCTCAGCCGTCGTCGCTCTTCCTCCTTCGTCGTCCGCCAAGGTCAGGGAAGTCGAGGTCCAGATGAACGTGCCTACGGTCAACGGGAAACGAGTCTTCGGTCCAACCACCTCCCTTCCGATCTCGTCCTCGAAACCGGCTCGAATCTCCCCTTCTCCCAACCAAATCAACCTTCAACGCACCTCGATAGCTTCCACCTCCGCTTCCTCCTCTTCCCTTCGAACACCTCCCTCTCCTGCCGTCGCGCCTCCTCCTCCTCAAGCCGTCGGAGGATCAGGACCTCCCGCTTCCGTCGTCGCATCCGAGAAGTCGAAGCGAGCTCTGAAGAGGGAGAAGGTCGAGAGGAAGATCAAGAAGAGCAACGAAGAGAAGGCTAGGAAGTTGGCGTTGTTGAGTGGAGGGAGGGAGGAAGGAGCTCGAGCGGAGGTCTTCACGCTCCCACCCACGCTGGAGACCAAGGTCGTCGCCTCGGCCACTGGTGCGAAGGCTGGAGCCGTAAGAGTCAAGCTTCCTGGAGCTGTGGGTGCTGGAGAGGAGGTGAAGAAGTCTCTGAGAGCTTCGAAGAGGGCTAAGGCCAAGGAGAGGGAGGTTGCGAAGAAGAACGAGGTCGTCGTCGCGTCGGGTTCTGGATCGACGGCAGCTACAGCGGAAGAGAGGAGAGACATCGTTGTCAGGCTTCCTCCATCCAAGAACGCTCCTCCGAAGTCGTCGGTTCCTTCGACTGGACCTTCGTCTCGAACGGAATCCGTCGTCGAGGAAGCAGTCGAGGCGATCATCCCTCCCGCACCACCTCCTCCCTCGGATCTCGCCTCCTCCGCTCACTCGGCCATCGCTCCCTCCCCTCCTCTCGAATCCTCGGAAATCACCATCGAGCAACCTCAACCTCGTCGACATCCCTCGGAGTCCAACGTCCTCTACAAATCTCCCTCTCCTCCCGAACCCGCTTCCCTCCCGGTCCAACCTCCCATGCTCTCTCCCAACGTCCTCATCAACCTCGGAACCACCACTGAATTGGGACTCGCATCGGCGGCTCCTCAGCCCATCCCCGTAATCGCTTCGGACGTCCCTCCTCCACCTCCTCACCTCATCCAGGTCGCAGGAGCTCCTTCGTCGAGAACGGGAGATCAACCTCCTCGATACGAGCTTCCTCCAGCGAGACCTCACCCCAGGGAAGAGCAGTACAACGGACAACGATTCCCTCCCCATCAGCTTCACCAGCAGCACTACCCTCATCCGAGCCAGATGGGAGGAGGAGGATTCCCCTTCGTCGACGATGGAGGAAGGAGGATGTCGAGCGCTGGAGGACCGGATTCGCCTGGAGGAGGAATGTACGGAGGCGGAGGAGGAAACCCCGCTCTTCCTCCTGGGTTCGTCACGACCGAGAGCGGACAGGTCTTCGACGCGCAGGGTCAGCAGTACATGTTCAGCTATCCTCCTCCCGGACCTCCTCCCCCTCAGCAGTTCCTCCCTCCTCACCTTCGTCAACACTCGCAATCGCCTGCCTTCTGGGGTCACGGCCAACCTCCTCCTCCTTCGCACTTCTCGAACTCGAGTCCTCCCGTCTCTACGGGAGGAGAAGGACCCTACCCCGGAGCCGGTTACTCTCCCAACTCCATCACCTCGTCTCCTCCTTACCTCGACGGTGGGCATGGTCCTTACGGAGGAAGCTCGTTCGATCATGGACCTCCTCAGCAAACCTTCTTCCCTCCTCCTCCTCACCCCGATCAACTTCGACAAGGTCCCTACCCTCCTCAACTTCACCACCAATCCCAGTACCCTCCTCCTCACTTCCAACCCGTCCCGCCTCCTCCTCCCCAACACCACCAGCAGCAGCAGCAGCAGCACTTCCATCAGCAACATCATCAGCAGCAGCAGCAGTACTATCCTCCTCCTCATCAGCAGCAGCAACACCCCAACCCCGGTCAACCCTTCTTCGTTCCTCGGCGACAAGGATTCGCTCCGATCCGAATCTCGGATCCTTTTCAAGCAGGAGTCAAGGTCGGAGGAGGGATGGTCGCGTCCTCGCATATCCCTCTTCTTCCCAAGGCGTCGCTAGGGTTCCAGCCTGTCTCGTACGCTTCGTACCAGCCCCAGGAGGGAGGAGGAGGAGGCGGGCCGCCAATGGTTGGGAGGACGAGCTCGTTCGATTCCGACAGGACGAACGAAGGGTTGGGAGAGAGTGATTACGCGCCGTACCAGTAGTCTAGTAGAGCCGGTTAGGGATTCGGGTTTCTGGTAGTTCTAGTAGTTTTTTGTTCGAGTGTTTCGCGTTGTTTTCGTTGTTCGAGTCGTAGGTTCTCGTTTGGTTTCTTGCGCTCTCTCTTTCTTGTTCTTTTGCTTTCGTTCTTCTCTCGTAATCTACAGCAACCCCACACCACCACCACCACCAAATGCATGATTCTCTTCCCCTTCTTTTCTTTGCTTTCTTTCGACGAAAACGAAAAAAAGAAAGAACGAGACGCTACCTTCACCTCGTTCGAAACGCACCGACCTCCTCCTCTCCTCCCCTCAACCATCTCCTCCCTCCCTTTCCCTCTTCCCTCTTTGGATGGCCTCTTCCTCTACGACCTCCCCACCCAACCTCTGGGATGAGATCCTGAACAGCGTTTCGGGACGGACTTCTTCCTCGGTTTCGAAGAAGAACCTCATCGTTCTAGGTGAGCTCGACTTCACGCCTCTCGTTCGTTCTCCTTCCGCTGGCTGGCGTGTCAAGCTGATATGATTGGATTGGTTGCAGGTGAACCCCAAACGGGTAAATCTACTTTGCTGAGTCATATTCTGAAAGGATCCAGGTCTTCTCTTGGTGAGTCTTTGAGCTTCGAACAAGCGAGAGAAGGAGGAGGGAAGGAGAGTTGAAGCTGACACGCTCCTTCTTTTCTCCTTTGGTCGTTCGTTCTGGTTCAGTGGAACCTATCGCTCTCCCTTCAACCGTTAAGCAGGCCGGCTCGGATTCGAACCCACCTCGCCTGGATCTCGCTACAGGCTACGAATGGGTTGATGTTCGAGACGAAGGGGATGAAGGTGTGTGCCGTCTTGCTCTGCTCTCTCCCTCCTCTGTCCTTCCTTCCTTTCGTTGCTGACCTGCAATTTGCGTCCGAATCTTCTACCAGAGACCCTCCCCCCCTTATCGATCTACACCCCTCCTTCCTCGCATCCTTCGTTGCTCCAACTCCTGCCGCTCTCGCTTTCGCAACCTCCTCCTCCGCCGACAACAGCTTCGACTTCGAGCCCTTCGAGCTCGCCGAGCTCAGTCCTAGCCGACACTTCGATTTTAATCGTCCTGGACTGGACCAAGCCTGCGACGATGATCGTTCAGCTTTTAGGCTGGTTGGAGTGGGTGGAGGAGTGGAGTAAGCGAGTGAGCAGGGAGGTCGAAGGGGAGGAGGGGAGGGAGAGATGTACGTCCCGTCGTTTCGCTTCCTCTTTTTTGTTGTTGTTCCATTCCGTTTTGCTCACTGACAACTTCTTCGTTGCTTTTCGTTTGTTGATTGCTAGTGCAATATCACCTCCAGCACTACAACGAACCACCTCCTCCAGCCGTCATGTCCTCGCCGTCTCTGGGAGGAAACAGCTCTCCAACCAAACAGCTCGTTCCCCTCCCTTCGACACCATCACCAGCAACAGCGAGTGCGACCTACAACCCCAACAGCAACGAAGTCCTGCCCTTAGGTCCTGGGACGCTGACGAGGAATCCGTGAGTCCAGTCTCTCTCTCTCGTTTTTCGAACTTCGAAGTTGAGCTTGATGTGAGCTCGCACCTTCTCCCTCTGCCTTTCCCTGACTCTTTGTTTTCTGTTCGACGCTGTAGGTACGGAGTCCCCATCACCATCGTCTGCACCAAAGCCGATCAGATCGATCTCGTTGCTGAAGAGCTAGGCTTTGGGGGACCTGCTGCTGGAGGAGGGTCGAAGGGAGCAGGAGGAGGAGGAGGAGGGAAAGGAGGAGGGTGGGAGGAACGAACGGACTGGATAGGGCAGGTTCTGAGGCTTGTAGGGTTGATGCGTGAGTGTAGGGTTCTGCATTGTTTCCTATCTATCTGGGGGAGTTAGAGGAACGAGCTGATTTTTTTCGTTGTTCTTTGGAATCAGACGGCGCCTCCCTCTTCTACACCTCCCTCGCCAACCCTTCCACCTTCTCCCTCTTGAGAACCTACCTCCTTCATCGCATCTTCTCTCCACCACCACCACCCATCCTTTCCTCCTCCAACAACCCCAGCTCACCTACAACCTCAACCTCTCTCGCTCCCATTCCCTCCATCAGCTCAAGTTCAACGCGTTTCCCCTTCCCTCACCGCGCCAACGTCCTCGACCGCGATCAGGTCCTCGTTCCCTCCGGATGGGACTCGTGGGGGAAGATCATGGTGCTGAGGGAAGGGTTCGAGCCTGAACGGGTGACGAGCGCTTGGGAGGTGAGTGTGAGGAGGTGGAGGGTCGAGAAAGGCGGAGGGCAGGAGGGAGAAGGGGTCGTGGACGATGAGGAGGAGGAAGATGTGGAGGATCTATGGGCTGGCGTTGTGCCGGAGATGGGGGAGGATGTTTTGGTGAGTGATTGTGGTGCTGGTTTCGTTTGTGTTTGGGCTGGTTTGGGGGTGTTCTGAGGCGAGAAGGGAACGAAACGAGAAACTGACGCGTCGTTTCGTTTCCTTTCCGTTCGTTCGTTCATTCGTTCGTCTTTCGCAGCAAGACCCCTCAGCCCGAATGATCACGACTCTCCTTGATCAAACCTTCCTCGCCAAAGAGTACGCTGCGATCCAGAACGATCCCAAACGAGATCCGAGGCAGTCGTTCAGGAACCCAGCCTCAACGTCCACGTCAACCTCGTCTTCGACGGGAGGAGGGGAACTGGAGCGTCTAGTAGGAGTCGTAGGACCTATGGGGAGCGGAGGACTCAGTATGCCCGGGGTGGAGAAGGCGATGGCGGAGATGGAGGGTCTGTCGTCGAAGAGTTCGAGGGTGAGTTCTGAGACGCGTCTCCCCTCCTCCTTCTTTTCTCTTCGTTCTTCGAGCGAAGGAACCCTGACCTTCTTCCTATCGCTCGTTCCTTCGCTCCAACAACAGGACCCCACCACCCGCCCTTCCCTCTCCTCCTCCTCTCGAGACTACTCCTACTCCTCTCCAACCCTGCCCTCCCCGCTCACCTCCCCAAGCCTCTCAGGCTCAGCAGCGTTCCCATCGTCCGCCGCTCCTTCAGGATCAGCAGCAGCGGGGGTGGCACCGGGAGGAGCAGGTCAACCTCCTCCTTCGACCGAGGCGCTCGTACGTCGTTTCTCTCCTTTCGGTGCTCGTGTTCGAAGGAAGAACTCGAACGACCAAACGCTGACCTCGTTTCTCTTCCTTTTCTTTTTTTCTCGTTCGCTTCGCTCACCACGTACTACAGCACAACTTCTTCCAATCGCTACTGACGGCGAGGAAGAACACGACGGGTGGGGTGGCGGGGTTGCCTGGAGCGACGAGTGCGAGTGCAGGGCCGGCGTCGCCTGGTGCTGGGGGGAGGGTGCCGTAGAGTTGCTAGATTTTAAGGGTGATGGTGATGATATTGTGCTTCTTTGCTTTACGAGATCTGGGTTGAGGAGAGGGTGGGAAGGGAGAAGGAGAGAGAAGTGGGGAGAGCAGAGGGAGAGTCAGACGCGACGGTCTTTTGCCGTTGCTCGCCCCCACTTCTTCTTACTGCGAGTACAAAGTGGAGTTGAGCGTTCTGCGAGAGAAGACTACATCTTGTTTTAGTCGCCATCCCTTGAACGTGTACTCAGGAGGACCGGAGAGGAGACCAACGCGTTCTCGCTCCCCTGAATCTTTCTCTTCTCTCCCTCGCCTCGCGAAGCCTCCTCCACCATAGTCAGAACAAACAGTCCGTTGAACAAGTACCACTTCGAAATTAAGAGTCTATGTGCGTGTGAAGATATGGCTTCTATGAGTAACAAAGCGAGAGGAGGAAGCGAAAGCAAAAGTGAAACGCGTCGAGGACGAGAAGAAAGAACGAAGTGCGAAAAGCAAAGCCCGAAAACGTGTCCGTGTAATGTATTATAGACAACCCGAATACCCAAGATGAAAAAAGAAGAGAGCCGAAAAGAAGAACAAGAAAGAAAGAAGAGACGCCGACGACGACGAAGGACTGGGAAACGACGCGTCAAGAAACGAAAAGTCAGCTCAACGAGCGATCTTCCCGCGCTCTCACAATCACAAAACGAGAAAACTGACTCACCCTTTCCTTCCAGATTATCTCGCAGCAGCCCTATCAGTGAAAGGTCCTTGTTCCTCATCCCACCCTCGAGGCGGCGCTCCCGTTCCCCACGCCGTACCTGCTGCTCCTCCGACAGCTGCTCCTCCCAGCGCTGCAGGGACGGCCGCTGCTGCTGCTGAACCTCCTCCGAAACCTGCACCTGCACCTGACCCGGCTGGGGTGAAGACGGCAGCGTTGGCACTTTGGGCCGCTCCTGTCGCGGTTGCTGCGTTGGCGGTCTGTAGGAAAGAAGTAGAGGAAAAGAATAACAGGAGTCAACTATGCGAGTACGAAGATAGAAAGAAAGAGAGATGGGAGGAGATGAGGAAGAGACAGAGAGAGAGAGAGAGAGAGAGAGAGAGAGAGAGAGAGAGAGAGAGAGAGAGAGAGAGAGAGAGAGAGAGAGAGAGAGAAAGAACAACTCACAGCGGCCGTTCCCATCTGAACTCCAGCGTTTCCAGCTCCAGCTCCCGTTCCTCCTGCTCCCCCAGCAGTTCCTCCGGCAGTTCCTCCAGTCGCTCCTCCAGCACCAGCTCCAGCCGCTCCAGCACCAGCAGCAGCTCCTCCCGCCGCACCAGCAGCTCCAGCAGCTCCAGCAGCGGCTCCCACTCCGATTCCCGTCAACGCTCCCAGGATGACTCCCTTCGCAATGAGGACTCCCAAAGTGATCGCTACGACTCCTCCGACGATGGATCCAACCGCAACTCCGGCGGTTTCTCCCCTGGAGAGGCTCGAAGCCGTGTTGACATTTCCGGCGGCGACGATGACACTGGCGCTGGCTGATGCTGAGGAGGACGACGCGACCTCGGAGGGAGAGGAGGTTGTGATAGGGATGGAGGTGACGACAAGGGAGGAGAAGACCGAGGAGGCTGAGTCGGTAGAGAGGACGAGGGAGGAGACAACGGAGACGGAGGTGGGAGTCTCGGAGGGAAGGACGGTGGAAGTGAGAGTGACGGGAGTCGAGAGGGTTTGAGCCGACGTGACAATTTGGGAATCCGACTGAGTAACGAGGACTTGAGAGACGACCTCCGAAGCGGACGTGACGAGGACGAGGGATGGTGCAGCCGCCGATGTGGTAGCGACCGCCGCGAGGGAGACGATTTCCGAGGCTGAGACGATAGGTACGACGAGAGGGATCACGGAGGCTGACTCCGAAACCGTCTCGGAAATGGTGGGTGTAGCGGAGGTAGAGATGACTGAGGTTATAGCGGCTTCACTCGAGCTGGAAAGGAAGGAAGGTCGAGTCGCGTCAAAAACGATTCAACGCTCGGACGAAGAGAACGAGGATGTAGGAAGCGAACCTTGGCGCAATCGATGACGGAGTAGCGGATTCAGAGATTGAGGTAGTTTCGACCGTGCTGTAGAAAGAAAGGGAAGGAGAGTTCGGTGAGCTTCGGCGATTTGAAGGACGACGCGTCGAAAGAAACTCACGACGAGACGACCTCGGAAGAGGTTGCGATGGGAACACTGCTAGTGATGGCTGATGAGGTCACCTCGGAGCTGCTGAGCAATTGAATCAAGTTTTATTCCGTCAGCTCGGTGCCGTGGAGATGGGCGAGAGAAGAAAACTCACGTCGAGGTCGTCGAGGTCGTCGAAGTGAGGGGAGAGCTGCTGGTCGTCGAAGAGATCCTGAAACGAAGAACGGGGGGTCATCGTCAGCATGGGTGACCTCGAGAGCTCTGAGGAAGAAGTTGAGAAGGACTGACGAGGTCGAAGTTGGTACTGAGGATGAGGACGTTGAAGTTGGCACCGAAGAAGAGGAAATCGAAGAAGTGACGCTCGTTCTGTTCGAAAAGAGGACAAAAGTCAGCGAGGGACGAGAGAAGGGGAGCAGGGCGAATGATGCTCTCACGAAGTCGCTGAGGAGCTGGTCGAGGAAGAGGTCCTGGTTGAGATTTTGTAGGCATCAGCGAGAGCAAAGGAAAGGGAAAGAGAGGGAGAGACGTGAGCTCACTCAGACGAAGACGTAGACGACGAAGACGACGACGAGCTAGTTGAAGAAGAAGTCCTGTTCAAGAGTTTGTCAGAGGAGGGAGAAGAAGGGAAAACAGAGTAGGAAGCTCACTCAGAAGATGTCGAAGAAGAAGAAGAAGAAGAAGAAGACGAGGAGGAAGACGACGACGACGACGACGAGCTGGTCCTTTGAGAGAAACAAACAGCGAAAGATGTTCAGCTCCTGTGTTGCTTGGAGATGCCAGGGAAGGATTAAGGGCTCACGTAGACGAGATACTGGTCGAAGACGTGGTCGAGGAGGAGGTGGTCGTCGGAAGAGCTCTGTTTCGAGAACGAAGCGCTCGGATCAGCTCGAGTCGAAAAGCAAGCGATACGAGAGTCGAAAGGACGTACGATGTAGTCGATGTGATGAAGGTCGAGGTCGAAGTTGGGATTGCTGAGCTCGTGGTAGAGATGGGGAGAGAGGAAGACTCGAAGGTCGTGCAGACGGGAGCGGGAGTCACGAACACAACGCTGACGGGCGAGCTCTCGGTAATTGTGGCAGTGGGGAGGGTGAGAGTCGCGCTGACGGTGTTGGTGACTGGGAAGGTTACGACGTTCGTAACGAAGGAGACCACCGCGTTCCTGAGTACGTTGTCCAAGTCAACAAACTTGTACGTCTCGACGGGGTCGGCGCACGTTTCCGCTCCTGATTCGCAAGTAGATTCGCTGTAGAGAAGAAAGCGAAGCAGAACCCGGTTAGCACATGCTCGAGAGCATCGAGAGGAAAGAAAAACGCACACTAGCTGAACTTGACGGCCGGCGCAACTTTATCGAAAGAGGAGACAGAAGGGACTGGTCGTCAGAGGGGCGAATGGATGGATTTACAGCGAAGGCAAAAGCTTTAAGAAGGAGAGATGCGCACCAAACAGATTTCGCAGGACCTTCGAAGTATGGAGTGCAGGTGGTGGGGTCGTAAGGAACGCAATTGAGTCGGAAACCACAGTACTGGCCGTCGGAGGAGTCCTGGCACGTAGCATCGACTGTGGTGGTGGTGTTGCTGGTTTTATCAAGGAGGAAAGCGTTGACAGAAAGAAAGAAGTCAACACGAGGTTGAGAGGGAAGGAGAGAAAGAAAGAAAAGAAGGAAAGAGGCGTACAAAGTGACCACCTCCGTAAGTTGGGTAGTTGTCGTGAAGAGAGTGCTGGTGGTGAAGGCAAAGGCAGTAGAGACAGCTGAAGCCGAAAACGTATTGCAAGAGACGCTCATGTTGAGGAAGGGAGGAAAGGAGAGATGGTGGGTGGAGGAAGGGTTTGGTCAAGGGACGAAAAAGGGAAGAACCGATTCAAAGGTCGCTCAAAGCTTCATAGGAAGGGGAGGGGACTTGGCGAGATGAAATGCTCCGTATCGTGGAGTCAAACTTGGAACCGAACAAGGGAAGCGAACGTCAGGTTTCGCGTCCGAATTTCCCCTCGACGCGTCGGTCGTTGTTCACATCTCCATCGATAGACTCACAGCTTCTGGTAGTTCTGCATAGGATCTTGCACAGGGAAGAAGAGTAGCAGTGCTCCATCTTCAAATTCCAAGACCCAGAGGACAGCGCTTCGAGTCAGTCTCAAGAGGCGTCGGCCCATTCGGGGGAGGGCTGAAGCGAAGGTTCGGTTCGATCCTTTTTTTTTTCGAGCGATCGAGCTCACCCACAGAGAGCTTCCATGGACCAGCGCCCTGATTGGAGAGGTGGGAGCCTTGGTCAGAAGTTGCCATATCTGCATGGGAAGCTCCAGGCGAAAGTCAGATGGGAGGCAGGGCTGAAGGAGAAAAAAGCTGAAGGACGTCCAGGTCTCACCTCGTTTCGGTTCCCAGGAACGAGAAAGTGCGGAATCAAATTTTGCCAACGATGACCTGTATACACGGGGAAGCTTTCTTCCAGAAAGCGGGTGTTTCTGGGGTTCACGGAGAAGGAAGAGGCGTCAGGCAGGAGACGGTTGAAGCGCCGTCGACTTCGCTCACCGCTCTGAATCGACTCGCCGACAGGTAGGTATCACGCTCTTGAGGTTAAAGACTGTACTGACTCATAATTATTTACTGGAACCTTCGAAGAAGAAGCGGTGGACGAGAAGCATCTGAGGGAAAGGAAAATAAGAAACCAAGGCGACGCGTCGCCGGTCGCAAAACAAGAACGAGCGACGCGAGAGATCTTTCTGCCCTCTGAAGTCCCACCCTCTGAAACTCCAAAGCAAGAAGGACGTACCGAGCCTCCATCCCTCTTTCTTTTCGCTCTCCAAACGCCCTCCCGTCGAACCGAAAAGAAAGAAGAAGAAAAAAGCTCATCGCAGAACTCCTCCCTCCCGCTCCTCAACCCGCTAAACTAAAAGTTGGCAAACCCACTCTTCACCTTCCCCGTCGCCGCATCCACCACCACCGGCAGCGTCTTGGCCATGTTCATATCCCCCATCGGGAAAGGCAGCGTCAAGATGTGCTCTCCCAGAACTTTGTCCTCCGCGATTCCCTTCTTCGCGTTCTTCTGGGCCAGGAGAACGACTCCCTTGAGAGCATCCGAGATCTTGACGTAGGATCCCTTGGGACCTGGGACGGGACCACGAAGGTAGAGGAGGTTGAGGGTGGTGTCGATTCGTTGGACGATGGTGTTGGGAGTCGACGAGGATCTGCATCCCATTCGACCGGACATCTTCTTTCCTGGGAGAACTCGTCCGGGATCCTGGAGAGGGAAAGAGAGACAAGGAAATGGAATGTGAGTGAGAGGAAGAAAGGGAGGTGGGGTTGAGGTGGGAGGAGGGAGGAAGAGAGGAAGAGAAAGCGACGAACCTGGTTCATACCGGTCGAACCTGCACTTCGATGAGCTTTCGAGTTACCGTGAGACATGGTTCCTCCGCTGAACCCGTGTCGCTTCATGACTCCGGCGGTTCCCTTTCCCTTCCTACAGAGCAGGAAGAACAGGACGAAGGAGGAGGGAAGGTGAGGTGAGCTTTGATCTCGAACGCGAGTTCCAAACGAAGAAGCGAAGAGAGGGATGGAAATTGGACGAACGAGGTTCCCTTGAGATCAACCATCTGCCCTGGCACGAAGTGACACACTGAGAATTCCGATCCTGCATGGACGAAGGAGAGGAGGAGAGAGGGACGAAACGAAAAGTGAGCTCGAGCTCGACCTCCTCCTTCCCTTCCTCTTCTTCTCTCTCCTTTGAACTCACCAATAGGCAGCAAGGCATCGGGCGTGATCTTGAACTCGATAACCTTCTTCTTCGGCACCAGTCCCAACCTGTTGTAGTGTCCCAGCATCGAAGCCGTCGTCTTGTAGGGTTTGGTCTTCCTCGTCGGAGCGAGACCTAAGCGTTGACGGACTTTGGGGTTGATCTCGTACTTTCGACGGTTCAGGGCTCCGATGGCGATGTAGTGGTGGTCGGGGAAACCGTTGTGAGCGGGATGGAGTTTGGAGACGTAAAGGACTTGACATTCTTTGACCTGAGGGAGTGGGAAGAGGAGGGAAGGGAGGAGAACGAGGAGGGAGGAAGGAGGAAGCGTTTGAGAGTCGAGGGAGGAGAGGAAGGCGAGAAGGGGGATTTTTTGAAGCGAGAAGTTGAAGAGTTGACGGAGAGCAAGGTATAGGGCGTGATAGAAGAGTTCAAAAGGTGGTGAAGAGTCGTAGAAAGGTCAGCTTCCGAGCTCCCTTCTCCTTCCCTCCTCCTCTTCCCTCCGACTGACCTGAACGATGGTTACTGGAATCGCCCTCCCGTTTCCATCGTAGAGCGTTGTCATCCCCTTCTTGACTCCAATCACACCTGCTCGTCTCGACTGCGGCGTCCACTTGAGAGGAGTTGCTGGAGGATTGTCGACGGCTGGGTTGTAGATGGGTTTGTAGGCGGTGGGAGTGAAAGGTCGATCCGTTGGTCGTCCGACGTGAGGACTCGCGAGGGGACCACGACGATAGAACCGAGAAAGGGAAGGAGCGGAGGAAGAGAGGGCGAGGGAAGGTAGACGAGATGTCGAAGCTACTGCTACACGAAGAGACATGGCCGAAGGGAGGAGGAGGGGTGCTGGTCGTTGAGGGGAAGGAGAGAGGAAGGTCTAAACGAAAAAGAGACGCTCTCTCTTTGGAGGAGAGGGAGAGCTCAAACCACAAACGTCCATCTTCTCCACCAACAAATCCTTTCCTTTTCCCTTATCGATCTCGTAGACACACTCTCCTCTATGGCTTCAACAAGAGTAGCATGGCTCTTCGATAAGATCCAGGCCGTGGTCGTCTTTGGTTGCGTCGGTCTCGCGGTGAGCTCTCTCTCTTCCTTCTCCTTCCTTCTCGTCCACTCTTCCCCTTCGATCTCGACCTTCAGAGCCCAAGGAACGACTCCAATACTCATCATGAATCCCTTCGCTCCTCTTCCAGGTCACAACAACGTTCGGAATGACTCAGATCCACAAGGAGCGAATGGAGCTGAGTGAAGCCGTACGTCCTCCTCCTCTTCCTCCTCCTCCTTCCCTCTCCCTCCCGTCCCTCACGTCCCACTTCCTGACCTCTTACGCCTCCTCTTTGATCCCACAGTACAAGAAGAAGCTCGCTGAACAGGAAGCTCGAATGGAAACTCCCGAACGAAAAGCGAAGCGTCTACTTCGAGAATCCAAAGCTCTCGCCAGGAAGACTGCGAGGGACATCGAGAACGGAATCGCACCTCCAGGGACGGTCCCAGCTCATCTCATCTCGGAGAACTAGGTCGCAGGCATGGAAGGAGCTGCGCTGGGATCTCTTAGTTTGTATTTGTTTCGAAGGAGCTGGCTGAAGGAGGGAGGGAGAGAGGGAGGAGAGGTTGAGGTTGTACGTCGTGGTCGTCGTCCGTTCTCTCGTTTTTGCTTTTCTTTTGCACGCTTGTCATGACTTTTTCACTTCTCATCGTGATCATGACCTAGCAAGGCTGATTATAGCTCGGAAGCGTTCAATTGAAGGTTTGCCTCTCCATGACGATCCTTGAAGCTGGGACGCTTCCACTCCTCCTCGAGTTGACCTCGACACCCACACCATCTTCGTCCTCTCCCTTCTCCCTCTTTTTCCTCCGTCGACAAACCCTCTCCTTCTCTCTGGTCTGCTCTGAACCTCCTCGTCTCGCCTGGCCGCCTGTATGGATTCCCTTCCCCTCTCCAACTCGTCGCAGGTCGTCGTTCCTTCTCCTCCCTCCCAAACTTCGACCTCACCTCCTCCCTCCGTTCTGCCTCTCCCTCCCTCCTCGACCCAGAAAGGTCGCCCCGAGCCTCTCCTTGAAGGAGGAAAGACTTCACCTTCTATAGCTCAGATGTGAGTCGGTCTCGTCGAAATTTGCAGCAGAAAGAAGGACGGAGAGAAGATCAAAGGGAGTCGAGCTGATGAAACAAACACGTTCCCTCCCTCCCTTCCCTCTTCCTTCACCTCCCTCTTCTTCAACCAGATTGAGCCCCGAGAACCCTTCAGCAGTGCTGCAAGCTATCTGCCAGATGGAAGCTCAGATGTCGAAGATTAGGACAAAGGTCTACGGTCAGTTCGACCTCTCTTGCTCTCCCCTCCCTTTGATCGTCCCTCGCCCGCTTCTTCTGTTCTGCCTCTCCTTCTTGGAGCTCTGGGCTGACTGCCCCTTCTCCCATACTCTCCTCGTTATCGTCTTCATACTACAGAGCTCCAAGAGCTTCGTCACTCAAACACTCTAACCTCAGCGTCTTCCCTCCCCACTCCTCCTCCCTCCGGTCTTCCTCCCAACTCCTCTTCAACGTCAACATCAATACCTCCTCCGCCTCCCCTTCAGATCGACGACCTCCTCATTCTCCTCAACACCAACCTCGAAGAAGTATCTTCTCTCGTACCTGCCATTCAACAACAACTCACTCAATTGATCGGAGCTCTGTCGGAGGACGAGACGGAGGAGGTGCGAGAGCGGTGGGAGGAAGTCGAGGAGGAATGGGAGGAGGTCGTGAAGGAGGTAGAGGTCGTGAAGGAAGAGTTGAAGGAGGATAGATGGTTGGTTGTGTTCAGGTGAGTCTACGATCTGAAGGTTCGATGGGAATCTGCTGCCAGAGCTGGGAGCTGACCTGAGGAAGATCGCGTTCGTTCAGAACGGCCGCTGCTCAAGCTGAGGACATGATGGAGAGTCTCGAGAAAGTCGTCTCGCAGTGCTATGTACGTCGAAGCTTACTCTCTTTTGGACCTCTACTCAAAACTCGTCACGCTTACTCGTCTCTTTCTTTGTTTCGAACAGGATCTGATCCATCAAGTCCGTCGTCTTCAGAATCCTCCGACCTCGTCTTCCTCCCCTGGATCCTCCCGGATCCTCTCTACCTCGCCTCCAAGCAGCTGGGGAGTACCAAGCGGAGAGTTTCGAGGTGGCCTGACTCTGTCGAGCTTCGAGACGGTCTTGAAATCCTTCGAGGCGAAGAAGAAGTGAGTTCTTTCTCGACCGGACGATCGCGTCGAAGGAACGAAGCACGGAACGCTGATATTGCCTTGGTTTTGTCTTCGAAGGTACTACTATCCGAGTGTTGAACGTGTGCTATCCATCTTAGACAAGGGAGTGAGGGAGAGGGTGACTAGGAACGGAGAGGTTTTGTTGAGGCATTCGACGATGCTTGCGAGGTGGAGGAGGTGAGTTTGGACGCGTCTTCCTCCCCTCTCCCTTTTTTCTGTGCTGACGTCTTTTCGATCTTTTATTCACTGCAGTCTCTCGGAAAAACTTAACCGGCTAGGAATGGAGCTCACCTCAGCACACCTCTGGATTCTCACACGAGAATCTCCTCACGTTCAACAACGACTCCCTCGTCCTCTCGTCTCCTCCGGATCCTCGAGCGACCTCAGTCGTCCCGGCGCTCCTCTCGCTTCTCCACCTCCCAGTGAAGGAGGCTCGTCGGTAGGAGGATCCAAGTACACTCTCATCCAGGGATCTCAGCAACTTCAAACTCCTCCCTCGGAAACTCCAACCAAGAGTCGAAGATCGTCCGTCGCGTCGACGTTTTCGAGGTCGATGTCGCCGCTTCAAGGGATGTTTGGAAAAATGACGATGAGAGGATCAGGAGCTGGAGGTGGAGCAAGAGCTGCTAGGACACCGAAGGAGTCGCCTTCTTCGAACGGGAGGCCACCGTCGTCGACAGGCTACTTCGCGTCGAAGTTCAGCTCCACCAAACCTCGGAACTCGTCGGCTTCGCCAGCTCTTTCCACTCCTCGATCAGACTTCTTTGGAGCTTCCGCTTCGACGTCGACTCAGGATCAGATCTCGCCGTCTGTCATGCGAGTCGCCAAACCTCGGTGGAACTCGTCGCCCAAAGTTCCCGACCTCCCTCCTCCCACTCCTTCAGAACCCTCGACTCCTTCAGGACATCGAACAGGTCTCCCTCGTCGAACTTCGATGGCCAATATGCGATCGATCTCAGGAGGAGGAGGGCCAGGAGGGACTCTGTCGCCGACGAGAGCAGTTTCGCCCACGCTTTCCGACTTCGGCTCAGGGAGTGCGACGTATCGGCCATCAGCTCGACCAACGACTCCCAGCAGGATTCCTCGGAGACAGCCATCTCGAGCACGACTCAGCACGGACGGAGAGGAGGACGACATCCCGACTTCGATGATGCAGCGAGCTCACACGCCAACGCCGCTCGGAAACTCGTCGTCGTCGCCTCGGTCGCACTCGAAGAGCAACAGTCTCTCCCTCACCCAGGTCCCCAGCCTTTCAGTCTACCCAGCATCAGAAGCTTCCCTCTCTCCTTCGGTCAACGGATCTCCCTCCCAGTTCCGTCGCGTCCCTTCGCCGAACCCAAACACGTCCTCCCCTCCCACCACTCCCACCCGCTTCAACTCTCCTCGCTCCCTCGATCGATCTCAAACTCCCGACCTTCAAATTCGAGACAGGGCCATCCGATCGTCTTTCTACACCCCAGCCAAACCTCCCTCCTCCTCCGTCACACCTCCCTCTCGAGGTCGAGTCTCCGCTACCACCATTCGAGGAGGTTCCCCAGCATCGACCAACCCTTCACCCTCCGGATCCAACAATCCTCGATCTCCACCTTCCTCCTACCGAGGAGACGTCTCTTCTCCGCAACCCACTACTCCAACTCGTCCTCGTATCTCCAACTCCAACTCCAACCCCAGCACTCCCGCCTCCGCGTCTCGACCCTCCTCCCGAGCAGGCGCTTCCTCTCGAGCCGGAGCCGCTACTCCCTCAGGTGAAGCTCCCTCCAAGTACCGACCCGACAAGACGAACCCTCTCGACGTCGAGATCGCTAGGATCGTCAACGGAGTTCCGAATGGACTTCATGTCGAGAGGATCGACCCCATTCCGAAGGGAAAGCTCCAGGCTGAGAGCCCCGAGGCGAATACGGCTCAGTACGCTTTCCTAGGTGGAGGAGGAGTGAGAAGGGTGATGAGCTGTAGGTTGCTGGAGTTGAACAGGGGGAGTAAGGCGGCGGGAGGGGAGTTGACGAAGGTTCGGAAGGTGAGTTTGAGACGCGTCGAAGAGTTTTTGTTTCGTTCGCTCTTTTTCTGACTCCTTTCGTTCTCTCTCTTTGCCTTCTTGCGATATCAGGTGATGGTCCGAGTAGGAGGTGGATGGCTGGACCTCGAAGTCCACGTCTTCAAGCTGGGACTCTAAACGACGGGACGCGTCTCTCTCTCTCTCCCTTCTCCCTCCCCATGCCCCCAATTCCCCTTTTCCTTGCTTACCCAAACCCCACTCTGGTCTCTACGTATTCTGCATACATACCTCTCATCACCTACGCATCTTCTCCTCTCTCACCATCTCGCTCGGTTTCGTTTCCTCGACCGGTCTCGCTCCAACTCTCAACTCTCATTTTTCTCTCGTCGCTCATCGCCACGCATCCTCCCCAATCCAATCCCATCTGTCTCTCTCCTTCGATACCTTCCTTGCTTTTTCATCCCCTTCCTCCACCCTTCCATAAACTAACCTAATCAATCATCCCTCGTCGTCGCTGAGCGTTCGGTCCATCTCCTTTTCCTCTTTTGCTTTCACGCTCGCTCCCTTCCCTTTTCCCTTCAACTCGCTCGCTTTCGCTTTTCTTTTTCTTCTTTACGCATTCGCTGTTATATCAACTCACGCTCCTTTCTCGCTGTTCGCCCACGGAAGGACTCGAAGAACAGAGAAATGTATTAGAAACGTCGAAACGGAAACACGCCTTCCTCTTGTCTCGCTTCGCAGAGAAACGCCAAACTCCCATCGTCTCCTTCTCCTTCTCCTCCTTCCTTCCATCCTTTCAAGATGACCCATCTCCTCCCACCCCAACTGTTTGTATTCCTCCTCTCTCTCTCTCTTCTCCTAAGCTGTACCTCTACGTATATACTAATCCCTCCCCTTACTCTTCTTCTCTTGTTCAGATTCAAACTCTTTGCCCCTCGTCCTCCGTTAATCCACGCTCCTCCGATCGGACCCAACCCCAACGTCACCCATCGCCTCAATTTGACCGGAGTCGGATCCATCTTTGCTCAGCTCAAAGCGGAAGCTGCTGCGAAGGAGGAGAAGAGGATCGAGGCTGGAGGAGAGGAGGAAGGAGAGGAGGAAGGGGAGGAAGGAGAGGTCAAAGGGGAGAAGAAGGGAGCGTTCACGTTGTGCGAGGAGGAGAAGAGGAAGATTAGGAAGGAGGAGAGACAGAAGAGGAAGGAGGAGGGGAAGAAGGGGGAGGCTAACTGTCAGTAGAGGTGGAAGATGGGAAGGGAAGGAGAAGGAGAACGACCGAGCTGAGCTGACCTTTGTTCCTTTCTTTCTTTCTTTCGCCGTTTTGCGTTGGAATCGTTGATAGACAAACCCTCAGAAGACCCTGAAGCCGTAGGAGATCCTTACAAGACGCTCTTCATCTCTCGTCTCGTACGTTTCCCAAACATTTCCCCTTCCAAGGTTTCGTTCGTTCGTTCGAGCTCACTCGTCGCTGACCTTTTCCTTCCCTTCCCTTCCCTTCCCCGTCGAACAGTCCAAAAAAGCCACCGAAGTCGACGTCCGACGCGAGTTCGAAATGTACGGCGCCATCGAACGAGTTCGGATCGTCCGGGACAAGAAGGGACACTCGAGAGGCTACGCTTTCGTCGTTTACGAACGAGAACGAGACATGAAAGGTCAGCTCCCTTCTCTTCTCCTTCCTTCCTTTCCCTCCCTCACTGACCTTCAACCCCCTTTTCTCAGCCGCCTACAAAGACGCCGAAAACATTCCCATCCTCTCCAAGAACATCCGCGTCGACGTCGAGCGAGGCCGAACCGTCAAGGGCTGGAAACCAGCTCGTCTCGGAGGAGGATTGGGAGGGAAACCCAAACCGATCGTGGAAGCTCCGGCGCCTGCGTTTGGGATGATGGGTGGCGGTGGAGGAGGAGGAGGGTTCATGCCTAGGGGAGGAGGGTTCAGAGGTGGGTTCAGGGGTGGGTTCAGAGGTGGGTTTAGTGGAGGAGGGGATCGAGGAGGAGGAGGAGGGATGGGTGAGTCTCGTTTCGTTTCGTTTTCGTTTCGTTTTCGGTTTGGGTCGGGTTCGGTTGGGTTGGAGTCGGAGAGGGAGATGGGAGAGCTGACTGAGGCTCTTTGTGGGGTTTTGTTCAGGTGGTGGATTCCGAGGAGGGTTCAACGGAGGTGGTGGAGATCGAGGAGGAGGAGGAGGATTCGGTTCGTCGTTCAAGCTTGCTCTCTTTCCCTTTCCCTCCCCTCTTTCGTTCCCCTTCCTTCGCTAACCTCCTCCTCTCCCTTTCCTTTCCTTCTTTCCCTCTTCACAGGTGGAGGAGGATTCCGAGGAGGCTTCAACGACCGAGGCGGAGGAGGAGGAGGGTTTGGAGGAGATCGAGGAGGCTACGGAGGAGGCGACCGAGGAGGAGGGTTCTCTGGTGGAGACCGAGGAGGTTACGGAGGAGATCGAGGAGGGTTCCAACCTCGAGGAGGGGACTCGGGGTACGGTGGGGATCGAGGCGGGTCGAGAGGTGGGTTTGGAGGTGCGCCGAGGTACGTCCCCGTTTCTTCCTTTCTTTCCTTCCCCTTCCTTTCTTTCACTCCCCATCTCGCCAACCCCCACACGGACGACGAACCATGGAGAGGAGAGCTCGCTTTGATACGTGTCGAAAGGAGGAGGCAGAGCACGACCGACCGACCGACCAGAAGAGAACAAGCCTCACAAACCTTGCCTTCTTTTTCTGCGTCGCGTCGCGTCCGATGTCGAGGCGTCTTCGAGTACATCCTTCTCAGCCGGGAAGCCTCATGCTTCTTCCCGGTTCCTAGTCTCCTTTCCCTCGTCTCTATCGTCTCCCTTCCCACCCTTCTCAATCCCTTCCCTTCCTCTCTCGCTCTTCTCGCGTCCAAAGTATCCCACTCTCTCTCTTTCCTCCTCTCCCCTTCTTCGAAACTCACACCTCTTTTCATCGTTTTCATCGTTTCTTCTCTCTCCTCGTTTCGTTTCCTACCTCACACAGGGGCGGAGGACCAGGCGGAGGGATCGGCTACCAGCAAGGCTCGTTCAACGCACCTCCTCCTCCTCCCTCGGGACCGTCGCAAGACCAGGGACCTCCAGGAGGAGGAGGAGGAGGGTACAAGCGGGATTTCGATGGAGGAGCCGCTGGAGCCGCTGGGTACGGTGGAGGGGATGCGAAGAGGCCTAGGTATTAGACTGAGAGGATCCTTTTTTCTTTTTGAGTCGAGAGCGAGCGGGAGCGGGAACGGAGAAAGATCTTCATGCTTTTTTTGTTTTTTTTCCCTTCGATCTTACCGCGTTCGGTTTTCTTGGGGGGGTTGGGTTTTGAGGGAAAGAGAGAGAGAGAGAGAGGCCTGATCGTTCAAAGGAGATACCAAGAGGAAGGAGGAGGAGGACTTGCAGTGAGAGAGAGCGAGAGAGAGAAAAAAAAGAGACGAGAGAGAGAGAGACAGAGAGTCTATCCAGCAGCAAACAAAACAACATAGAGATCTCGTTCCCGTCCCGCGTCAATCCCCGCTCTACTTCGTCGACGCGACCTCCCCTCCTTCCGCTCCTCCCTCCACAGGAGGAGCAGCTTCGAACCACCCCTTCGCTGTAGCGAACCATCCCTTCCCAGCTGCTGCTGGATCGACGACGGGGACGTGGAACTTGTACGCGTTCCGGGTTGAGGCCGAGGGGACGAAGACTTGGAGGGATTTGAGGTCGAGGATCCCGGTTTGGGGGTTCTGGGCGAGGCGACGACGAGGAAGAGGGAGGAAGAGGGAGGACGAGGGAGAGTCAGCTTTGGAGAGAGTTGAAGATGGAAGGATTGTAATGTGGAAGAGAAGGGAAGGGAGAGGAAAAGAAGAGCGAGGAAAGGAAAGACGAAAGAGAGGGCTGCTCACCTTCTCACAAACGACCTGCACCTCCCCCGTAGTGTACGTGCCCAACTCGGGAACGTGTCTCCTTCCCAGCCCACTCAGTCCTCCACCAGTAGCTCCTCCGTTCTCACTCTTGATCCCAAACAACCCACCAAAGAAACTGCTCCCTCTCCCGCTCCCGCTCTCCTCCTTCCTCTTCTCCTCTGCAACCTTCTCACTCCCAAACACGTTCTCCCACCCTTCCTTCACCTTCTCCCTCTTGATCACCCACCCTTCCTCCGCCAGGTCATCCCAAACATCCATCGTCTCGTTCCAACCGCTCTGCACCCTGTTGGTCGTCGAATCCCTGAAGGACCCCCACCAGCCCGTGGGCGAACGCGCGTCTCCAGGGTGAGCGCCTTCGATGATGAACACGAACGAGTGGGTTTCGATTCCTGTGGAAGGGTTGGTGGTTATTTTGGAAGGGATCGAGGAGAGACGGGCTCGGTTGGAACGGTTCGTGGAGGAGAGGGAGGTGTTGGAGGAGGAGGAGTGAGGAGGGTGGTACGCGAAGGGAGGGAGGAGGTAGAGTTTGAGCTGTAACGACACGACGATTGATGGAAACAAAGAACGAATGGTAAGAGAAAGAGAGTTGGTTTCAGTTACAAGAAAGGGAAAGTGAAAGGAAGCGAAGGAAAGACGAGAGACGTACATCCTCGTTCTTCTTCAGACGGTCGACGGCCTTGTTGAAGATGACCGTCGGACTGTTGGGAGAGAAGAGTTCCGTCGAAACCGAGACGGTGATGATGAACAGCAGAGCTCCTCCGAAAGCGACAACGGCGAAATTCCCGGTTTTGGCTGATGCTCGAGCGACTGGTAAGAAGGAAAGGGGAAGGGAAGGAGGAAGGAAGGAAGGAAGGAAAAGGTCAGCTTCGACGAATCCGTTTGACCTTTTCCTTCCTTCGAATCCAATCTCCTCGTCCAAGCTTGCCCAGAATTTGGTCGCAATCCCAGAAGATACTCGAAATAGATCCCAATAATCTGACTTCGAGAACACAACGAGGAAAAAGAAAGGAAAAGACAGAAGAACCTCCAAAGCTCACCTTTCCCACCCACGGTCAACTCGCCCCACTTCGCCCTCTTCCTCCCTCCTCCCGTCCCCCTAAACACAATCGTCTGATCCAGGTTCTTGGATCCCATAGGGAACGGACCCGCATGATCTCTCGCTCCGAACCCGTCGCCTGAGGTGTCGGAAGGAGGAGTGTTCGACAGGGAAGGACCGGCTCGAAGGGAAGGACCTGCTCGGAGGGTTGGACCCGTGGAAGAAGAAGAAGGAGTTTTGAAGGTTGAAGGGGAACAGGAGAAGGCACGACGAGGGCCGGAGAAGAGGAGGAGGAGCGGGCGAGGGGAGGGACGGAGGGACATTTGGCTTGGAGGAGGTGATGGTTGAAGGTGAAAAGAAGGGGAGGAGGTTGAGCTTCGAAGATCGCCTGGATCGGGGATTTTTACCCTCGCTGAATTCTTGATCTTCTGATATAGAGAAGAGTTTGTGGAGAAGGCAATTGATACATCGTACAAAACAACCGAACGTGCAGAAAAAAAAAGGGACGCGTCGGACTAAGACCTCCCTTCCTCCTTCGTCCCTCCGTCCTCCTCGTCCTCGTCCTCAACCGCAACAACCTTCCTCTTCTTCTTCGAAGAAGAACCAGCAGCAGCAGCAGCCATCCTCTCCCTGACCTGCCTCTCAAGCGAGGCGAACTCGGATTCGTGCACTTTCTGCCTCGACGAGAAAAAAACGAAACGAGACCAGTCAGCGTCGCGACTCTCGCCTCCGATGTTATGAGTAGAGAGAACTGACCTGATACGTCTGATTACTGATCGGATCCTTCTCGGCTCTCTTCTTCTTCGCTTTCAGCTCCCTTTCCTTCTCAGCGTCCCATTTCCTCAGTTCGGAACGAAGCTCCTGCACGAACGAACACCACCCAAACGAACGCGATTCGAGAGGGTCAGCGCTCTCTCTCTCTCTCTCTCTCTCTCTCTCTCTCTTTCTCAGCAATTTCAAGATGGAAACTCACCGACTCCTTGGAAGGATGCGAGCTGTCGAGGTTGGAGTTGAAGAGCAGGATCCACTGTCGATGTCGAGCCTCGAGCACGACTTTGTTCCCCGTCGTTGGGAGGCCGAATTCCTGCGACCGAGGCCAAGAGAAGAGGTCAGCAAAAGAGGAAGGGATGAGGAGGAGGGTGGGTACTTACCGCGAGTTTGGATCTGAGTTGTTTTTCGGAGAGGAGGTTGTAGTTGGGTCGAGAGAGACGGACGACGACGGGAGGAGGAACGATGGACGGCTCTTTTTGGGTTGAGGTTGAGGTTGAGGTTGAGGTTGAGGTTGATCTGGGAAGGAAGGAGGTCGGCGAAGAGATCAGCATCGAACCTAGACACTCGAGTTCTACTTTGACTTGAAGAAAACGGGAAATACTCACTTGGTAGCACCGTTCTTCGAAGGTCCAGAAACTCCAACCCCGACCTTCTTCTTCGTCGTCGAACTACTCGACCCGAAGAGTCCGTTCCACGAGTCGGATTTGGGTTTGGAAGGAGCAGAGAGGTGCTTCTTGCAGTTCGAGTCGATGTGAGCATTGACTGAGGGGCGGAAGAAGGATGAGAAGGGGGGGTGTGTGAGTCCGAGAGCGACGCGTCGAAAACGATCGGGTCCGAAGAGAAGAGGGTGGGCTCACTGGTATCCTCTGGAACGACCTGATCGCATATTGGACATGTAGCGAGACCCTTGGCTCGAGCTGTCCGAGCAAGAGTGCAGAGGGTTGGGCCCAAAGCGGTCAGCTTCAAAAGTTCGAGGACGGCGCAAGGGACCAGAAAGACGAAGAGAGACGCGACGCACCGGAAGCTTTCCCCTTCCCTTTCCCATTCCCAGAACTCGACTGCATCTCCACTTCATCCTCCTCCTCCTCCTCATCGTCATCCAAAACCTCAATCGCATATCCCTTCTTCGCTCCGTTCGCTCTACTGCTGCTCCCTTCGCTCGAGCTTCCAGCTGCCACTCCTCCTTCTTTCCTCCCCACCATGGTCGAGGAAGGTGTAGGTTTGTGTTTCTTGCGAGGAGAGGAATGAGGTGGAGGTGGAGGTTTGGAGAGTTCGAGGAGGAGGGATCTAGGGGAGCGTGAGAAGCAGAGATGAGCTCATCGAAGGAAGGAAGGAAGGAAGGGTAAGTTGTTGAGCTCACCTCGATTCCTTGTATCGATCCACAACGTCCTCCAGAGCCGAGTTGGCTCTCAGCTCCTTCTCAGAAGGGACCTTGGTAGCACAGATGGGACAAGTTCGTTTCTCAGTTGCTTCAGCTTCCAGGGAGAGGCGGACGCACTGAAGAGAGCGTGGAAAGGAGGCGGAGGGAGGGGAAGGAAGGAAAGGTGAGCTTGAGTTTCGTTCGCTGAAGGATCGGAGCGGCTGTCGCTAAAAACTGAGCTTATACGCACGCTCGAGCAGAAGGAATGAAAGCATGGAGTGATGACTGGGTTCTTGTAGAATTCCTTGCAGATCGGGCATCGGAGGGAGGCTGACGAGAGGGAGGGAAGGAAGGGGGAGGTGAGCTCGCGTGGAGGGAGTCGAAGCGAGAGGGAAAGAGGTCTCACCATCGAGAACCTGGAGAGGAGCTTGAGTGAAATCGGATGGGTCGTCGTCTATGTCGTCCTTGCGCTTCGCGAAGAAATCCATCTTCCTTGGAAAAGGGCAGGATGTGGTTGGCGGGAGCTCGAGAAGAGGGGACGCGACCAAATGGTGAGCTCGACGTTTTTCGTTTTCGACCTCCTTCCTTCCCTTCCCTTCCCAACGCTCACGAGCTCCAGCAACTTTTCCACACTTCTCTCCCTAAACTCCAGCTTGTGAGGACGCTCATCGTTCCTGACACAGCGAGCCAGTCTCTTCAATTTCACCCTCCTCTGATCAGTCTGAGCTCTGCTCTCAGCCCTCCGACTCCTCCTCCCTTCTCGCTTCACGTTCTTCCAATCAAGAGACCTCCAAGGCCCATCCCCAGATTCAGCTGAGCGCATCCCTTGATGACCTTCTCCATTGTGACGCCTGTCTTTCCAATTTGCAGCCTTAGACTACATCAAGAGCCTTCTCGAGGGCAAGGAGGATCGACCTCAAGGATCGAAGGAGAGCCGAGAAGGACGACTTCCGTTGATACGACCGACCAGCCGAGCGACCGATACTCTGCCTGTAGATAATCGCAATCAGGCACTAGCTAGGTAGTTTCCTTCCAAACAGCTTGAGAACGGCAGATCGCTCGAAGGCAGGAACGAGCGCATCGAATCCTCTTCACCTCAACTCGACGCGTCTCGATTCCACTCTTCCACGAACCTCACCGACTCCTCCAACCGACTCGCCACCTTCACCCCTTCCAAGTTCTCTACCTTCTCTCTCTTCGCACCGTCCGAGAACTCTCCTTCTCGTCTAATCAACAGCCCATGCAGTCCTGCTCGAGTCGATCCACCGAAATCGCTGTTCAAGTTCGAGAGAAGACGCAGTGAGAGCGGTCAGTACGACGAGATCGAGACGCGAAGTGAAGGTAGAGTGAAAGAGTGTAAACGCACGCATCCAACTCGTCTCCGATATGCAAAGCTTCCTTCAACTCGACTCCCGCTTGCCGCGAGGCGAAATCGAATATGTTGGAATCGGGTTTGGAGAATCCGCAGAGGTCGCTGAGGGTCGGTGGAGCTGTGAGGAGGGGTGTGATATCGAGAGAGTCTAGGACTGAGACTGATGGAGGAGAAGGGAAAGGGGAAAGAAGGTCAGGTCGAGGGACGAGAGGCGACGCGTGAAGGATGAGGAGGAGGGATGAGACGAGACGAACGAATTCGTTTGTCGGCGTTGGAGAGGACTGCTGTTTTGATTCCGAGAGCTTTGAAGGCTTCGACTGGTTCGGAAGAAGCACAATTTCGTCAGTAAGAGAGAAAGGGGAGAGAAGAGTGAGAGAAGGACGACTGGGACGTGTCGACTCAGGGAGACATGCGGCTCACGAGTAGGAATGACGTCGTCAAAGACCCGATACCCTTCTGAAGAGCCGAACCTGGTGAGAAGTCTCTCGACGAGCACAGGAAGGTGTTTATTCAGAGCTGGAGGAGGGAAGAAAAGGTGCTGATCAGGGTCGTTTGGTGCGATCTCTTCACGAAGTCGAAAGACGCACCCTCGGGTTCAGCTCCGGCAGCCAGCATGGTCACTTCTATCTTGACGGACCACCATTCCTCCGCTGTGAGAGGTGGAGTTCTTGGAAGGAGCAAAGGTGAAGCTGTTTGCGACGAAAGAGGAGGAGTCGAGTTCAGCCCTCGAGCTGGACTCGCCGTTTGCCCATTTTCCCTCCCTGATTCGATCGACTCACTAGCTTTGAACCCCTTTCGAACGGCATCGTCCGAGACGCAAAGTCCAAGCTTGTTAGCTTCTTCAGCATACTGGCGATGAATTGGTAGACGAGGAGTGATCTGGCAAGAGAGGGAGGAGAAGGAGGAGGTTGAGCTCGATCCGAATTGAAAGACCTTCCTCTTCAACTCGACCGACGCCACAGCACCTCCAAGAGAGACTCACGAGGGTATCCTGAGGTTCGCGAAGATTCCAGATGTAATCCAGAAACAAGCTCAGATCAGCTCTCAAAGGCCGCAGAGGGAAGGGGGGATGAAGAAGGAGAGGAGGAGAGCTTCGGTCGAACGAACGAAGGCGTCGAACAGGACGAGTCGGATGCGAGATCTGACCGGAGTTTCACTGAAGGTTAGCTAGATGAGAGCCGATACCGTCGATCTACGACTCACCTGGTCATTGAGAGCAAAAAGTGAAGGAAGGAGAAAGAGGTGATGGACGTCGGAATCGAGCTTCGGCCGCGTTTCATCTCCCCTCTTTGAAAGTGCCTATTCACTTTGCTTTTCTTCCTTTCTTTTCTTCTCCAACAAAACAACTGCAACTACACACACCCAACTCCACAACAAAAACTGCCTTGAACCTCTGCCTTAAACAAACCATGTCACCCTCTCCTCCTCCCTCCTCTAAAACCTACCCATTCACTCGCTCTCGATCCAAATCCACCAACCCCGA